>NC_086444.1:329942434-330251473 GCF_028390025.1 Pseudophryne corroboree
GCCCCCCCTCTCTGTTTTACCCTGTTTCTGTAGTGCAGTGCAGGGGAGAGTCCTGGGAGCCTTCCTCACAGCGGAGCTGAGCAGGAAAATGGCGCTGTGTGCTGAGGAGAATAAGCCCCGCCCCCTATTTCGGCGGGCTTTTCTCCCGGAGTTTTAGATATCTGGCATAGGTTAAATACATACATATAGCCTCAATGGCTATATGTGATGTATTCTTTTGCCATAAAGGTATTAAATATTGCTGCCCAGGGCGCCCCCAGCAGCGCCCTGCACCCTCCGTGACCGCTTGGTGTGAAGTGTGTGACAACAATGGCGCACAGCTGCAGTGCTGTGCGCTACCTTCATGAAGACTGAAGAGCCTTCTGCCGCCTGTTTCCGGACCTTCAATCTTCAGCATCTGTAAGGGGGGTCGGCGGCGCGGCTCCGGGACGAACCCCAGGGTGAGACCTGTGTTCCGACTCCCTCTGGAGCTAATGGTGTCCAGTAGCCTAAGAATCCAATCCATCCTGCACGCAAGTGAGTTGAAATTCTCTCCCCTAAGTCCCTCGATGCAGTGAGCCTGTTGCCAGCAGGACTCACTGAAAATAAAAAACCTAAAAACTTTTTCTAAGCAGCTCTTTAGGAGAGCCACCTAGATTGCACCCTGCTCGGACGGGCACAAAAACCTAACTGAGGCTTGGAGGAGGGTCATAGGGGGAGGAGCCAGTACACACCACCTAATCCTAAAGCTTTATTTTTGTGCCCTGTCTCCTGCGGAGCCGCTATTCCCCATGGTCCTGACGGAGTCCCCAGCATCCACTTAGGACGTTAGAGAAATAAGATTTTGCTGGGTATAGTGGGTCATTCAGACCTGATCGCTCGCTAGCTAGTTTTTGTAGTCCTGCGTTCACATAGTCGCCGGCCACTGGAGAGTGCATTTTAGCTGTGCAAGTGTGCGATCGCATGTGCAGACGAGTTGTACGAAAAAACTTTGTGCAGTTTCTGAGTTGCCCAGAACTTATTCAGCCGCTGCGATCACTTCAGCCTGTCAGGGGCCAGAATTTACGACAGACACCCGCCCTGCAAACGCTTGGACATGCCTGCATTTTTCCAACCACTCCATGAAAACGGTCAGTTGCCACACACAAATGCCTTCTTCCTATCAATCTCCTTGCGATCGGCTGTGTGAATGGATTCTTTGTAAAACCCATTGCACAGCAATGATCCGCTTTGTACAAGAGATGAGCGGGTTCGCTTTACTCGGATTTACTCAAATCCCCTTATTGGCTCTCGTATGTCACGTGTTTTGGTTAGCCAATAAGAAAAATCCAGAAAATCTGATTTTGCGATAATTCTGGCGTTAAGAACCGAGTAAATCCGAACCCGCTCATCTCTACTTTGTATCCGTGCGATACGCCTGCGCATTGCGGTGCATACGCAGTTCTGACCTGATCGCAGCGCTGCAAACAACACTAGCGAGCTATCAGGTCTGAATTACCCCCTTACTGCCAACCTAACACATTGTGGGAATTAGCTTCCCTTGAGCTGCTGATAGAAGCTTTGTGGTGCAAATACTCTATAAAATGTTAGGACAATGACTTACATATGCTTTTAACAGGTGTTTTTCAACATTTATGTGTACAGTACATGCCCTATATTTTAAAGAATCACAAGGAAAGCTAAAATGTGTGTCTAAGAAGAAGGGCTAGAGTATTGTAAAGAAGTGAATAAAAAATGTTAAGTATACAAAAGACTCAACCTAGGAGCTTTCGTGTTTGACAAGATAAGTGCAGTTTCTGCTCTCTGGGGACATATGGTTAAGGCCTTTGAATGCTGAAAATTGCAAACAGTTTCAGGTGTTTGTTCTCTGGACTATGGATTTTTAATGGAATTACTTTAAACGAGTGCGATATTGAAGTAGGCTACGGAATAAAAATTAGAGCAGTACTACACAAGAGAACTGTGCATGTTTCTGCTCAAAGTAAAATGACAATGTAAGTGCTAAAGGCAAGACAAGACAAATACAGAAGTATCAATGCATCAACGATTTTATTACAAATGACTTCATTATAAAACAACTTCTAATGTCAAGAGCAGGACTGATATCCACATTAAATGACACAAGTCTTCTCAATGACTGAAGGCACCATAGTTCAGGTCCAATTTTACTTGAATATAGTATGGAACATCTTAAATAGCGTTGCTGCTTTATTGTATTCATTGTGATATATTTCTTTTGGAATGAAAACGAAAAATCTTTTATAGTCTGGCCATTCTCTATATTGCATTCTCAAGACAAAAATAGCAAATTGAAAAAAATTACAATATGAAACCAGTAGAGTGTCTGTCACAGTCAGTGCATATACAGATGGCTGGTTTACTACTGAAGGATACAATTAACAAAATGCATGGTGTTCTAGGATTTATTAAGACTTGTAGACAATGTATGTTTTATTAAAAGAGAACAATCACTAGAACCAGTTCTGCAATATTATGGAACAGTGACTAGCCATATGCTAATGCTGCAGGCAAATATTTAGCTGTTTCTCTATAAAATGTGTTTTTCTGTTGGTGACAGAATCTGATTACCCCAAACACTCCTGCCATACTCAGCTTCTTCTGGAGATTTGGGGTTAATTTTAGATGGTGTGCTTATAGCTCAATTACCATTGATTCCCAAATGTGGGTGCGATACTGTTCTGTATCTAAATGTCCTCCTCCAACTAATAAAATTTGTAGGATTATCCAACAGGTGGTCCTGTATATCGATCTTTTATATCAATGCGGGATCAGCATCTCTGCATTTAATGTAGGGAAAAAATAAGCAAAATAATATTGATCTATTGCGGCATTGATATTAATTTGGCAAATTCTCAGTTGGGGATACAGGGCCTGTCACACATGCACAGTTATAATGAGAATGAAAAGTCATGCATGCGCAGTGCAGAAAAAGATGATGAGGACCAATTTAAGATAATGCACTGTGGTTGATCCTGCTGATATATAAAGTCTCCACAATTCATGATTTAAAAAAAAATAATTTAAAAAAAGGATTTAAAAAAAATAAAAAAATACAGTGGCATATCTTAAATGGGTGCAGTGTGTGCGGTGCACACAAGCCCCAGGAGTCCCTGGGAGGGCCACACCGCACACCCTACATAATTTTTAATACTCACCTCTCCAGAGTCCCCGGCCAGTGGCATTACCTCTCCACAAATCTCCAGGTAAATGGCCTAGCTGACATTTTCCCAGAGTTTTATGCATGTGCAGTAAGGAAATATCTGTGAAAATGCAGAGATTTGCGCATGTGTAATAGAGTCTGTGCTCCTCTAGTGCTCTGACTCTATTGCGCTGCTGAGTGGCGACTGCAGAGGAGGGGGCCCGGACAGAGGTGGTTGCACTGCCCCTATCAAATTCAAAATGTATAATGTATGCTGAATGTCTGGTATGGCATTCTACATCATATGGTAATAAAAATAATATTATTTATAGTTTATAAAAATAAAATCTGTAAATATGAAAGGCAAGGTAGTGAAAAAGTGTCCACTTTTACATTACATTATACTGGATATGTAAATAATGTTCAATCAAAAATTTTACGTAACACAACAAATGTATATAATTGCAACTTAATGCTAAATGTTTATGAAACACATAAATTGAACAAACACAAAAAACTAAAGTTGGCCATAGACTGCATAGTACAGTTGGCAAGGTGGAAAGCACAAAGGGAAGAGCGACAGCATGATTGTCGGAAGTGGCATCAGACTACAAGATGTACAGAGGCGATCTTCATTTAACAGTATGGAGCCAACAGAACAGCCTGCAGGATTGGATGGTTTGATAAGCAAACCACAAAATCCAGACTACTTTTCAGTGGTTTTCAGGCTGTGAGTGGTAGTCTTCTATATCCGTACACTGAACAATAATCTTTTAAAACAGACTTTTCACGCGCTTATAAGGATGATTTATTATTCAGCGTACATCAGCTTAACATTGTAATTTAAGCCATTTGTGGTCAGTAGGCATTCTAATCCACATTAGCTACACACCAGTACTGTGGCAAGGGCTTAATTATTACACATATTTATCTCCTATTCTTTTCTTTCCAGAATTAGAAATGTAACAAAGGGGATCATAGTCCACCCCTGGCTCACCAATGGGACCTGTATTTAGCAATAATTTGGCCTAATCAATTGCTTAAAAATGTCACTCATTTTTTATATATTGATTTTTCTCTCAGGAAGAAGATCTTAAATCTTAATTATGCATAGCACATTTTCTGAAAAAGTCAGGCATTACATAAAGAATGGTATTCATCTTCCTTACACATGCATGTTCCCTTCTGAAACATAGAAACATAGAATTTGACTTACCCGGAAAGGCTAAAAGATCTTAACATGTATAGTATGGAGGAGAGAAGGGAAAGGGGAGACATGATAGAAACTTTCAAATATACCAAAGGTTTTAACAAAGTTAAGGAGGGAAACATTTTTCAAAGGAAGAGAAGTATTAGAACTCGAGGACATACACTGAAACTGGAGGGAGGCAGGTTCAGGGGAAATTTAAGGAAAAATTATTTCACAGAAAGGGTAGTGGATAAGTGGAATAGCCTCCCATCAAGCTAGAACTCTATGGAGACAGCCAAGGGTCATTGCCAGGCAGGCTTGGACTGGCCCACAGGAGTACAGGGGAAACCACCGGTGGGCCCCACTGCCTGGGGGCCCACCTCCTGCTCTAAGGATCAGGTTCCAGACTGTGCACTTGAATTATACATTATACCTATGTTATCTGATACTGGACTATGGTGTATTTTCTACAGTGCATTGCTGTTGTTAATCTGTTATTAATCTGGTACATTATCATGCATGCAGCAGATTAATTTACTGTATATATTTATGAAGGGGCCCAGATGTTGCACTCTCTAATGGTTAGTCAAACCAATGAGGTGGCAGGCCACACACACCCCCTTTGTGGACTGGCCACACCCCCCCTAAACATGGGCCCCTACCACTGCATTCCCCCGGTGGGCACTACATGCCCCAGTACGACACTGTTCCCAGGTACTCTGTACCGTGTGAAGGAGACAGCAGCCATTCTACCTGCCATCTTTACATATAATGACTGTTTCAGCAGCCCCAACCTTACCCCCACTCCACCAACACAATTAACTGACACTGCCTATTCCAGTTACAAAACTATTAAAATAAGCAGAAAGTGTCAGCCCTAGGCAACTGCCTCATGTACCTAGTAGGAGATCAACCACTGAGGGACAGGGAAATGTGTGTACCTGGAAGTGTGAACTATTTATATGGCAACACAAGGGTTCCGCAGCGCCCAATTACAGAGTACATATGCACATAATCAAAACAGGAAAACAGTGACTTACAGTTGAAGACAATATAGGACAAGTACAGGGTAACTAAGCATAACTACATCAGTAGACGACACTGAGATAAGTATCAAGGTGGCCGAAAACTGGAAGATTTTGGCAGTTGAGGATTATTAAAGTAAGAAAAAGATAAGAACATGAGGGAAGAGGGCCCTGCTCGTGAGAGCTTACTGTCTAAAGGGGAGGAGTAGACAGACAAGGGTGACAAAGATGGGGTCCTCAATTCATGCATGATAATGTACCAGATTAATAACAGCAATTCACTGTATTAAATACACCATAGTCCTGTGCATGTATGTATATATATATATATATATATATAAACAAAGAAGGGGTACCCTTAGGCGCTAGGTGGAAAGAACCTGAGCTGCAGCTGAGACGAACCCCCTGTTAGATGAGGCTCAAAAATACATAACAAACAATACAGGTCTAAGTGCGCTTATAGATAGTACTGTATATCACATCAAAACAAATTAAAATATTTTTTTTTCAATTTTAGTGTTTAATACATAAAAGCCATAATAACATAAAATATTTGTGAGCATATCAACACCTTTTTACAGAATGTATAAGCAATGCATACAAAACAATTTTTGTCAGATGAAAAGTCCAGTTGACGCTTAAAGTTTGTGACAAATCTTCATTGGTAGCATAGGATACAGATGGAATACAGTACTTGAACACAACCCAACGCGTTTTGTCCCTAACTGGAACTTCCTCAGGGGTAATCTCTAAATGACAGAATACAGTCACTACATAATATTTGTTACTGTACATTTAGAAAATGGATAGCTAACATAGCTATACATACCAAGTGCCAGATGTTTAAAAAGATAATCCAAAAGTATATGGAAAGCTCACTGAATATATCAATAAAAGCAGGTATAAAACCTGTTAAATAAAAAAAATAGAGTCAATTGTATAAAGGAACAAAACAACAAAATGAAGGAGGATGGGAATGATACATACCAATATGACTGGGGGAAGGATTCAATTCTAAAAAAAACCCGGTCACAAGAGATCCGGAAAGCAATTAATGGTCAACCGAGTGACCTAAAATAGGAAGAAACAAGTCTAGCGCTTAGTGGACAAGGGCCTTAACGATGGATTATCATTCAATATATCGATAAACTGGGGCCAGATGTTTATACGTACCCAAATACAACGTGGTTTATAGTTAATCACTGACTCTATGAACCAATCCACAAAAAAAGAGACCGCTCAGCAGTGGGTTAACCTATAGCAATTTGTAAATAATATTCAGTTATAAGATGTAATGTAAAAGTTGTATTCCCAGACTGCCTAAGAAGATAGCATAAATGCAGAAGTCTCTTAATATTTAACAGGGAATATAACTATATAGAGAATTAGCATAAACTCCATTAACTTACAAATAATATGTATATGGAAATGGAAGTGAGATCTATGACATTCAAGTCCCCAAAGATGGTATATGGGAACAAAATATAATTTAGAATGATATTCCCAAGCCACATATAATCACATAAATAAATAAGTCACTAGATAGTTAACAGGGAATAGGACTAAAGTCTAAATTAACAAGAATCCATTGGCATATAAATAGTGTGCATAAGAAAATGACCGCAAGATCTTTAACATTCAAGTTCCCAGTGGTATTATGTGGAGGCAATGTGGTCCAATTATTACTCACAGCTAGCTGGTGCAATGATCCTCTCAGAGTTCAAAGTAATAATGAAAGGAACAGCCCTTGATGGGTAATTATACCTAAGGGCTTATGACATCACTTCCTTCAATTAATAAGATAATGTGATATAGACAAAGACACAAATATTGAACCCCAGTGTAAGAGTACCATAAGGTGTGAAAGTGGACACTTGCTGAAGGTGTGACATAAAAAAGAATTAAGAGAAAGGCACCAGAAACGGATTTAATAGCCTCTTAAAAGCCTGTGGAACGCAAAACGCGATGCGTTCCAAAGACCGGAAGTCATGTGACCGGAGCCTCCGTACCCGGAAGCGCCGATCGAGCATATGGTGACAGGGGGCCACGCTGGCCAGCGGACCGCATGTGCGTCTTGCGTCTCACTGACACTGATAGTGCGCGCCTAGCTCCAAATATGTGGGACGCACAAATAGAATGCGCTCCACTGTAACCTAGCAACCGATCAGTTTCACTAAACGAACAGTGGGAGAATATATATGAAGGGACAGGGAGATTTAAAAATAACAAATATCTGGCCTGCTGTATGTAACAGATTACGAATGTGGACTAATACCTAAACGCATATGGCTGAATCAAATAGGTATACTCATAATGCTAAACTCCCCGGACCCCACATAATCATAGTGATAATAATATAAAAAATATATAAAAAAATGCTGCGAATAAGATAAAAGGGCGGGCTATATAAAAGGAGTGCTACATAGGACAGTGAATACAATATGAGAATTAGTATATGAAGGAAAGGTGAAAAAACGATACTAAATAACAGAACAAGTGGTAGTCGTGATGATTAAGATCTATAGAGGGCAGTGTCGGACTGGGGTATGAAGGGCCCACCGGGGGAATGCAGTGATAGGGGCCATACTTAGGGGTGTGGCCAGCCTACAAAGGGGGTGTGGCCAGCCTCCACAGAGGCTTGAATGCACAATAGTCTTGTGCAGTATAATGCAACATATCTACCATGTATAATACAAGTGCACAGTCTGGAACCTGATCCCTAGGGGAAGGAGTGGGCCCTCAGGCAGTGGGGCCCACCGGTGGTTTCCCCTGTACCCCTGTGGGCCAGTCCGACCCTGATAGAGGGTGCTAATGTTTGGAAAATAAAAAAGAGAGGGTGTAATACACATAAATAAAAAGGCTACCTGATAAATAAAGGGAAATACACATAGTATATATTCAGACTATAAATGTGAGTATGAGGACACATCTTACCTCCACATTTACAATATTTTAACTGGGTAAAATTAGACAACATATATTAAAACAAACTCCACTAAACAGTAGTATGTGACATATTGTGATCACAAATCTATAGTCCACACATATTATTTAGACTGATGGACAGAGTGGTCCCAACCTAAGGGGCCAGTTCATAATGAGGACAAGAACTAAATAAAGAAAACCACATCTATCCCTTCGTTGAGGCCATGGGGGGGCTAAGGTGTTTAAGGTAAAGATCCAAAAACTCTCTCTTTTTGCTAAAAGCAAATCCCTACTTCCACCTCTTACTGGCTCCTTAATGTGTTCTAAAACTGTATATTTAAAATTAAATGAATCAACAGTGGAATTATGTTTTTCAAAAAAATGACGGGGTACACTGTGATTTTTCACTTTGTTTTTTATACTTTGCATATGTTCCTGTATACAGATTTTTACTTGTCTTTTTGTTTTACCAACATAAAACATTCCACAGCAACAAGTAATCCTATAAACCACGTATTCAGAATTGCAGTTAACTGGATGTTTTAATTAGAGATGAGCGGGTTCGGTTTTACTCGGATTTACTCGGTTCTCAAAACGGCATCTTATTGGCTCACGGGTGTCACGTGTTTTGGATAGCCAATAGAAAAAATCCGGATAAAACCGAACTGGCGTTAATTCTGGCGTTAAATCCGAACCCGCTCATCTCTAGTTTTAATATATATAGTTTTCCTTTATCGAGTTTGTGTTTGAATGTTCTACGATCCATAAACTTGCAGCAAATGCAGTGACTACATGGTGTACAGTAAGCTTTCTTATTAACCACATAGTGTTTTTTCCTGTTTGGAAGCTTTTTGAGTCAGTTTACTAGGGGCTAAAATGCTTTTCAGGTTAGTCGATCTGCGAAAGACCATCCTAGGTCTTGTAGGCAAATAGGGTCCTAGAACTGGATCTTTTAACAAGATCCCCCAGTGACTATCAAGGACTTTACGAATCATATGATTTTTTTTGTTATACTGTGTTATAAATGGTCTCGAGTTCCAGTCTGTTTTAACTTTAGGTTTGACCACTAAGAGTTCATCTCGGGCACGAGAGAAAGCTTTATCCCTGGCTCCTTCCAATAAGGTTTTGGCATAACCTCTTTGCAGAAGCCAATCGAATATAACCTGTGACTGGTCCCAATAGTCACTAGGGTTACTGCAATTCCTTCTGACTCGCAGAAACTGTGAGAATGGCACCCCGTTTTTCCAAGTGGGGTGGTGACAGCTAGAATAAGGGATGTAGCTATTTGCATCTACTGATTTGAAGTAGGTTCTAGTAGTAACGGTTTCCCCTGGTCTGCCACTAAGGTCTAAATCTAAATACTCTATGGTGGCTTTATCTTTCTTATGGGTGTACTTGAGGTTATGGTCATTGTTGTTAATATAGGACATAAATTCATCAATTTTTACCATGTCACCTTGCCAAACGATGATGACATCATCAATGTAACGTTGGTATACCAGAAGATTGTTCTCATATGCCGAGCTGTAAATGTATTTTTCTTCCCGGTTATTCATAAATAAATTGGCGTATGCCGGGGCAAATTTAGTACCCATACCCAGAGATTACCCCTGAGGAAGTCCCAGTTAGGGACGAAACGCGTTGGGTTGTGTTCAAGTACTGTATTCCATCTCTATCCTATGCTACCAATGAAGATTTGTCACAAACTTTAAGCGTCACCTGGACTTTTCATCTGACAAAAATTGTTTTGTATGCATTGCTTATACATTCTGTAAAAAGGTGTTGATATGCTCACAAATATTTTATGTTATTATAGATTTTATGTATTAAACACTAAAATTGGAAAAAAAATGTTTTATTTGTTTTGATGTGATATACAGTACTATCTATAAGCGCACTAAGACCTGTATTGTTTGTTATGTATTTTTGAGCCTCATCTAACAGCTTAGACGAGGTGGAAAGAACCTGAGCTGCAGCTTTCCACCTCGTCTAAGCTGCAGCTCAGGTTCTTTCCACCTAGCGCCTAAGGGTACCTCTTCTTTGTTTATTCATTTCCTTCTGTTAGATACCCTATCGGCTGCTGTGGGATGCCAGCACGTCTCGACAGGACCAAAAGGTCCCATAATGTTAGGAACATATTTGAGGAAGACGATCAGTTTTTACAATATGAGGAGGATGAAGAGGATTATTTTAGTTATCTCAATACTCTTGAGAAGCTAGCATCTAAAGAAATGAGAAGTTGGTATGACTTAATAACTCTAGAGAAATATCTAGAAGTAGGTCGTATACCGAGAGGCCTTAGAATTGCTAAATCACCCACATTCGGGTCTGATAATTTGCCATTCATCAAGACATGGAATGCCACGCTTGATGAATGTTCAGCTAAATTAATCAATCTGATTATTAGTGAACGGAAAATTGAAATGTCCAAACTGCAAGAGGACATAAGTAAGATTGTGTCTGTCCTGAATAAGTTTGAAGATAGCGAAGAGTACCAACGAGACATTAAGGATCTCCAATCCAAAATGGACAATTTAGAAAGAGATATCATCTCTAGAAAGCAAAAGAAATTTATGAGGGATAAGAAAGACTATGCTTTAGGGCAGGTCTATAATTCAAACTCGGGTAATAATAATGGCTTTTCTGATAAAAACTTCAACTATAGAAAGTTTTCTCAAAGACAGGAAGATTTACCGTCTATGAATTGTTATAGACATAAGTCGCATCACGACTATGGTCATGGATCGCAATATTCACAGACAAGAAGACAACAGGAACAAAATTACTCTAAATGGGATTATCAACACCCTAGAAAAAAACGCCCCAGGGATGATAGATTAGGTAGATTCCCTCGAGGTAGAATCCCCTCCGCCTATAGTAGGAGAGAGGATCAGCGTTTTGCTTCTAATAGACAACACCCACTCCCGAATCAAGGGGGAGATGCCATTTTTTAGACGAGAAACATGAAAGGAGGCCTCCGGCATTACAAAGACACTGGAAGGAAGAACTACATACGAGGCTGGATTCCCCCCAAGGCCTAAAAAGAAGCCTCAATGGAAACGAGGAACAAGAGGAGGTGGAAAGATCGCCCAAAAAAAGGAGAGGTTACCTTACACAGGAGAACAAACAGGCATCATTAACAACTCTGAGAAGGAATTATCAGTAGCAGAATCAGCAGTCTTGAATAAGGGCCTAAAGTTTGCCCCTGACAGTCATATTGACAAATTTAATTTATTTATAGATCTTAACAAGTTCATCCGTAACCTCACTGTCCAAAGGCATTTTTTTAAAAATCCAAGGCCTGATACTCCTTGTACACAGAAACCCATTGTGACCCCCCCTCCCGGTTTAATCCAATTGAATCCAGAGGCAGCCATCTTGATATCTTCTTCAACTCAGTAAAAGATGACTTTCGGAAAATAAAACCTTATGACAGCAGATTCTCTAATAATTTAAACCCTCAAGAGAAACAAGCTATGAAAACCTTGAGGGCAGAAGAGAGTATTGTTATTAAACAGGCCGATAGGGGGGTGCTGTTGTTCTAATGGATAGACAATATTATCTAGAAGAGGCCAATAGAATTTTACTTGATGAAAGTACATATGTATTACTCAAAGAAAATCCCACTAAAGACTTTGGTGTCCAACTTGATATCGTCCTCAATAGAGGTTTGAGGGAGGGCTTTTTGCTAATTGAAGAATATAATTATTTTATGACCAAGTTCCCTTCCACTCCCATCTTTTACCATTTACCGAAGGTCCACAAAGATAGCAATCGCCCTCCGGGAAGACCTATAGTTGCTGGTATAGATTCAGTAACTGCTAACCTCTCCCATTATGTGGATCTGAAGCTGCAACCCTACATCCTTCTGAATAAATCACATCTTAAAGATTCTACAGCTATCTTACATAAAGTAAAAGATCTTATCTGGACCACAGAGTATACGTGGCTGACCATAGATGTCCAAGCGCTATATTCTTCCATTCCACACTCCAAGGGAATGGATGCTATAAGAACCACCTTAGAAAATGGAACTTTATCAGATCAAAAGGAAATAGATTTTATCTTGGATTGTATCAGGTTTATACTCGAACACAATTTTTTTGAGTACAATGGTAATTTTTTTCTTCAAGTACAAGGCACAGCTATGGGTACTAAGTTTGCCCCGGCATACGCCAATTTATTTATGAATAACTGGGAAGAAAAAAATAAGATTTTACTTACCGATAAATCTATTTCTCGTAGTCCGTAGTGGATGCTGGGGACTCCGTCAGGACCATGGGGATTAGCGGCTCCGCAGGAGACAGGGCACAAAAATAAAGCTTTAGGATCAGGTGGTGTGCACTGGCTCCTCCCCCTATGACCCTCCTCCAAGCCTCAGTTAGGATACTGTGCCCAGACGAGCGTACACAATAAGGAAGGATTTTGAATACCGGGTAAGACTCATACCAGCCACACCAATCACACCGTACAACTTGTGATCTGAACCCAGTTAACAGTATGACAACGTAGGAGCCTCTGAACAGACGGCTCACAACAAGAACAACCCGATTTTTTTTTTGTAACAATAACTATGTACAAGTATTGCAGACAATCCGCACTTGGGATAGGCGCCCAGCATCCACTACGGACTACGAGAAATAGATTTATCGGTAAGTAAAATCTTATTTTCTCTAACGTCCTAGTGGATGCTGGGGACTCCGTCAGGACCATGGGGATTATACCAAAGCTCCCAAACGGGCGGGAGAGTGCGGATGACTCTGCAGCACCGAATGAGAGAACTCCAGGTCCTCTTTAGCCAGGGTATCAAATTTGTAGAATTTTACAAACGTGTTCTCCCCCGACCACGTAGCTGCTCGGCAGAGTTGTAATGCCGAGACCCCTCGGGCAGCCACCCAGGATGAGCCCACCTTCCTTGTGGAATGGGCCTTGACAGATTTAGGCTGTGGCAGGCCTGCCACAGAATGTGCAAGTTGAATTGTGCTACAAATCCAACGAGCAATCGTCTGCTTAGAAGCAGGAGCACCCAGCTTGTTGGGTGCATACAGTATAAACAGCGAGTCAGATTTTCTGACTCCAGCCGTCCTTGAAATATATATTTTCAATGCCCTGACAACGTCCAGCAACTTGGAATCCTCCAAATCGCTAGTAGCCGCAGGCACCACAATAGGCTGGTTCAGGTGAAACGCTGACACCACCTTAGGCAGAAAATGAGGACGCGTCCGCAGTTCTGCCCTGTCCGAATGGAAAATCAGATATGGGCTTTTATACGATAAAGCCGCCAATTCTGACACTCTCCTGGCTGAAGCCAGGGCCAGTAGCATGGTTACTTTCCATGTAAGATATTTCAAATCCGCCGATTTGAGTGGCTCAAACCAATGGGATTTGAGAAAATCCAAAACTACATTAAGGTCCCACGGAGCCACTGGGGGCACCACCGGGGGCTGTATATGTAGTACTCCTTTTACAAAAGTCTGGACTTCAGGAACTGAAGCCAATTCTTTCTGGAAGAAAATCGACAGGGCCGAAATTTGAACCTTAATGGACCCCAACTTGAGGCCCATAGACAATCCTGTTTGCAGGAAATGTAGGAATCGACCCAATTGAAATTCCTCCGTGGGGGCCTTCCTGGCCTCACACCACGCAACATATTTTCTCCAAATGCGGTGATAATGTTGTGCAGTCACCTCCTTCCTGGCTTTAACCAGTGTAGGAATGACCTCTTCTGGAATGCCTTTTTCCCTTAGAATTCGGCGTTCAACCGCCACGCCGTCAAACGCAGCCGCGGTAAGTCTTGGAATAGACACGGTCCCTGCTGAATCAGGTCCCGTCTTAGAGGTAGAGGCCACGGATTTTCCGTGAGCATCTCCTGAAGTTCCGGGTACCAAGTTCTTCTTGGCCAATCCGGAGCCACGAGTATCGTTCTTACTCCCCTTTGCCGTATAATTCTCAGTACTTTGGGTATGAGAGGCAGAGGAGGAAACACATACACTGACTGGAACACCCACGGTGTTACCAGAGCGTCCACAGCTATTGCCTGAGGGTCTCTTGACCTGGCGCAATACCTGTCCAGTTTTTTGTTGAGGCGAGACGCCATCATATCCACCTTTGGTTTTTCCCAACGGTTCACAATCATGTGGAAGACTTCTGGATGAAGTCCCCACTCTCCCGGGTGTAGATCGTGTCTGCTGAGGAAGTCTGCTTCCCAGTTGTCCACTCCCGGAATGAACACTGCTGACAGTGCTATCACATGATCTTCCGCCCAGCGAAGAATCCTTGCAGCTTCTGCCATTGCTCTCCTGCTTCTTGTGCCGCCCTGTCTGTTTATGTGGGCGACTGCCGTGATGTTGTCTGACTGGATCAACACCGGCTGACCCTGAAGCAGGGGTTTTGCCAGGCTTAGAGCATTGTAAATCGCTCTTAGCTCCAGTATATTTATGTGAAGAGACATCTCCAGGCTTGACCATACTCCCTGGAAGTTTCTTCCCTGTGTGACCGCTCCCCAGCCTCTCAGACTGGCATCCGTGGTCACCAGGACCCAGTCCTGTATGCCGAATCTGCGGCCTTCTAACAGATGAGCACTCTGCAACCACCACAGAAGAGACACCCTTGTCCGTGGCGATAAGGTTATCCGCTGATGCATCTGCAGATGCGATCCGGACCATTTGTCCAGCAGATCCCACTGAAATGTTCGTGCGTGGAATCTGCCGAATGGGATTGCTTCGTAAGAAGCCACCATCTTTCCCAGGACTCTTGTGCATTGATGCACAGACACTTTTCCTGGTTTTAGGATGTTCCTGACAAGTTCGGATAACTCCTTGGCTTTCTCCTCCGGAAGAAACACCTTTTTCTGAACCGTGTCCAGAATCATTCCCAGGAACAGCAGACGTGTTGTCGGGGTCAACTGAGATTTTGGAAAATTCAGAATCCACCCGTGTTGTTGCAGCACTACTTGGGTTAGTGCTACTCCGTCCTCCAGCTGTTCTCTGGACCTTGCCCTTATCAGGAGATCGTCCAAGTAAGGGATAATTAATACGCCTCTTCTTCGCAGAAGAATCATCATTTCGGCCATTACCTTGGTAAAGACCCGAGGTGCCGTGGACAATCCAAACGGCAGTGTCTGAAACTGATAATGACAGTTTTGCACCACGAACCTGAGGTACCCTTGATGTGAAGGGCAAATTGGGACATGCAGGTAAGCATCTTTTATGTCCAGGGACACCATAAAGTCCCCTTCTTCCAGATTCGCTATCACTGCTCTGAGTGATTCCATCTTGAACTTGAATTTTTGTATGTACAGGTTCAAAGATTTCAGATTTAGAATAGGTCTTACCGAGCCGTCCGGCTTCGGTACCACAAATAGCGTGGAGTAATACCCCTTTTCCTGTTGTAGGAGGGGTACCTTGACTATCACCTGCAGAGAAAACAGCTTGTGAATGGCTTCCAATACCGTCGCCCTGTCTGAGGGAGACGTTGGCAAAGCAGACTTTAGGAACCGGCGAGGGGGAGACTTCTCGAATTCCAACCTGTAACCCTGAGATACTACCTGCAGGATCCAGGGGTCCACCTGTGAGCAAGCCCACTGCGCGCTGAAATTCTTGAGTCGACCCCCCACCGTTCCTGAGTCCGCTTGTAAAGCCCCAGCGTCATGCTGAGGGCTTTGCAGAACCCGCGGAGGGCTTCTGTTCCTGGGAAGGAGCTGCTTGCTGCCCTCTCTTACCCTTTCCTCTGCCTCGGGGCAGATATGACTGTCCTTTTGCCCGCTTCTTATAGGACCGAAAGGACTGCGGCTGAAAAGACGGTGTCTTTTTCTGTTGGGAGGGGGTCTGAGGTAAAAAGGTGGATTTCCCGGCAGTTGCCGTGGCCACCAAATCCGATAGACCGACGCCAAATAATTCCTCCCCTTTATACGGCAATACTTCCATATGCCGTTTGGAATCCGCATCACCTGACCACTGTCGTGTCCATAAACTTCTTCTGGCAGATATGGACATCGCACTTACTCTCGATGTCAGAGTGCAAATATCCCTCTGAGCATCTCGCATATAAAGAAAAGCATCCTTTAATTGCTCTAAAGTCTGTAAAATACTGTCCCTATCCAGGGTATCAATATTTTCAGTCAGGGAATCCGACCAGACCACCCCAGCACTGCACATCCAGGCTGAGGCGATGGCTGGTCGCAGTATAACACCAGTATGTGTGTATATACTTTTTAGGGTAGTTTCCAGCCTCCTATCAGCTGGATCCTTGAGGGCGGCCGTATCAGGAGACGGTAACGCCACTTGTTTTGATAAGCGTGTGAGCGCCTTATCCACCTTAGGGGGTGTTTCCCAGCGCGCCCTAACCTCTGGCGGGAAAGGGTATAATGCCAATAACTTTTTTGAAATTAGCACTTTTCTATCTGGGTTAACCCACGCTTCATCACATGCATCATTCAATTCCTCTGATTCAGGAAAAACTACAGGTAGTTTTTTCACCCCCCACATAATACCCCTTTTTGTGGTACTTGTAGTATCAGAGATATGCAAAACCTCCTTCATTGCCGTGATCATATAACGTGTGGCCCTACTGGAAAATACGTTTGTTTCTTCACCGTCGACACTAGATTCAGTGTCCGTGTCTGGGTCTGTGTCGACCGACTGAGGTAAAGGGCGTTTTACAGCCCCTGACGGTGTCTGAGACGCCTGGGCAGGTACTAACTGGTTTTCCGGCCGTCTCATGTCGTCAACTGATTTTTGTAATGTGCTGACATTATCACGTAATTCCATAAACAAAGCCATCCATTCCGGTGTCGACTCCCTGGGGGGTGACATCACCATTACCGGCAATTGCTCTGCCTCCACACCAACATCGTCCTCATACATGTCGACACACACGTACCGACACACATCAGACACACAGGGAATGCTCTATTGAAGACAGGACCCCACTAGCCCTTTGGGGAGACAGAGGGAGAGTTTGCCAGCACACACCCAAGCGCTATAATATATATGGGAACAACCCTATATAAGTGTTGTATCCTTATAGCAGCTGAAATATAGTAATATCGCCAAAAAAATTGCCCCCCCTCTCTGTTTTACCCTGTTTCTGTAGTGCAGTGCAGGGGAGAGTCCTGGGAGCCTACCTCACAGCGGAGCTGAGCAGGAAAATGGCGCTGTGTGCTGAGGAGAATAAGCCCCGCCCCCTATTTTGGCGGGCTCTTCTCCGGAGTTTGTGAGATCTGGCAGGGGTTAAATACATCCATATAGCCTCAAGGGCTATATGTGATGTATTTTTTAGCCATAAAAAGGTATTATACATTGCTGCCCAGGGCGCCCCCCAGCGCCCTGCACCCTCCGTGACCGCTGTGTGAAGTGTGCTGACAACAATGGCGCACAGCTGCAGTGCTGTGCGCTACCTCAGGAAGACTGAAAAGTCTTCTGCCGCCTGCTTCTGGACCTCTTCCATCTTCGGCATCTGCAAGGGGGGTCGGCGGCGCGGCTCCGGGACCGGACTCCATGGCTGGGCCTGTGTTCGATCCCTCTGGAGCTAATGGTGTCCAGTAGCCTAAGAAGCCAATCCATCCTGCACGCAGGTGAGTTGACTTCTCTCCCCTAAGTCCCTCGATGCAGTGAGCCTGTTGCCAGCAGGACTCACTGAAAATAAAAAACCTAAAAACTCTTTCTAAGCAGCTCTTTAGGAGAGCCACCTAGATTGCACCCTGCTCGGACGGGCACAAAAACCTAACTGAGGCTTGGAGGAGGGTCATAGGGGGAGGAGCCAGTGCACACCACCTGATCCTAAAGCTTTATTTTTGTGCCCTGTCTCCTGCGGAGCCGCTAATCCCCATGGTCCTGACGGAGTCCCCAGCATCCACTAGGACGTTAGAGAAATACATTTACGGCTCGACATATGAGAACAATCTTCTGGTATACCAACGTTACATCGATGATATTATCATCATTTGGCAAGGGGACACGGTAAAAATTGATGAATTTATGTCCTATATTAACAACAATGACCATAACCTAAAGTTCACCCATAAGAAAGATAAAGCCACCATAGAGTATTTAGATTTAGACCTTAGTGGCAGACCAGGGGAAACCGTTACTACTAAAACCTACTTCAAATCAGTAGATGCAAATAGCTACATCCCTTATTCTAGCTGTCACCACCCCACTTGGAAAAACGGGGTGCCATTCTCACAGTTTCTGCGAGTCAGAAGGAATTGCAGTAACCCTAGTGACTATTGGGACCAGTCACAGGTTATATTCGATTGGCTTCTGCAAAGAGGTTATGACAAAACCTTATTGGAAGGAGCAAGGGATAAAGCTTTCTCTCGTGCCCGAGATGAACTCTTAGTGGTCAAACCTAAAGTTAAAACAGACTGGAACTCGAGACCATTTATAACACAGTATAACAAAGAAAATCATATGACTCGTAAAGTCCTTGATCGTCACTGGGGGGTCTTGTTAAAAGATCCAGTTCTAGGACCCCATTTGCCTACAAGACCTAAGATGGTCTTTCGCAGATCGACTAACCTGAAAAGCATTTTAGCCCCTAGTAAACTGACTCAAAAAGCTTCCAAACAGGAAAAAAACACTATGTGGTTGAATGATAAGAAAGCTTACTGTACACCATGTAGTCACTGCATTTGCTGCAAGTTTATGGATCGTGGAACATTCAAACACAAACTCGATACAGGAAAACTATATATGTTATAACATCCAGTTAACTGCAATTCTGAATACGTGGTTTATAGGATTACTTGTTGCTGTGGAATGTTTTATGTTGCTAAAACAAAAAGACAAGTAAAAATCTGTATACAGGAACATATGCAAAGTATAAAAAACAAAGTGAAAAATCACAGTGTACCCCGTCATTTTTTTGAAAAACATAATTCCACTGTTGATTCATTTAATTTTAAATATACAGTTTTAGAACACATTAAAGAGTCAGTAAGAGGTGGAAGTAGGGATTTGCTTTTAGCAAAAAGAGAGAGTTTTTGGATCTTTACCTTAAACACCTTAGCCCCCCATGGCCTCAACGAAGGGATAGATGTGGTTTCCTTTATTTAGTTCTTGTCCTCATTATGAACTGGCCCCTTAGGTTGTCTTTGTCCATCAGTCCTCATTATGAACTGGCCCCTTAGGTTGTCTTTGTCCATCAGTCTTAATAATATGTGTGGACTATAGATTTGTGATCACAATATGTCACATACTACTGTTTAGTGGAGTTTGTTTTAATATATGTTGTCTAATTTCACCCAGTTAAAATATTGTAAATGTGGAGATAAGATGTGTCCTCATACTCACATTTATAGTCTGAATATATACTATGTGTATTTCCCTTTATTTATCAGGTAGCCTTTTTATTTATGTGTATTACACCCTCTCTTTTTTATTTTCCAAACATTAGCACCCTCTATAGATCTTAATCATCACGACTACCACTTGTTCTGTTATTTAGTATCGTTTTTTCACCTTTCCTTCATATACTAATTCTCATATTGTATTCACTGTCCTATGTAGCACTCCTTTTATATAGGAGGGATAGGAAATAGAGAGAGAGAAGAGGGGGGAGGGGTAGGAATTAGAGTGAGAGAGTGAGAGGAGTGGAGAGGGATAGGGAATAGAGAGAGGGGGGATAGGGAATAGAGAGAAAGGAGTGAGGGATAGGGAATAAAGAGAGAAAACAACAGGAGGGGGGCGGGATAGAGAACAGAGAGAGAGAGCAAGAGGAGGTGGGAGGGATAGGGAATAGAGAGTTAGAGTGAGAAGAGGGGGAGGGATAGGGAATAGAGAGAGCAAGCATGAGGAGGGAGAGGGATAGGGAATAGAGAGCGCAAGAGAAGGAAGGAGGGATAGGGAATAGAGAGAGTGTGAGAGGAGGGATAGAGAATAGAGAGAGCAAGCGAGAAGAGGGGGGAGGGATAGGGAATAGAGAGAGAGTGCGAGAGAAGGGAAGAAGGATAGGGAATAGAGAGAGCGAGGGAAAGGATGGGGAGAGATAGGGAATAGAGAGAGAGAGTAGCGGAGGGATAGGGAATAGAGAGAGCAGGCAAGAATGGTGGGGCGGGATAGGGAATAGAGAGAGAGAGATGAGAGGAGGGGGGAATAGAGAGCGAGCGAGAGGAGAGGGAAAGGGAATAGAGAGAGCAAGAGGAGGGGGGAGGAATAGGAAAAAAAAAATATATATATAGAGAGAGAGAGAGAGGAGGAGGATGGATAGGGAAGAGAGAGAGAGAGAGAGAGAGAGAGAGAGAGAGAGAGAGAGGGAGGAATAGGGAAAAGAGAGAGCGAGCAAGAGGAGGGGTGAGGTATAGGGAATAGAGAGAGAGTGAGAGGACGGGGATGGGGGATAGAGAGAGTGAGCGAGAGGAGGAGGGAGGGATAGGGAATAGAGAGAGCAGGCGAGAGGAGTGGGGAGGGATAGGGAATAGAGAGCGAGAGCAGGGATAGGTAATAGAGAGAAAGAGACCAGGAGGTGGGATAGGGAATAGAGAGAGTGAGGGAGAGGACAGGAGAGGGGATAGGGAATATAGAGAGAGTGAGATGAGGGGGATGGGGAATAGTGAGAGTGAGCGAGAGGAGGGGGAGGGATAGGGACTAAAGAGAGCAGGTGAGAGGAGTGGGAAGGGATAGGGAATAGAGAGAGCAAGAGGAGGTGGGGAGGAATAAGGAATAGAGAGCAAGTGAGAGGAGGGGGAAGGGAATACAGCGGGCGAGAGTAGGGGATAGGGAATAGAGAGATAGAGAGGAGGGATAGGGAATAGAGAGAGAGCGAGAGGGATGGATAGGGAAAAGAGAAAGCGAGCGAGAGGAGGGGGGAGGTATAGGGAATAGTGAGAGAGTGAGAGAAGGGGGGATTGGGAATAGAGAGAGTGAGCGAGAGGAGGAGAGAGGGATAGGGAATAGAGAGAGCAGGTGAGAGGAGTGGGGAGGGATAGGGAATAGAGAGAAAGAGACCAAGAGGTGGGATAGGGAATAGAGAGAGCGAGGGAGAGGACAGGGGAGGGGATAGGGAATATAGAGACAGTGAGATGAGGGGGGACGGGGAATAGTGAGAGTGAGAGGAGGTGGGGAGGAATAGGGAATAGAGAGCAAGTGAGAGTAGGGGGAAGGGAATACAGAGGGCGAGAGTAGGGGGAGGGATAGGGAATAGAGAGAAAGAGAGAGGAGGGATAGGGAATAGAGAGAGCGAGCGAGAGGAGGAGGAAGGATAGGGAATAAAGAGAGAGAGAGGAGGGAGGAGGGATAGGGAATATAGAGATAGCGGGAGGAGGGATAGGGAATAGAGAGAAGATTGGGGAGAGAGAGGGAATAGAGTGAGAGAGCGAGAGGAGGGGAGGGATAGGAAATAGAGAGAGAGAGGGGAGGTGGGGAGGAATAGGGAATAGACAGCAAGCGAGAGGTGGGGGAAGGGATAGGAATTAGAGAGCGCGAGAGGAGGGGGAGGGATAGGGAATAGAGAAAGAGAGAGCAAGAGGAGGGGGAGGGATAGGGAATAGAGAGCGAGCGAGATGTGGGGGAAGGATAGGGAATAGAGAGAGAGTGGGAGGAGGGATAGGGAATAGAGAGAGGATGTGGGAGGGATAGGGAATAGAGAGGTAGAGCGAGAGGATGGTGAGGGTTAGGGAATAGAAAGAGCAGGCAAGAGGAGGGGGGAGGGATGGGGAATAGAGAGAGAGTGGGAAGGGATAGGGAATAGAGAGAAAGAGAGTGATAGAAGGGAGGGATAGGGAATAGAGAGAGCGAGAGTGGGAGGAGGGATAGGGTATAGAGAGAGAGTCAGAGGAGGGAAGAGGGATAGGGAATAGATAGAGAGAGAAGGGGGGAGGGATAGGGAATAGAGAGAGAGAGGAGGGAGGAGGGATAGGGAATAGAGAGAGAGAGGAGGGAGGGGGATAGGGAATAGAGAGATAGAGCAGGAGGAGGGATAGGGAATAGAGAGAAAGAGAGTGAGAGAAGGGGGGATAGGGAATAGAGAGAGTGAGAGGAGGGGAGAGGGATAGGGAATAGAGAGAGAGCGAGAGGAGGGGGAGGGATAGGGAATGGAAAGAGCGAGAGAGGGGTAAGGATAGGGAATAGAGAGAGAGGAGGGAGGAGGGATAGGGAATAGAGAGATCAAGTGGGGAGGGATAGGGAATAGAGAGAGAGATAGTGAGAGAAGGGGGAGGGATAGGGAATAGAGAGATTGAGCAAGATGAGTGGGGAGGGATAGGGAATAGAGTGAGCGAGAGGAGGGGGAAGGGATAGGGAATAGAGAGAGTGAGAGGAGGGGGGAGGGATAGGGAATAGAATAGAAAGAGTGAGCGAGAGGAGGGGTAAGGATAGGAAATAGAGGGAGAGTGAGAGGAGGGAGGATGGATAGGGAATAGAGAGAGAGCGGGAGGAGGGATAGGGAATAGAGAGAGTGAGAGGAGGGGGAGGGATAGGGAATAGGGAGAAAGAGACAAATGGAAGGTAGCATACATACAAACAACATATAGAGAGATTGCTTATCTGTCCATGCAGATAGACCAGGTACAATATCAGTCCCAACGTGTTTCGTTTATATAAATAAGACTTTACCCACATGTTGAAGTCTTCTTTATAAAGACAATACGCATTGGTAATATTGTACCTGGTCTTTCTCCATGAACAGATAAGCCATACAAAACACACACATATTGAAAAAAACATTTACAGTACTGTATATAAAGATATACAGTAAATATTTTTTGGACATGTGCTACCTACTATTTTAACTCTCTGCTAAAAAATAAACTGTGTTTTTATACAGTATATAAAAAGTATCCCAGCACCCAGGTTTAAAATGCGCCAAAAGAAACATCACTCATCTTGGGGACTGGGTGTCCCTGATCTTATTAAGTACTTTTGCTCAGCACACCCAGGGGTGTAGCGAGGGTGGCTCCGGTGAAGCTCGAGCTCCGGGCGCCAGAAAAGTTAGAGGGCATGCTGCTGCCTGTTCCCCCACCTCCACCAGCTGCAGAGCAGGTGGAGAAGCAGAGGGTTGCACACTAACTTGGACTCAGAGATTAGGTAGGGAACAGGGCAGGCCAGAGGTGATAGCAGGAGACACTGACAGCCGGCACATACCAGAGCTCTGCCACCCTTTTATATGTCTCACTGTCTGCTTGTAGCTGTGCAGCAGGGTTACGTCTGTCCTGCTATACCACTCTTTGTCCCGGCTGCTGCAGCACCTCTTTCAGCTTTATTAGCCAGGTATACTTGAGTACACCCCTCTCTGCCCCAGCTACAGCTGCAGCACCTCTTACTGCATTAGAAGCTGTACAGTAACATGTATAAGCGGCTTTACTGTGGCATAACCTGCATAAGTGGCACTACTGTGGTGTAATGTGTATAAGCGGCTCTACTGTGGTGTAATGGGTATAAGCGGCTCTACTGTATTGTGTAACGTGTACAAGCAGTTCTACTGTGTTGTGATATGTGTGGGTTCTACTGTGGTGTTATGTGAATAACTGAAACGGAAACTGAGCTCCACAAGATCTAGAACCAAACCTGTCACCAATTTAGGATTTTTTTGTATTTTTTCTTTTCAAATTTAACATACACCCAATTCAGTACAGGGGAGGGGGCGCCAAAAGATACCCTTGCTCCGGGCACCATGGCACCTAGCTACACCTCTGGGCACACCTTGCCCTATGCATACAATGGCATGCTGCTCCATCCCACTGAGTGTGAATAACTTTCTAGTCTCCTCTGGTGTTCTCCCACAAACCGCCCTACAGTACATCCATTACCCTACTTCCCACAATCTGCTTTACACTAACTACCTGTGATTATTGTACTAGGTTTTACCAGGTACGCACCTCCCACCCCTTACTAACCCCCCTTTGGATTAACCCTGCTCTTGCCCCAGGTATGAACCATTGGTATGGACCATCGGCTATATCACACTTAGACTCACCATTCCAGTCATAGTGGTATCTGGGGGGTGACAATTGCAGAGTGCTTTTGTGCTGCTCAGTAATACTAATACTAGTACAGTGTCTTGTGCTGCATCATGCTGCTCGGTGTCAGTTCTCAGTAGTATCATCAGTGCTCAGTATCACTGCTCAGTAGTATCATCAGTGCTCAGTATCACTGGTCAGTGCTCAGTGTCTTGTGCTGCAGCATGCTGCTCGGTGTCAGTTCTCAGTAGTATCATCAGTGCTCAGTATCACTGGTCAGTGCTCAGTGTCTTGTGCTGCATCATGCTGCTCAGTGTCAGTTCTCAGTAGTATCATCAGTGCTCAGTATCACTGGTCAGTGCTCAGTGTTTTGTGCTGCATCGTGCTGCTCAGTGTCAGTTCTCAGTAGTATCAGTGCTCAGTATCACTGCTCCGTAGTATCATCAGTGCTCAGTATCACTGGCCAGTGCTCAGTGTCGTGTGCTGCATCGAACTGCTCAGTGTCAGTTCTCAGTAGTATCATCAGTGCTCAGTATCACTGCTCAGTGGTATCATCAGTGCTCAGTACCACTGGTCAGTGCTCAGTGTCTTGAGCTGCATCATGCTGCTCAGTGTCAGTTTTCAGTAGTATCGGTGCTCAGTATCACTGCTCCGTAGTATCATCAGTGCTCAGTATCACTGGTCAGTGCTCAGTGTCTTGTGCTGCTTTGTGCTGCTCAGTGTCAGTTCTCAGTATCACTGCTCAGTAGTATCATCAGTGCTCAGTATCACTGCTCAGTAGTATCATCAGTGCTCAGTATCACTGGTCAGTGCTCAGTGTCTTGTGCTGCAGTGTGCTGCTCAGTGGCAGTTATCAGTAGTATCAGTGCTCAGTATCACTGCTCAGTAGTGTCATCACTGCTCAGTATCACTGCTCAGTAGTATCATCAGTGCTCAGTATCACTGATAAGTGCTCAGTGTCTTGTGCTGCATCATGCAGCTCAGTTTCAGTTCTCAGTAGTATCATCAGTGCTCAGTATCACTTCTCAGTAGTATCATCAGTGCTCAGTATCACTGATCAGTGCTCAGTGTCTTGTGCTGCATCATGCTGCTCAGTGTCAGTTCTCAGTAGTATCAGTGCTCAGTATCACTGCTCAGTAGTATCATCAGTGCTCAGTATCACTGGTCATTGCTCAGTGTCTTGTGCTGCATCTTGCTGCTGCAGGGTGCTGTGGTAGTGTCCTGTCACTGTGCATAGGTCATCATCATTCCAGTCACAGTGGTTTCTGGTATCTATCTAGTGGTATCTAATTCCAGACATTACTGCCGTATAATTCCAGATATATTACTGGCATATAATTCTACACATTAAAAAAATGGAGAACAAAAATTCGGAGGGTAAAATAGGGAAAGATCAAGATCCACTTCCACCTAGTGCTGAAGCTGCTGCCACTAGTTATGGCAGAGACGAAAAATGCCATCAACGTCGTCTGCCAAGGCCGATGCCCAATGTCATAGTAGAGAGCATGTAAAATCCAAAAAGCAAAGGTTCAGTAAAATGACCCAAAAATATAAATTAAAATCATCTGAGGAGAAGCGTAAACTTGCCAATATGCCATTTACGACACGGAGTGGCAAGGAACGGCTAAGGCCCTCTTCTAAATTCCTCACGACTAGTGGTTCAGCTTCACATGACGATGGAAGCACTCATCCTCCCGCTAGAAAAATGAAAAGAGTTAAGCTGGCAAAAGCACAGCAAAGAACTGTGCGTTCTAAATCACAAATCCCCAAGGAGAGTCCAAATGTGTTGGCGGGTGCGATGCCTGACCTTCCCAACACTGGACGGGAAGAGGTGGCTCCTTCCACCATTTGCACGCCCTCTGCAAGTGCTGGAAGGAGCACCCACAGTCCAGCTCCTGATATTCAATTGAAGATATCACTGTTGAAGTACACCAGGATGAGGATATGGGTGTTGCTGGCGCTGAGGAGGAAGTTGACGAGGAGGATTCTGATGGTGATGTGGTTTGTTTAAATCAGGCACCCGGGGAGACAGTTGTTGTCCATGGGATGAATAAGGCCATTGACATGCCTGGTCAAAATACCAAAAAAATCACCTCTTCGGTGAGGAATTATTTCAACAGAAATGCGGACAACAGGTGTCAAGCCATGTGTTGCCTTTGTCAAGCCGTAATAAGTAGGGGTAAGGACGTTAAACATCTAGGAACATCCTCCCTTATTCGTCACCTGGCGCGCATTCATCAGAAGCTATTGACAAGTTCAAAAACTTTGGGTAACAGCGGAAGCAGTTCACTGACAACTAAATTCCTTCTTCCTCCTGTAAACCACACCACCAAACCACACCACCAACTCCCTCAATGTCAATTTCTTCCTTAGACAGGAACGCCAATAGTCCTGCAGGCCATGTCAGTGGCAAGACTTTACGAGTCCTCTCCTAACTGGGATTCCTCCGATGAATCCTTGAGTGGAACGCCTACTACTGCTGCTGTTGCTGCTGGCGCTGCTGTTGTTGCTGCTGGGAGTCGATCGTCATCCCATAGGGGAAGTCGGAAGACCACTTGTACTACTTCCATTAAGCAATTGACTGTCCAACAGTCCTTTGCGAGGAAGATGAAATATCACAGCAGTCATCCTGTTGCAAAGCGGATATCTCAGGCCTTGACAGCTATGTTGGTGTTAGACGTGCGTCCGGTATCCACCATTAGTTCACAGGAACTTAGAGAATTGCTTGAGGTAGTGTGTCCCCAGTACCAAATCCCATCTAGGTTCCACTTCAGTAGGCAGGCAATACCGAGAATGTACAGCGACGTAAGAAAAAGTGCCCTCAGTGTCCTAAAAAATGCTATTGTACCCACTGTCCACTTAACCATGGACATGTGGACAAGTGGAGCAGGGCAGACTAAGGACTATATGACTGTGACAGCCCACTGGGTAGATGTATTGCCTCCCGCAGCAACAACAGTGGCAGCACCAGTAGCAGTATCTCGCAAACGACAACTCGTTCCTAGGCAGGCTACGCTTTGTATCACCGCTTTCTGTAAGAGGCACACCGCTGACAACCTGTTACGGAAACTGAGGGACATCATCGCACATTGGCTTACCCCACTTAGATTCTCCTGGGGATTTATGATATCGGACAACACCACCAATATTGTGCGTGCATTAAATGTGGGCAAATTCCAGCAAGTCCCATGTTTTGCACATACAATTAATTTGGTGGTGCATAATTTTTTTAAAAACAACAAGGGCGTGCAGGAGATGCTGTCGGTGGCCCAAAAAATTGCGGGCCACTTTCGGCAATCAGCCACCGCGTGCTGTAGACTGGAGCGCCAGCAAACACTCTTGAACCTGCCCTGTCATCACCTGAAGCAGGAGGTGTTAACGAGGTTGAATTCAACCCTCTATATGCTTCAGAGGATGGAGGAGCAGCAATTGGCCATCCAAGCCTATACATCCGCCTATGATATAGGCAAAGGAGGGGGAATACACCTGACTCAAGCGCAGTGGAGAATGATTTCCATGTTGTGCGAGGTTCTCCAACCCTTTGAACTTTCCACACGTGAAGTCAGTTCAGACACTGCCAGCCTAAGTCAGGTCATTCCCCTCATCAGGCTTTTGCAGAAGGAGCTGGAGAAATTGAAGGAAGAGCTAAAAACGGAGCGATTCCGCTAGGCATGTGGGACTTGTGGATGGAACCCTTCATTCGCTTAACCAGGATTCATGGGTCTTCAATCTGTTGAAATCAGAGCACTACAGTTTGGCCACTGTGCTCGATCCTAGGTTTAAAGCCTACGTTGTATCTCTCTTTCCGGCAAACACAAGTCTGCAGATGTTCAAAGACCTGCTGGTAAGACAATTGTCAAGTCAAGCGGAACGTGACCCGCCAACAGCTCCTCCTTCATTTTCTACCGCAACTGGAGCTGCCAGGAAAATGATAAAATTTCCAAACCCACCCGCTGGCGGTGATGCAGGGCAGTCAGGAGTAAGTGCTGACATCTGGTCCGGACTGAAGGACCTGCCAACGATTACTGACATGTCGTCTACTGTTACTGCATATGATTCGGTCGCCATTGAACAAATGGTGGAGGATTATATGGGTGACAGCACCACTGTAGGCATATCAGACAGTCCGTGTGTATACTGGCAGGAAAAAGAGGCAATTTGGAGGCCCTTGCACAAACTGGCTTTATTTTACCTAAATTGCCCCCCCTCCAGTGTGTACTCTGAAAGAGTGTTTAGTGCAGCCGGTCACCTTATCAGCGATCGGCGTAGGAGGTTACTTCCACTAAATGTGGAGAAGATGATGTTCATCAAAATGAATTATAAATTCCTCCGTGGAGACATTTACCAGCAATTGCCTCCAGAAAGTACACAGGGATCTCTGATGGTGGATTCTAGTGGGGACAAATTAATAATCTGTGATGAGGAGGAGTATCTACACCCTGAAAGGGGTGAGGAATCTGAGGGTGAGGATGAGGATGAGGACGACATCCTGCCTCTGTAGAGCCAGTTTGTGCAAGGAGAGATGAATTGCTTCTTTTTTTGGTGGGGTGATTAATTTCTTCTTTTTTTGTGGGGGCCCAAACAAACCAATAATTTCAGCCACAGTCGTGCACCTCTTTTTTTATTTATCTTTGCATCATGTGCTGTTTGGGGACTATTTTTTTAAGTACCATCCTGTCTGACACTGCAGTGCCACTCCTAGATGGGCCAGGTGTTTGTGCTGGCCACTTGGGTCGCTTAGCTTAGTCATCCAGCGACCTCGGTGCAAATTTTAGGACTAAAAATAATATTGTGAGGTGTGAGGTGTTCAGAATAGACTGGAAATGAGTGGAAATTATTATTATTGAGGTTAATAATACTATAGGATCAAAATCACCCCCAAAAGCGTTCAAATCCAAAACACAACCGCGGACCCGAATCCAAAACCAAAACACAAAGCACGAAAAATGCCCACTGCACATCTCTAGCTATATCTGCCCCCCCCCCCCCCCCCCCTGCAGTGCACAGCTCAGAACTTACTCACCCGCTGCAATGATCCTTCCAGGAGCTGACGTCAGGTTTCCCCCCTGGAATTGGCCGGGCACGCCTGCGTTTTCCTCGACACTCCCAGAAAACTGTTAGTTGACACCCCCGGGTGGCCTCTTCCTGTCAATCTTCTTGCGTTCGCCACTGCGATCGCTCTCTTCACTGTTTCCATCGCTGCCCGAAGACAGCCGTCACCAGCCAGTGACGCGCCTGCATATTGCGGCCCCCATGCATACGCTGTTCAGAACCGATCGCACGGCTGCAAAAAACTTCAGAGTGCGATCGGGTCTGTATGACCCCCATGCTTTTGCCAATCTGCTAACAAACTTGCTGCTACGATCAGGGCCAATATTTACTAAGAATTCGAGTTTGTCCGATTTGTGTTTTTTTTTTCTATGTCCCAATCCGGGAATTCACTAAGCACCAATCTCGGCAGTGTTTGGACTATTCGTAATGGTTTGATTTGCAAAGTTCCGAAATACGAATGAATAGACCATCGGTCAAACGCGGCTGTTGTAACATAGAATACGGGAATTCACTATTCATTCGTATTTGGGTGTTAGTTTCTGAGTGCTCAATTGCGGTCGTATTTTTTTGCGATTCGGTAAAAAAAGCGGCAAAAAAATAGACCTGCTTTTTTCAATCATGTTTACATGTGTTGCAACTCAAAAATCAATCACACCTGAATTAGGATGCCTATAAAAGGATGTTAGGCCCATTTCAATACACCTACACTCAGAAATGGCAGCAGGACTGTGGGCCAGTGATCTTTTGTGTGCTGTGGGATTCCTCAGACTCAGACATCAGCCTGTAAGTACCCAGGGCCAAGAAACTGAACATGGTCAGCAGGTTGTACAGGTTCCGCGGAGGCTGTGCAGGCCTCGTTTTTTTAGGGGGCGTTTAAACTTGAACGCATTGTCCGATGATAAGATCATACAGATGTTCCGTCTAAATCGTAACAACATTTTCCATCTGTATGACCTTGTCAAACTGGGCCTAGACCCTGAGACAACACGCTCTCGCACTGTCTTAGGCCTGCACAAACTCCTGGCTGTGTTGCACTTTATGGCTACTGGCAGCTTTCAGGCTGTGTCTGGGAATGTCATAGGAATCTCACAGCCCTCATTTTCCAGAATCTTAACACAGGTGATGTATACCTAACTACCTGTTCTGTTTTTTGTTGGTTTTAATTTCTCGGTTGCCAGTTCTGTCCTAAAATCTCATGTTTTTTGTTCTTTAAAATATACACACAGGTGTTGGCTGTTTTGCAGCCCCACATCGAGGCCTCAATCTGCTTCCCCACCCAGGAATCTCAGTGGCATGCCGTCAGGGTAGATTTCTATGAGCTGGCTGGCATGCCCAATGTGCTTGGAGCTATAGATTGCACACACATTCAGCTGAGACCACCTAGGGGCAGGCAGCACATATATACAAATCGCCATTACGAACACTCCACAAATGTGCAGGTGGTTTGTGATGCAAATCTCAAAATAATGAGTGTTGTTGCTGGTTACCCTGGGGGCTGCCATGACTCCTTCATCCTCAGTCAGTCATCCCTCTTTGATAAGTTTGAGGATGGACAAATGCCAGATGGATGGCTGCTGGGTATGTAATTTGATATGTGTAGGCCTGCGTATACTTTGTCCAAATACAGGTGCAGATGTATTAACCTGTAGAAGGCATAAGGAAGTGAGAAACCAGTGTTCTGTGCAAGGTGATAAAGGCACCAGCCAATCAGCTCCAATATGTAAATGAACATTTAGGAACAGTTTGTCTGCTGCCTTTATTACCTTGCACATATCACTGGTTTATAACTTCCTTATGCCTTCTACAGGTTAATACATCTGCCCCACAGTGTGTTACTTATGTGTTGCTGTATCTTAACATGAATCACGTTACTATATCTGTCTTTTAGGTGATGGAGGATATGGCTGTTTCTCTTGGCTTCTAACTCCATTGTCCCGACCTGATACCCCTGCTGAACACAATTACAATCATGCACATAAGTCCATGCGGAATGTGATAGAAAGATGTTTTGGTGTGCTGAAATCTAGGTTTCGGTGTCTGGATAAGTCTGGTGGCCTTTTGTTGTATAGTCCCTCCAAGGTGACTCAAATTGTGTTCTGCTGCTGCTTTCTTCATAACATGTGTTTGCAACAACATCTGCCACATGTTGAGGAGGAGGAGGAAGAAGAAAGCAGCCAGCAAGCAGAGGAATTAGAGACATCTGGTGATACTTGGAGTACAGATGTAGGGAGGCAGGTTAGGCAAGAGATCATCACTCGCTATTTCTAAGGTAAGTTTGGTTTGCTTATTTCATTTGTTGTGTAATCATAAATAGATGTTTGGGCATTTTTATTAGCAAAACCATTACTCAGAATGTGTCTGTCTCCTTGACACATACAAACATACCCGCGCTTTATGCAAAACAAATGTCGCATGTGTATTGTGTGTATTTGTAAACTCAAAACAACAGATTATGAGTGGCATGCATTAAGTCTGGATAAGTGTTCGTAAACTTGCAGTGCTAATTTATTACCAGCCCACAAAATCCATTTAGTATTTCACTTTATCATTGTGTGTAACGTCCTAATGCACAGGTTCACAAACTCGGCCCTCAGGACCACACACAGTGCATTTTTTTTCACGTAACCCACTAGAAGCACAGGTGTATGAATTACTCACAGACATATGTTAAAAGGTTCACAGGTGGAGCTAATTATGTCACTTGTGATTCTGTGAGTAGACCTGCAAAACATGCACTGTGTGGGGTCCTGAGGGCCGAGTTTGACAACCTGTGTTCCCAAAAAACACTCCTCAACATATAATATGTTAGCCTTGAGGAATACATGTGTCCCTATGTGTGATGCTCCAGCATATTTAAGAGACACAAACTTACTGTAATCAGGATTAATTTATTTCCAAATGTTTGATGCAGTAAACTTGATGACGTGTAAGTAAATACACAGTTTGCCACATATATACATTATTATACACATTCTTTGTTTTTTGGTTAAAAAGTTCTTATTGGTTGGTTTCTGCATCATGTGTAATAACATTCTTACTAATTTTTAACACACACAAACAGGTCCCAACAATACTGACATTCATTTTGACAATGTTTTGTTAGATATTCAATGCCAACATATTAAAAGCTTTTTACGCAACTCAATTGTGTTCTTCTTGTAATGTTGCATAGAGAAGAAAGGTAAAATAGTTATCAATAACATTGTCATTTGGATTGTCTGCAGGCAAAGAGAATGATTGGAATCTAGAAAGAGTAATGATTAGAAAAAAATTAAGTGGTCAGTTTACTTCCTGCTAACATGTATGTGTGGCTCCATCAACATTTCCCTCCTCCAATACCAAAAAAAATGGTAAAGAAGAAATGTGCGTACAAATGTTATGTTGTTGTTTGTACCACTTATAATTAATGATGTTGTAAAAATTGTCAAGGAGCTAAGTGTTATATATTTTTTGCCAAACATACACTGACAAACTATTTCAAGTTACTTATCACAAATGTCTAACTTGTATTATGTTCACTTTTTTTTGGTGGCTGCTTGTCCTGCCCTTTGCCTTTAGCACTGTCATGTTGTCGTGCTCTGGTGGAGCGTCTTGGTGGTGATGAGACTGGCGTGATATTTGGAGTAGTCGTACCAGAACTGCTGCTTGTTTGCTGTTGGTGCATGCATCTGAGTGTTTCATTCAGGTTAGTGAGGGTGGCATTGAGTTCACGTGTAGCAGCATTTTGATTGTCTACAATTCAGAATAAACTATCATTTATCTTTTGATTGTTTTGAAAAATGTACATATAACTTTGCTGTTGTCTGTGCTGTTCTTCCATTAGTCTGTGCTGTTCTTCCATTAGTCTGTGCTGTTCTCCATTATGCGCTGTAAGTTGCCCATGACCTGTGTAATGTCTGTATGCATGAGTTCCATGGTATTGCCTATTCTGGTTGTTTGTTCATTTTGTCTACTCAGATTTCTTAATATTCTTCTGAGGTGAGATGGTAGGCTAGCAAACATTTGTGTCTGCCTACGCAGGCAATCTTCATTAGTGGCCTGCTGTCTAGCCCAAATGGTCCAAAACACCTGATCAGGGCCTTGTGTTACTGGTTTTGTTGGGCTGTGTTGTGGTGGTGGTGGTGTGCTTTGCTGTGGTGGTGTACTCACTGGTGGTGAGGGGCTCATTCCTTGCCTTAATGCCTGCATTTCTAAGATGTTTGTCTCCTCCATGTCACTGTGTTGCTGTTGTTGCGGAGGGATGCTGTTCCCAGGACAAGAAGCTGAAATGTTAAACAAATCTCCGTTAGCTATCCATATGTTTGAGAAATGTAAACAAATCACAACACATGGAACACATGTCATTCACTGTTGCTTTCAACTATTCTGCCTAGCAACATCATCACTCAGAACTTAAATACATACATATGCCTGTTTGTGGCAAATGTGTCTGGTTACTTAATGGTGAAAGCAAACACTTTAGTTTTATTGTAGCTCATACATACTCCACCATACAAACACATTGTAATCCATAATGTGTTACCTTATAGCAGGGATAGGAAACCTTCGGCGCTCCAGCTGTTGTTGAAATACACATCCCAGCATGCCCTGCAACAGTTTTAGCAAGGCCAAATAGCAAAACTGTAGCAAGACATGCTGGTATGTGTAGTTCAACAACAGCTGGAGGACCAAAGGTTCCCCACCCCTGCCTTATAGCTTTGATCAAACAAACATAGTAATGTTTTTTTATGTATTTTGCAATGTTACCTCAAACACACATGTGAAATTTGAAAAAACAACCTTACTTTTTACAATTATAAAATTATGCTTTTTTGTTGCAGCATCTTACACACAATGTCATAGTGTATGGCTCAAGTGGACATACATATCTTTACTGGATGTGGACAAGGCCATTTAGGTTGGATTCCATTTCAGCTTTTACTTACTGCGGTAAGTATCTAAGTTTTTGATGAGTTTTGCCTTAATGCGGTTATGATAAATTTTGATGACGTTCAGAATTTTTTTACATTTATTTCAGTTTGATACTCACAATCAAGATGAGGGGAGTGAGGATGACGTGTTGGAGGTGTGTCCAAAATTTGGAGTGGGGGTACCGAACATACGGACGATAATCTTCGTGACGGGGTAGCCTGCTGTGGTTGGTGCGGGACATACGACCTTGCTTTCTTTTCGGCCACAGGTTTTTTGTGGTGATGTCTTACAGAAGTGCCACTTCTGCTGCTCCATACTTCTTTTGATGGACCTTTTAATGAAAGTGCAAATTTGTTATGGCTATTCCTTTACAAACATACCCTATACTACAATGGACACTTTACCTGCTTCCGCAGCGTCATCATCATCAGATGTGATAGGAGTTACTGGCCGACGAGTAGTACTGCTTTTTTCAACCACTGTATAAAATGAAAAAAAAAATCATGCTATTGTGGATATATCCACCCATTATGCTTATAAACATTTATTCTTTAAGAAATGTTTGTTTTTTTCAGGAAAGAAACATAAGGAGCGGAAACCCCCCCCCCCCCCCAAAAAAAAATTAACATTGTCCAATAGACATATGCACTATGGAAAAATCAACACATGAAAACATGTACAGGACACTGACATAGGCCACAAGTAAAAAAAACAACAAACCCAACCAAAAACACACACATCTTCATTTTGTATTGAAAAGATAAATATTACAGATGCAATATAGAAATTGCTGTGGGATGTGGCACTCCAAACACATATTACCACTATATGAGCCAAACCAAAATGTAGCAATATTTAACTAATTACACTGCAGTGTGGTGTCACGGTACAAATACAAGCTCAAAATTATCAATGAAATAGTGTTATTTTGTGTAAAAATTTTACATTATCTAATAATGACATTACACATGTAAGTGGTTTCCAAACCATTTTCCACTACTCCAGCCTCTAACATGACAACCACTGTTTTTAAAACATTGCACATGGATCACATAAATATAAAACATAGTCACAATTTTTTTTTTAAACGCACAAAAGGAAAACATTATTGCAGGCCAATTCAGAGACACACCAAGTCCAAACTACACATGCAAAATATCTTTCATAAAAACACATGACATACAATAAAGTAAGATGCTACATTGTCTTTTGTATAAAACATTAACCAAAACAATGTATTTGCTGACACACACTTGAAGATGGGAGTAATATGCAACGTCACATGACACACATTTAAAAACAAAAAACAAAAAAAAAAATGTAAATGCAAATACACATGCTCACCATTCTTCCTGGGCCTATCTGAATCCCGGACATGGGTTGCAGAGACAACTTCAGGAGGTATTACACTCCGCATGGGCTCCTCATACTCCAGATATCTTGCAATATAGGGCTGCCCACCACCGGTTTTCCGAGCCGACTTGGCCTCCTTGGCCATTTTGGACTTGACACGTCGCTTTATGTCATAGTACCGTTTGCGGCACGTGTCCTCCGTCCGCTTGACCACCCCCTCACTATGGACAGCAGCAACAACTTTCGCCCACAACACCGTCTTCCTCCGTGTTGGCACCTTGGCGGACTCAGGGCCAAATAGCTGCCTCTGATACTTCATCAGCTCACGCACCAATGCCACATTTTCAGCAAAACTAAACTTTACATTCCACCCAGTCTTAGTAGTGGTGCGTGGCTGCGGAGCTGTCTGACTGTCACTATCACTTGAGGCTGCTGCAGCAACCTCACCCACCTCCTCCACCTCACTAACCTCACTCACACTCACCTCCTCCACCTGACCGACCTCCTCCCCCTCACTCACACCAGCCACCTCACCCACCTCTGAGTCACACATAATTGTGTGTCTAAACACTTAACACAGAAAAAAAAATAGACAAACAACACACTCCTCCACTACCACTATACAACACACACACACACACACACACACACACACACACTGACAAGGGACTATAAAGAAAAATAACTTGGACTAAAAATGAGACAAAACCACAAAAAACAAGACAACAAGAATGACAAGACGACTTCTAAACACAATACCACACTCAGAAATCGCTACCAACACTCCTCACCAAACCACAAATTCACCTACCTCCACAGCACAACCTCCCTCCTCCTCACCACTAACTAAACCCACGAGGTACGGACGGTTTGGGGCGTATTTATATGGTTGCGCACAGACACTCCTACCATCTGAAACACAACCAATCACGAACGGGGATGAAAATCGAAACTGAAAGTAAAAATGCAACCGCGGAAAAAAAAAAACCCTGCCGCGTTTAACTTAGGGAAAAAAACACCAAAAACAACAAAAACACGTACGCAAACGACAATGTCGGCCGTAAATGTGCCCAAAAAAAACGACTGGCATCGACATCGGAAAATACGACAACCATAAAGTCGACTGCTTCGTAACTTTGCGTATATGGATTCAAAAAGTTGCATGAAAATGCACCCGATACAAAACGAGTTTAAACACTACACAAACCGACTCAAACGCGAATATTAGTAAATACTGGCCCAGGTCTGAATTAGGCCCTGAGTCTCTGAATCTGAATGCAAAGTGCTAAAAATGTAGCAGCCACAGCTTTTTTTAATGCATATCAAATTAATCAGAATAGTCTACTCGTGCATCCTAGTCATATAGTGTTGCGACAAAGATACATTTTTGGCTAAAAAAAACACCTGTTGTTAGCACAGCGGCAGAGCTGAGTAACTATGATTTGAGTAAATAACTTCCATCCATTTGTTTTTCTAATGGACGTACTTAAGGGTTTCAGAATCCAGAACCATGTGAAACAAATCTGTGATCATTGCTTGCAAATTACCAATAACTGTGGCACAGGGAAAAGAAATGACATAACTGCAGTATGATAAATCAGACTAAAAGTTACATAACTCCTAACAAGAAAGAGTGTGAACTTTTCCTTATCTGAAAAGTCTGTTCATTAATTTAATGATATACTAAATGAAGCATTACTTTACACCTCTGTATAATATGTGTGTGCCATGTCAAGTTATTTCATTATTGCATCCCTTTAAGACTGATTTTTCATTTCATTTCCTTTTACATTCATTTTTGAAAAACATATAAAACACATACATTTAATTAACACCAGTGGGTATGTATCCTGAAGCATTGGCCACTAAAATTAAGTCAAATTCAAAACCATTCCGACTAAAATGGGTTTTATGTACCATAGACAATTATTGCTGATGCTGTAACATTTGACCAAGGAGAGAAGTAAACGCTTGTTGTAAGCAAAACATTTCCTTAAGTGTGCATTAATTAGTATTTTATGTGTGCATTCGCCACATAGAAATATATAATCCTAATAATTTTCATTAGCAAGACTGCAATACTTTTATGTACAAACATGAGCTCTAGAGTTCATATACAGTAAATGTGGAATATGGAAACAAGCAATTTACAATGTGAAGGATTGTATCAGAGAGAAGCTGACAGCACATGATACGTTACAGGTTGTTTGATTTGGTCTGCAAAACTAGCCAATGATTGTATATTGCATACTGTACCTCCCAAATGTCGCGATTTTCGCGGGACAGTCCCCTTTTTTTGGGACTGTCCCGCTTTCCCACCCGTGGGCCGCAGTGTCCCGCAGTGAGGGGGGTAGTTGGGAGGCTCCTGCACTCATTGTGCTCTGCTTAGCAGAGCAGCGGAGTATAAACACTGTGCACATGCGCACAGCGTCTATTCAGTGGAGACAGAAGGAGAGGGGGCATGCCAGCAGCTCATGGAGTGCTGGGCATGCCCTCTCAGTGAGGAAAACAGGGGCGTGGCTTGCGATCGTGGGTTCTCCCTCAAAATCATGCCCCCCTTTCGCATAGATCACGTGTGCAGGTGTCTCTTTTCTAGCATTTCTAAAGTTGGGAGGTATGCATTGTGCTGACATCATACTAGATGAAACTAGAATCCATTAGGATCATGATGGAAAACCTGGTAGAAAAGTAATCTCCATAGTTACATGTAAACAGGGTCATCCATCAACTGAGAAACATATGCAACCAAAGGACAGCAGCTTGTGGAGCACTAGGACCCAGGTGCAGACCTGCAGAGCAGGAGGAATCGAAGCTGCTGATTGGGTTGCGCAGAGCAGGAAGAGTAGGAGGCGAAGTTTCCACTGAGAGTTCCCTGAAGTGATCTGAGGAGACAGCAGGGAGGAACGCTGCTGGTCTGCCCCGCTGTGAGGAGAACTGTGCGCTGAGGAGAGGGCGGTCGGTCCATCATGCTCAGCGGTGTGAGAGAGCCTGGTTGTGAGAGAGCACCCTGGAGAAGGATCATTGTGCCCACTTGACAGGGCATCCCTGCAGACACTGAAGGACAGCGAGGAATGAGAGCTGCGGAAAACAAGACCGGGAATTGGAACAAAGGGGAAACGTGTAACCTGTGTCCACCGGTCTGCGTGAGTAGTAAAACACCTGACTTGGGGCATTGCAGACTGTCAGTCACTGGGAGAGTTTGTGAGAGAGCTAAGTACCAGAGAGGAGAAAGAGAGAGAGAGGTACTTATACAGAGTAACAATCAGGGCATGTAATAGCCAGCTTCAATTACCCTTATCAGCCAGATAAACACAGGTTTCCAGTCAGAGAGAGACTTTATGTAGCCACCCAGCTAACGCTTCTAAGTTTCCCAGTAAGTCAGAGAAACATTTCCTGTCAGTATATGGCTTTTACCCACACAGGACTGTATTGAACTGCCACTACCCTTCCATCCACACACCAAGACAGTGTGAGCCCATGAGGAGAGACATCTCAGCTGTATTGTGACAAGGTGCTAGAGACTTTTCAGTCACCTTTAGGGACCCAGGCAGAGCAATAGTGGTGGGCATTATAGCTCCAAGGCAACAAGCCTGTGTTCTTTACCTCACAGCCCCAGCCTTAGGAACAGAGTAATACAAAACAGGCGCTACTTTCACTTATACAGTTGGAGTCTGATAAAAGCCTCTGTTGAGGAAATCCTTCCTGCCGTTATTTCTGCTACAGTTTGTGCTTCTCCCCCTTTACAGCTTAACCAAACAGCTTCAGGAATTGCAGCCTCTCCTACACTTAATGCTAAAATATTACTCTACTACAACAAATCTGAACTGTCACCTGCATGCTGTTCTCTGCTATAGGATTTACACTGCTTATCCCTGCATGCTGCTTTCTACTGCAATAGAACTGAACTGTACTGGATAACTGTCACACTTATAAAGAACTGCACTGCATTGTTCTGCCTCTTAATTTGCTTTGCCTTCGATACGGACCTGCTGAAAGAGCAGTTATCCCCTTAAGTCGCAGACTACAGCCAATTGGAACATTTAAATATTTAAGGGTTTTATTCTTACTTGCTAAAGGGCCTCTAGTGGACAGAGCAGACTTTTATCTGGAAGGGCCCCAGATATAGGGACTGAGCTATAGAAAGCTCTAGACCCCACCTGGTGTGCATTTAGAACATTGCAGAGAACTAGTCATTAACAGTGCTTAGTGTGCCACCCTGTGGACAGTTTAGTGTACTACAGCATCATTCTTATTGAAAGTATATCTCGCCTGCATTGTTGTGATTATTGTTATGTAATGTTATATCACCAATTCTTCCAAAGCTTAACCAAGTTAAACTCACAGCGGTGAGCTGGAATTTTGGTATCCACCCTTTTGAGGGTGGCACTTGGGTGTTGTACACACGCCCTGCAACCCCATAGTGATGCCTGTGGTTTCTTTATATATTTGGACTTATTTCTTCTCTTCTCTCCTCTATTTGTTCAAGGCAGCAATTGGTGATATTAAAGAAAACATTAGTTTACAGTTTAGAATCCACAAAAGGCAGAAAGACAGAAAATAAACTCAAAACTATAATTTATTGTTAGTATTCATTAGAGATGAGCGGGTTCGGTTCCTCGGAATCCGAACCCGCCCGAACTTCATGTTTTTTTACACGGGTCCGAGCGACTCGGATCTTCCCGCCTTGCTCGGTTAACCCGAGCGCGCCCGAACGTCATCATGACGCTGTCGGATTCTCGCGAGGCTCGGATTCTATCGCGAGACTCGGATTCTATATAAGGAGCCGCGCGTCGCCGCCATTTTCACACGTGCATTGAGATTAATAGGGAGAGGACGTGGCTGGCGTCCTCTCCATTTAGATTAGAAGAGAGAGAGTGAGATTGAGACAGAGACACTTGATTTACTGGAGCTTAGGAGTACTAGAGAGTGCAGAGTTTACTAGTGACTGACCACTGACCAGTGACCACCAGTGCAGTTTTATTTAATATAATCCGTTCTCTGCCTGAAAAAAACGATACACAGTGACTCAGTCACATACCATATCTGTGCTCAGCCCAGTGTGCTGCATCATCTATGTATAATATCTGACTGTGCTCACACAGCTTAATTGTGGGGGAGACTGGGGAGCAGTTATAGGTTATAGCAGGAGCCAGGAGTACATACATATTATTAAAATGAAACAGTGCACACTTTTGCTGCAGGCAGGAGTGCCACTGCCAGTGTGACTGACCAGTGACCTGACCACACTGACCACCAGTATAGTATACTATATTGTGATTGCCTGAAAAAGTTAAACACTCGTCGTGTGACTTGTGTGGTGTTTTTTTTTTATTCTATAAAAAACTCATTCTGCTGACAGTGTCCAGCAGGTCCGTCATTATATAATATATACCTGTCCGGCTGCAGTAGTGATATATATATATTTTTTATATCATTATTTATCATCCAGTCGCAGCAGACACAGTACGGTAGTTCACGGCTGTAGCTACCTCTGTGTCGGCACTCGGCAGTCCATCCATAATTGTATACCACCTACCCGTGGGTTTTTTTTCTTTCTTCTTTATACATACTACATCTCATTATCATCCAGTCTATATTAGCAGCAGACACAGTACAGTACGGTAGTCCACGGCTGTAGCTACCTCTGTGTCGGCACTCGGCAGTCCATCCATAATTGTATACCACCTACCCGTGGTTTTTTTTTTCTTTCTTCTTTATACATACTACATCTCATTATCATCCAGTCTATATTAGCAGCAGACACAGTACAGTACGGTAGTCCACGGCTGTAGCTACCTCTGTGTCGGCACTCGGCAGTCCGTCCATAATTGTATACCACCTACCAGTGGTTTTTTTTTCTTTCTTCTTTATACATACATACTACATCTCATTATCAACCAGTCTATATTAGCAGCAGACACAGTACAGTACGGTAGTCCACGGCTGTAGCTACCTCTGTGTCGGCACTCGGCAGTCCGTCCTTAATTGTATACCACCTACCCGTGGTTTTTTTTTCTTTCTTCTTTATACATACTACATCTCATTATCATCCAGTCTATATTAGCAGCAGACACAGTACAGTACGGTAGTCCACGGCTGTAGCTACCTCTGTGTCGGCACTCGGCAGTCCATCCATAATTGTATACCACCTACCCGTGGTTTTTTTTTCTTTCTTCTTTATATATACATACTACATCTCATTATCAACCAGTCTATATTAGCAGCAGACACAGTACAGTACGGTAGTCCACGGCTGTAGCTACCTCTGTGTCGGCACTCGGCAGTCCGTCCATAATTGTATACCACCTACCCGTGGTTTTTTTTTTCTTTCTTCTTTATACATACATACTACATCTCATTATCATCCAGTCTATATTAGCAGCAGACACAGTACAGTACAGTAGTCCACGGCTGTAGCTACCTCTGTGTCGGCACTCGGCAGTCCATCCATAATTGTATACCACCTACCCGTGGTTTTTTTTTCTTTCTTCTTTATACATACTACATCTCATTATCATCCAGTCTATATTAGCAGCAGACACAGTACAGTACGGTAGTCCACGGCTGTAGCTACCTCTGTGTCGGCACTCGGCAGTCCGTCCATAATTGTATACCACCTACCCGTGGTTTTTTTTCTTTCTTCTTTATACATACATACTACATCTCAATATCAACCAGTCTATATTAGCAGCAGACACAGTACAGTACGGTAGGCCACGGCTGTAGCTACCTCTGTGTCGGCACTCGGCAGTCCATCCATAATTGTATACCACCTACCCGTGGTTTTTTTTTCTTTCTTCGTTATACATACTACATCTCATTATCATCCAGTCTATATTAGCAGCAGACACAGTACAGTACGGTAGTCCACGGCTGTAGCTACCTCTGTGTCGGCACTCGGCAGTCCATTCATAATTGTATACTAGTATCCATCCATCTCCATTGCTTACCTGAGGTGCCTTTTAGTTGTGCCTATTAAAATATGGAGAACAAAAATGTTGAGGTTCCAAAATTAGGGAAAGATCAAGATCCACTTCCACCTCGTGCTGAAGCTGCTGCCACTAGTCATGGCCGAGACGATGAAATGCCAGCAACGTCGTCTGCCAAGGCCGATGCCCAATGTCATAGTACAGAGCATGTCAAATCCAAAACACCAAATATCAGTAAAAAAAGGACTCCAAAACCTAAAATAAAATTGTCGGAGGAGAAGCGTAAACTTGCCAATATGCCATTTACCACACGGAGTGGCAAGGAACGGCTGAGGCCCTGGCCTATGTTCATGGCTAGTGGTTCAGCTTCACATGAGGATGGAGGCACTCAGCCTCTCGCTAGAAAAATGAAAAGACTCAAGCTGGCAAAAGCAGTAGCACCGCAAAGAACTGTGCGTTCTTCGAAATCCCAAATCCACAAGGAGAGTCCAATTGTGTCGGTTGCGATGCCTGACCTTCCCAACACTGGATGTGAAGAGCATGCGCCTTTCACCATTTGCACGCCCCCTGCAAGTGCTGGAAGGAGCACCCGCAGTCCAGTTCCTGATAGTCAGATTGAAGATGTCAGTGTTGAAGTACACCAGGATGAGGAGGATATGGGTGTTGCTGGCGCTGGGGAGGAAATTGACCAGGAGGATTCTGATGGTGAGGTGGTTTGTTTAAGTCAGGCACCCGGGGAGACACCTGTTGTCCGTGGGAGGAATATGGCCGTTGACATGCCTGGTGAAAATACCAAAAAAATCAGCTCTTCGGTGTGGAACTATTTCAACAGAAATGCGGACAACAGGTGTCAAGCCGTGTGTTCCCTTTGTCAAGCTGTAATAAGTAGGGGTAAGGACGTTAACCACCTCGGAACATCCTCCCTTATACGTCACCTGCAGCGCATTCATAATAAGTCAGTGACAAGTTCAAAAACTTTGGGTGACAGCGGAAGCAGTCCACTGACCAGTAAATCCCTTCCTCTTGTAACCAAGCTCACGCAAACCACCCCACCAACTCCCTCAGTGTCAATTTCCTCCTTCCCCAGGAATGCCAATAGTCCTGCAGGCCATGTCACTGGCAATTCTGACGAGTCCTCTCCTGCCTGGGATTCCTCCGATGCATCCTTGCGTGTAACGCCTACTGCTGCTGGCGCTGCTGTTGTTGCTGCTGGGAGTCGATAGTCATCCCAGAGGGGAAGTCGTAAGCCCACTTGTACTACTTCCAGTAAGCAATTGACTGTTCAACAGTCCTTTGCGAGGAAGATGAAATATCACAGCAGTCATCCTGCTGCAAAGCGGATAACTGAGGCCTTGACAACTATGTTGGTGTTAGACGTGCGTCCGGTATCCGCCGTTAGTTCACAGGGAACTAGACAATTTATTGAGGCAGTGTGCCCCCGTTACCAAATACCATCTAGGTTCCACTTCTCTAGGCAGGCGATACCGAAAATGTACACGGACCTCAGAAAAAGACTCACCAGTGTCCTAAAAAATGCAGCTGGACCCAATGTCCACTTAACCACGGACATGTGGACAAGTGGAGCAGGGCAGGGTCAGGACTATATGACTGTGACAGCCCACTGGGTAGATGTATGGACTGCCGCCGCAAGAACAGCAGCGGCGGCACCAGTAGCAGCATCTCGCAAACGCCAACTCTTTCCTAGGCAGGCTACGCTTTGTATCACCGCTTTCCAGAATACGCACACAGCTGAAAACCTCTTACGGCAACTGAGGAAGATCATCGCGGAATGGCTTACCCCAATTGGACTCTCCTGTGGATTTGTGGCATCGGACAACGCCAGCAATATTGTGTGTGCATTAAATATGGGCAAATTCCAGCACGTCCCATGTTTTGCACATACCTTGAATTTGGTGGTGAAGAATTTTTTAAAAAACGACAGGGGCGTGCAAGAGATGCTGTCGGTGGCCAGAAGAATTGTGGGACACTTTCGGCGTACAGGCACCACGTACAGAAGACTGGAGCACCACCAAAAACTACTGAACCTGCCCTGCCATCATCTGAAGCAAGAAGTGGTAACGAGGTGGAATTCAACCCTCTATATGCTTCAGAGGTTGGAGGAGCAGCAAAAGGCCATTCAAGCCTACACAATTGAGCACGATATAGGAGGTGGAATGCACCTGTCTCAAGCGCAGTGGAGAATGATTTCAACGTTGTGCAAGGTTCTGATGCCCTTTGAACTTGCCACACGTGAAGTCAGTTCAGACACTGCCAGCCTGAGTCAGGTCATTCCCCTCATCAGGCTTTTGCAGAAGAAGCTGGAGACATTGAAGGAGGAGCTAACACGGAGCGATTCCGCTAGGCATGTGGGACTTGTGGATGGAGCCCTTAATTCGCTTAACAAGGATTCACGGGTGGTCAATCTGTTGAAATCAGAGCACTACATTTTGGCCACCGTGCTCGATCCTAGATTTAAAGCCTACCTTGGATCTCTCTTTCCGGCAGACACAAGTCTGCTGGGGTTGAAAGACCTGCTGGTGAGAAAATTGTCAAGTCAAGCAGAACGCGACCTGTCAACATCTCCTCCTTCACATTCTCCCGCAACTGGGGGTGCGAGGAAAAGGCTCAGAATTCCGAGCCCACCCGCTGGCGGTGATGCAGGGCAGTCTGGAGCGACTGCTGATGCTGACATCTGGTCCGGACTGAAGGACCTGACAACGATTACGGACATGTCGTCTACTGTCACTGCATATGATTCTCTCAACATTGAAAGAATGGTGGAGGATTATATGAGTGACCGCATCCAAGTAGGCACGTCACACAGTCCGTACTTATACTGGCAGGAAAAAGAGGCAATTTGGAGGCCCTTGCACAAACTGGCTTTATTCTACCTAAGTTGCCCTCCCACAAGTGTGTACTCCGAAAGAGTGTTTAGTGCCGCCGCTCACCTTGTCAGCAATCGGCGTACGAGGTTACATCCAGAAAATGTGGAGAAGATGATGTTCATTAAAATGAATTATAATCAATTCCTCCGCGGAGACATTGACCAGCAGCAATTGCCTCCACAAAGTACACAGGGAGCTGAGATGGTGGATTCCAGTGGGGACGAATTGATAATCTGTGAGGAGGGGGATGTACACGGTGATATATCGGAGGATGATGATGAGGTGGACATCTTGCCTCTGTAGAGCCAGTTTGTGCAAGGAGAGATTAATTGCTTCTTTTTTGGGGGGGGTCCAAACCAACCCGTCATATCAGTCACAGTCGTGTGGCAGACCCTGTCACTGAAATGATGGGTTGGTTAAAGTGTGCATGTCCTGTTTATACAACATAAGGGTGGGTGGGAGGGCCCAAGGACAATTCCATCTTGCACCTCTTTTTTCTTTTATTTTTCTTTGCGTCATGTGCTGTTTGGGGAGGGTTTTTTGGAAGGGCCATCCTGCGGGCCCATCTAGCAGTGCCACTCCTAGATGGGCCCGGTGTTTGTGTCGGCCACTAGGGTCGCTTATCTTACTCACACAGTCAGCTACCTCATTGCGCCTCTTTTTTTCTTTGCGTCATGTGCTGTTTGGGGAGGGTTTTTTGGAAGGGACATCCTGCGTGACACTGCAGTGCCACTCCTAGATGGGCCCGGTGTTTGTGTCGGCCACTAGGGTCGCTTATCTTACTCACACAGTCAGCTACCTCATTGCGCCTCTTTTTTTCTTTGCGTCATGTGCTGTTTGGGGAGGGTTTTTTGGAAGGGCCATCCTGCGTGACACTGCAGTGCCACTCCTAGATGGGCCCGGTGTTTGTGTCGGCCACTAGGGTCGCTTATCTTACTCACACAGTCAGCTACCTCATTGCGCCTCTTTTTTTCTTTGCGTCATGTGCTGTTTGGGGAGGGTTTTTTGGAAGGGACATCCTGCGTGACACTGCAGTGCCACTCCTAGATGGGCCCGGTGTTTGTGTCGGCCACTAGGGTCGCTTATCTTACTCACACAGTCAGCTACCTCATTGCGCCTCTTTTTTTCTTTGCGTCATGTGCTGTTTGGGGAGGGTTTTTTGGAAGGGACATCCTGCGTGACACTGCAGTGCCACTCCTAGATGGGCCCGGTGTTTGTGTCGGCCACTAGGGTCGCTTATCTTACTCACACAGTCAGCTACCTCATTGCGCCTCTTTTTTTCTTTGCGTCATGTGCTGTTTGGGGAGGGTTTTTTGGAAGGGCCATCCTGCGTGACACTGCAGTGCCACTCCTAGATGGGCCCGGTGTTTGTGTCGGCCACTAGGGTCGCTTATCTTACTCACACAGTCAGCTACCTCATTGCGCCTCTTTTTTGCTTTGCGTCATGTGCTGTTTGGGGAGGGTTTTTTGGAAGGGACATCCTGCGTGACACTGCAGTGCCACTCCTAGATGGGCCCGGTGTTTGTGTCGGCCACTAGGGTCGCTTATCTTACTCACACAGTCAGCTACCTCATTGCGCCTCTTTTTTTCTTTGCGTCATGTGCTGTTTGGGGAGGGTTTTTTGGAAGGGACATCCTGCGTGACACTGCAGTGACACTCCTAGATGGGCCCGGTGTTTGTGTCGGCCACTAGGGTCGCTTATCTTACTCACACAGTCAGCTACCTCATTGCGCCTCTTTTTTTCTTTGCGTCATGTGCTGTTTGGGGAGGGTTTTTTGGAAGGGACATCCTGCGTGACACTGCAGTGCCACTCCTAGATGGGCCCGGTGTTTGTATCGGCCACTAGGGTCGCTAATCTTACTCACACAGCTACCTCATTGCGCCTCTTTTTTTCTTTGCGTCATGTGCTGTTTGGGGAGGGTTTTTTGGAAGGGACATCCTGCGTGACACTGCAGTGCCACTCCTAGATGGGCCCGGTGTTTGTGTCGGCCACTAGGGTCGCTTATCTTACTCACACAGCGACCTCGGTGCAAATTTTAGGACTAAAAATAATATTGTGAGGTGTGAGGTATTCAGAATAGACTGAAAATGAGTGGAAATTATGGTTTTTGAGGTTAATAATACTTTGGGATCAAAATGACCCCCAAATTCTATGATTTAAGCTGTTTTTTAGGGTTTTTTGAAAAAAACACCCGAATCCAAAACACACCCGAATCCGACAAAAAAAATTCGGTGAGGTTTTGCCAAAACGCGGTCGAACCCAAAACACGGCCGCGGAACCGAACCCAAAACCAAAACACAAAACCCGAAAAATTTCAGGCGCTCATCTCTAGTATTCATTCATCTCTTGTCACGCACCCCTAGTCCAGTGTTGCATGGCATTTAACTAATGCTGATCATGGTTGGCTCTACATACTGTAAAATACATATAACAGATCCCTATAGAAATACATATTCCTGTATGGCTTTGGATACACAGGCATTTTTCTAATGGATGACAGCCCATTAATACACCATGCTGATGAGTTATATCATCAGAGTATTTAGTGTGTAATGGAATGTCCCAAAGGCTATGTAAATAAGCCCAGTCCAGAACAGAGCTTAATACATAATTTCCAAAGCCATTTGATTGAAAAGCTCCTTTCTGTATGACTCTTAAAAGGAAAGTGGCATTAAAAACAATAATAGCTGTCCTGGGTATGTAGCATTATGAATTCTGTGTAATATTCCAGAGATTTATGTACCCTTCATTTTCTTTGTATTGTTTTTATTTATATAAGTTCAAAAGAAGAATCTGTTATATAGTCACTCGTACCTTCCTTGCAGCGTCTTACAACCCAACACAGGTTTGAAACTAGGCTTTCTGTCACTCGGGGAAAGACTCAGCTCGGCAACCCCACCTCCTTGTCACTCCAGGCACACTGCTGCATCATCAATCCAGACAAGGCTCTCCACCTCCTTTCACCCCATCACCTCATTCTCCCACACAGAGCATTCCAGTATCTAATTACCCCATACTGGGCACACTGACACCTCATTACCCCATACTAGGCACCCTGACACCTCATTACCCCAGACAGTGCACCCTGACACCTCATCACCCCAGACAGGGCATCCAGCATTTAATAGCACCTCCTTTCACCCCATCACCTCATTCTCCCACACCGGGCATTCCAGCACCTAATTACCCCATACTGGGCACACTGACACCTCATTACCCCATACTGGGCATCCAGCATTTAATAACCTGAGATGGGGCATCCCAGAATGTCATTACCCCAGAAAAGGCTCCCTCACCAAATCATTATACCAGACAGGGAATCCCCCTGCACCCTATTACACCAGAAAGGACACCCTAACACCTCTTTATTCCAGACAGGGCTCCCAGAACCTCCTTTCCAAAGACAGGGCATGCCAGCACCTCATTGCTCTAGTACGGACAAACCACCATCACTTTAAAAAAGATGTATTATTATCAAAATCATTTACTCTTTGTATATTTTGATGTATTTATTATTTCTATGGTAGTTTATACAATTAGTTGTTCAATAATAAAAATGTAATACAAGGAATTGTTTACCATGAATTGTGTTTGCTTGATTTCTCATGGTAGCAAATAACAAGGAATTAATCAACCCGTTCAATTGAATAAGACACTTGGAAGGAAAGGAAGTCCGCTCCTCCTTAATTTCTGTGTCTTCTTTCTTGTCCCTCAACAAGAGTCAGGGCAATTAATGTTTGAAATGTGTAGGGCAGTGGCTTACCTGTGGATCAGTATAAGCAGCCAGGAGGAAAAAGCATTTACTATCATGCTGCATTTACAAAATAGGTGGAAAGGTTGGGCGCTGACAATGTTAAAGAAACACATCTTTACAAAAAAGAAACCTCTGTCAGGCTTTACCATTTTGCTGAGATCTGCACTTTTAAGAAGGTCCATTTTTTTATGGGGATGATTCAGATTTAGGAGCAAAGCAAAAAAGCAAGTAACTTGCAAAATCATGTTGTACTGTAGGAGAGGGGACATTTGAAATGTGCAAAGAGATTTTAAGTTTATAGGGACAGGGTAATGTAGGGGGTGAGACCCAACCAATGAGGTGTGACCACACCCACTTAAAAATATACAGTAAGAATAAAGAACTGTTTAGGTGCTACAAACTGCACTGGCGGGCATCATGTGCCCCTCAGCCAGGGACAGAACCGGATGGAGGGGATGCGATCAGTGTGATTGCTCCCCTCTTCCTGCAGGCAGAGGAGTCTTCTTGTTGCCCACATCCACAGAAGTGTGGGCACCCCTCCTACACTCCCAGAAGTGTGGGTACTACCCCTCCTACATCCAGCCCACTTCCTTGTGAAGTGGTCAGAATGGGGAGATAAATGCAGAGAATCCGCAGCCCATAGTGATGGGGCGAGGCCTAGTGATGTGATTCTACAGTAATTGCATCATTTTAACCCCACCCCTATGTAAAAATGCACGATTTACAGCATTTCAAAATGAGTGGGTGGAGCTTAATGATACGGCTAGCCAAGCCCTGCCCCCTCTCCACCTACCTCCATTACCTCTCCAGTCTTCTCACGGAGAAGTTTAAATTCAAGTAAGTATGGGCTACAAGGAAAAAACATCCTGATTTACAAAAGCAATAAAAACAATGAAAAAAACAATAAATGCATTTGCTCCTCCTGCATTGCTGCATGGTTTGTACAGGTGAAAAGTTAGTTCCTTTGTTTTCAGGGGCGTAAGTTCATCCTAAGAGCCCAGAGGTGAGATAGTTGTTGGTGCCACACCCCTCCTCCCCTTCGCTCGCTTTAACGACCAACACTGCATCCCAACAGCAGCCAGACACACACACTTCCCAGTGGCGCCGAGATGATAGGGGGGTGGGCATTAATCACCTAGGTCCGGGCCTGTTAGAGGGGCCCAGCCTGGGTCATCTGCTAGGTCCCCTGTGTGGTTGCCTGTGCCCCCTAGACAGCTGCAAGGAGGAGGGGAAATTAGGGTGGGAGGGAATGTGCACTCAAAAGGAAGCCTCTCCTCATAGGTGCTGGCTGATGTGGGAGGGGCTGCGGGATGGGGCATGCCTGCGGCAGATCACATTTACCCTCCCTACCTCCACATTCACTTCAACCACCCCTGAAACATCCAGAATGGGCGAGGGAAGACTGTGGCACATGCCCCCTGAGCTTCCTACTTCTTTCTGCTCTTGGGCGCATAAAGCAGAATGGGATCAGTATGATTTACCTACAATCAAAATCCCGACGGTCAAAATACCGACAACAATTGACCGATGGTCAAAATACCGACATGGTCAAAATACCAACATTTAAAATGTCGACATGGTCAAAATACTTACAGTTAAAACATCGATAGGTTGAAAAGTTGACGTGAGTTTTTCCTTGTTTTGGGGAGTGTATGTCGACATAGGTCGACATGGATACCGTATCAGTGTACCGTGTCCCCTCGCATGGCTCATGCACTATTATATTCCACATCCACTGGGATTTTAAAGTATGAACAAGTTGTTATCAATGAAAAAACCATGAAAAACTCATGTCAATTTTTTGACCTTCAACATTTTAAATGTCGGTATTTTGACCATGTCAACATTTAAAATTTGACCTTGTCAGTATTTTGTTATGATCCTGAGCATATGTTTTGCTAGTTATTCTTATGATTTACCTTTGCCTCAGTTTGTGGAACTATGGGTCACAGCTAGCTCCTGTATAGTTGTCTCCCAGTGCCTCAGCTCCTGCATTCAGCAACTGACTCCACAGGTGTCTGCATTCTGTAATTACAGCTGGTTACCTGAAACCTACTATACAGCTTGTCAGCCTGCTCAGTCTGCACTGCAGCTGCATAATATATCAATTACTGGGGGCCTGTCTGGTGCTCACAGCTGATTGGTCCAGCCTCTTCTTTTAAGCCTCTCAATCCCAATCTGCCTTGCCAGTTTTAGCTACTCCATATGGTGTTCTACTCTCTGGTTCCTCTCTGGTCTCAGTTCATCTGTACAGTGGGTTTGCCTTGTTCCTGTATTGAATTCCAGCTTCACCATCTTGCTGACGAACTTAGTCTGCCGACTACCGTTACCCTGCCTCCAAGTGTCTGCACCCCAGTCCCTCCGTGTACCGCTACCTCCTGTGTCTCTCCTAGAGTTTCTGCTGTTGTTCCATCTCCACGGCCCCAGTGTACCATCTGGCCGTGTGCACCCTGCCACCTTCTCCAGTTCCTGTTTGTTCCTGTGTACCCCTGCGGTTTGTCATATACATCTGGACTATCATACAACACCTCTGCCATAACTCTAGTCCAGATCAGGTATCAAGTGGCCCAGACAGGGGGCCGCAACCTACACATTCCCTGGTGAAAACCTCCCAGCGTGTTAGACTTCGCGCCTCTGTTCTGGGTAACGTCAACCACTTGGTACCTGATCCCAAATTCCGGATTCTGCACCAGTTCCTGACATATTTTGACAATTGGTCAATGGTTGACGGTATTTTGACCATCGGGATTTTGATTGTAGGTAAATTGATTGCATCCCAGCAGAACCTGGAGCAATGGAGGAGAACAGTGTACCACTTTTAAGGCTAGCAACTGCCTTTCAGTCACTCCTGTATTTACAACCCTGTTTGATTTGCTTTTCTTTTGTGTGTAAGTTGTGCACATACACACACAAAGTAACCTGTGGAATTATTCTGCCTTAAAGCACATGAAGGTTCAAAACTGTTTGGTTGTAGTGTGTAAGATTTTTCCAGTTTGCACTTTCCAAGCTGATTCTGAGTTGAACGGTCTGCATGCTACCTTATAAATGTGAGAATTAACATTTGTATAGGAAGCGTATCCTGCTGGTTGATTTTGCTTCCGCTACCGCAGCCACCATCGTTAGTGTACTTACACAATCCCCATGTTGGGTATAAAAATAAGAATTTACTTACCGATAATTCTATTTCTCGTAGTCCGTAGTGGATGCTGGGGACTCCGTCAGGACCATGGGGAATAGCGGCTCCGCAGGAGACAGGGCACAAAAGTAAAAGCTTTAGGATCAGGTGGTGTGCACTGGCTCCTCCCCCCATGACCCTCCTCCAAGCCTCAGTTAGGATACTGTGCCCGGACGAGCGTACACAATAAGGAAGGATTTTGAATCCCGGGTAAGACTCATACCAGCCACACCAATCACACTGTACAACCTGTGATCTGAACCCAGTTAACAGCATGATAACAGCGGAGCCTCTGAAAAGATGGCTCACAACAATAATAACCCGATTTTTGTAACAATAACTATGTACAAATATTGCAGACAATCCGCACTTGGGATGGGCGCCCAGCATCCACTACGGACTACGAGAAATAGAATTATCGGTAAGTAAATTCTTATTTTCTCTAACGTCCTAAGTGGATGCTGGGGACTCCGTCAGGACCATGGGGATTATACCAAAGCTCCCAAACGGGCGGGAGAGTGCGGATGACTCTGCAGCACCGAATGAGAGAACTCCAGGTCCTCCTCAGTCAGGGTGTGCCCCTGACCAAGTATCAGCTCGGCAAAGTTGTAAAGCCGAGACCCCTCGGGCAGCCGCCCAAGATGAGCCCACCTTCCTTGTGGAATGGGCATTTACATATTTTGGCTGTGGCAGGCCTGCCACAGAATGTGCAAGCTGAATTGTACTACACATCCAACTAGCAATCGTCTGCTTAGAAGCAAGAGCACCCAGTTTGTTGGGTGCATACAGGATAACAGCAAGTCAGTTTTCCTGACTCCAGCCGTCCTGGAAACTATATTTTCAGGGCCCTGACAACATCTAGCAACTTGGAGTCCTCCAAGTCCCTAGTAGCCGCAGGTACCACAATAAGCTGGTTCAGGTGAAACACTGACACCACCTTAGGGAGAAACTGGGGATGAGTCCGCAGCTCTGCCCTGTCCGAATGGACAATCAGATATGGGCTTTTTTGAGACAAACGCCGCCAATTCTGACACTCGCCTGGCCGAGGCCAGGGCCAACAGCATGGTCACTTTTCCTGTGAGATATTTCAAATCCACAGATTTGAGCGGTTTAAACCAATGTGATTTTAGGAATCCCAGAACTACGTTGAGATCCCACAGTGCCACTGGAGGCACAAAAGGGGGTTGTATATGTAGTACTCCCTTGACAAACTTCTGGACTTCAGGAACTGAAGCCAATTCTTTCTGGAAGAAAATCGACAGGGCCGAAATTTGAACCTTAATGGACCCCAATTTGAGGCCCATAGACACTCCTGTTTGCAGGAAATGCAGGAAACGACCGAGTTGAAATTTCTTCATGGGGCCTTCCTGGCCTCACACCACGTAACATATTTTCGGCACATGTGGTGATAATGTTGTGCGGTCACCTCCTTCCTGGCTTTGACCAGGGTAGGAATGACCTCTTCCGGAATGCCTTTTTCCCTTAGGATCCGGCGTTCAACCGCCATGCCGTCAAACGCAGCCGCGGTAAGTCTTGGAACAGACATGGTACTTGCTGAAGCAAGTCCCTTCTTAGCGGCAGAGGCCATGAGTCCTCTGTGAGCATCTCTTGAAGTTCCGGGTACCAAGTCCTTCTTGGCCAATCCGGAGCCACGAGTATAGTTCTTACTCCTCTACGTCTTATAATTCTCAATACCTTGGGTATGAGAAGCAGAGGAGGGAAGACATACACCGACTGGTACACCCACGGTGTTACCAGAAACGTCCACAGCTATTGCCTGAGGGTCTTTTGACCTGGCGCAATACTTGTCCAGTTTTTTGTTCAGGCGGGACGCCATCATGTCAACCTTTGGTCTTTTCCAACGGTTCACAATCATGTGGAAGACTTCCCGATGAAGTCCCCACTCTCCCGGGTGGAGGTTGTGCCTGCTGAGGAAGTCTGCTTCCCAGTTGTCCACTCCCGGAATGAACACTGCTGACAGTGCTATCACATGATTTTCCGCCCAGCGAAAAATCCTTGCAGTTTCTGCCATTGCCCTCCTGCTTCTTGTGCCGTGATGTTGTCCCACTGGATCAATACCGGCTGACCTTGAAGCAGAGGTCTTGCTAAGCTTAGAGCATTGTAAATTGCCCTTAGCTCCAGTATATTTATGTGGAGAAAAATCTCCAGACTTGATCACACTACCTGGAAATTTTTTCCCTGTGTGACTGCTCCCCAGCCTCTCAGGCTGGCCTCCGTGGTCACCAGCATCCAATCCTGAATGCCGAATCTGCGGCCCTCTAGAAGATGAGCACTCTGTAACCACCACAGGAGAGACACCCTTGTCCTTGGAGATAGGGTTATCCGCTGAAGCATCTGAAAATGCGATCCGGACCATTTGTCCAGCAGATCCCACTGAAAAGTTCTTGCGTGGAATCTGCCGAATGGAATCGCTTCGTAATAAGCCACCATTTTTCCCAGGACTCTTGTGCAATGATGCACTGACACTTTTCCTGGTTTTAGGCGGTTCCTGACTAGCTCGGATAACTCCCTGGCTTTCTCCTCCGGGAGAAACACCTTTTTCTGGACTGTGTCCAGAACCATCCCTAGGAACAGCAGACGTGTCGTCGGAAACGGCTGTGATTTTGGATATTTAGAATCCACCCGTGCTGTCGTAGAACTACTTGAGATAGTGCTACTCCGACTTCCAACTGTTCTCTGGACCTTGCCCTTATCAGGAGATCGTCCACGTAAGGGATAATTAAGACGCCTTTTCTTTGAAGAAGAATCATCATTTTGGCCATTACTTTGGTAAAGACCCGGGGTGCCGTGGACAATCCAAACGGCAGCGCCTGAAACTGATAGTGACAGTTCCGTACCACGAACCTGAGGTACCCTTGGTGAGAAGGGCAATTTGGGACATGGAGGTAAGCATCCTTGATGTCCAGGGACACCATATAGTCCCCTTCTTCCTGGTTCGCTATCACTGCTCTGAGTGACTCCATCTTGATTTGAACCTTTGTATGTAAGTGTTCAAAGATTTCCCATTTAGAATAGGTCTCACCGAGCCGTCTGGCTTCAGTACCACAATATAGTGTGGAATAATACCCCTTTCCTTGTTGTAGGAGGGGTACTTTGATTATCACCTGCTGGGAATACAGCTTGTGAACTGTTTCCAATACTGCCTCCCTGTCGGAGGAAGACGTTGGTAAAGCAGACATCAGGAGCCTGCGAGGGGGAGACGTCTCGAATTTCCAGTCTGTACCCCTGGGATACTACTTGTAGGATCCAGGGGTCCACTTGCGAGTGAGCCCACTACGCGCTGAAACTCTTGTACGGCCCCAGCGTCATGCTGAGGACTTGGCAGAAGCTGTAAAGGGCTTCTGTTCCTGGGAATGGGCTGCCTGCTGCAGTCTTCTTCCCTTTCCTCTATCCCTGGGCAGATATGACTGGCCTTTTGCCCGCTTGCCCTTATGGGGACGAAAGGACTGAGGCTGAAAAGACGGTGTCTTTTTCTGCTGAGATGTGATTTGGGGTAAAAAAGGTGGATTTTCCAGCTGTTGCCGAGGCCACCAGGTCCGATGGACCGACCCCAAATAACTCCTCCCCTTTATACGGCAATACTTCCATGTGCCGTTTGGAATCTGCATCACCTGACCACTGTCGTGTCCATAAACATCTTCTGGCAGATATGGACATCGTACTTACTCTTGATGCCAGAGTGCAAATATCCCTCTGTGCATCTCGCATATATAGAAATGCATCCTTTAAATGCTCTATAGTCAATAAAATACTGTCCCTGTCAAGGGTATCAATATTTTCAGTCAGGGAATCCTACCAAGCCACCCCAGCGCTGCACATCCAGGCTGAGGCGATCGCTGGTCGCAGTATAACACCAGTATGTGTGTATATACCTTTTTAGGATATTTTCCAGCCTCTCAGCTGGCTCCTTGAGGGCGGCCATATCTGGAGACGGTACCGCCACTTGTTTTGATAAGCGTGTGAGCGCCTTATCCACCCTAAAGGGTGTTTCCCAACGCGCCCTAACTTCAGGCGGGAAAGGGTATACCGCCAATAATTTTCTATCAGGGGAAACCCACGCATCATCACACACTTCATTTAATTTATCTGATTCAGGAAAAACTGCAGGTAGTTTTTTCACACCCCACATAATACCCTTCTTGTGGTACTTGTAGTATCAGAAATATGTAACACCTCCTTCATTGCCCTTAACATGTAACGTGTGGCCCTAAAGGAAAATACGTTTGTTTCTTCACCGTCGACACTGGAGTCAGTGTCCGTGTCTGTGTCGACCGACTGAGGTAAATGAGCGTTTTACAGCCCCTGACGGTGTTTGAGACGCCTGGACAGGTACTAATTTGTTTGCCGGCCGTCTCATGTCGTCAACCGACCTTGCAGCGTGTTGACATTATCACGTAATTCCTTAAATAAGCCATCCATTCCGGTGTCGACTCCCTAGAGAGTGACATCACCATTTCAGGCAATTGCTCCGCCTCCTCACCAACATCGTCCTTATACATGTCGACACACACGTACCGACACACAGCACACACACAGGGAATGCTCTGATAGAGGACAGGACCCCACTAGCCCTTTGGGGAGACAGAGGGAGAGTTTGCCAGCACACACCAAAAACGCTATAATTATACAGGGACAACCTTTATATAAGTGTTTTTCCCTTATAGCATTTTAATATATATATACATATCGCCAAATAAGTGCCCCCCCTCTCTGTTTTAACCCTGTTTCTGTAGTGCAGTGCAGGGGAGAGCCTGGGAGCCTTCCCACCAGCATTTCTGTGAGGGAAAATGGCGCTGTGTGCTGAGGAGAATAGGCCCCGCCCCCTTTTCGGCGGGCTTCTTCTCCCGTTTTTCTGAGACCTGGCAGGGGTTAAATACATCCATATAGCCCCCAGGGGCTATATGTGATGTATTTTTAGCCAGAATAAGGTACTATCATTGCTGCCCAGGGCGCCCCCCCCCCAGCGCCCTGCACCCTCAATGACCGCTGCTATGAAGTGTGCTGACAACAATGGCGCACAGCTGCAGTGCTGTGCGCTACCTTATGAAGACTGAAGAGTCTTCTGCCGCCGTTTCTGGACCTCTTCACTTTTCGGCATCTGCAAGGGGGTCGGCGGCGCGGCTCCGGGACGAACCCCAGGGTGAGACCTGTGTTCCGACTCCCTCTGGAGCTAATGGTGTCCAGTAGCCTAAGAAGCCAATCCATCCTGCACGCAGGTGAGTTCACTTCTCTCCCCTAAGTCCCTCGTAGCAGTGAGCCTGTTGCCAGCAGGACTCACTGAAAATAAAAAACCTAACAAACTTTTACTCTAAGCAGCTCTTTAGGAGAGCCACCTAGATTGCACCCTTCTCGGCCGGGCACAAAAATCTAACTGAGGCTTGGAGGAGGGTCATGGGGGGAGGAGCCAGTGCACACCACCTGATCCTAAAGCTTTTACTTTTGTTCCCTGTCTCCTGCGGAGCCGCTATTCCCCATGGTCCTGACGGAGTCCCCAGCATCCACTTAGGACGTTAGAGAAAGATCTGGATAAAACAGACATTAAATCTCTGTCCACACACTGTTAATAACCACCCACAAATATCCATTTCACAGATAGTGTGGTCCATTGACATATATACAGTATCAGCCCACATGGACTAGTGATATCTGGCTGTATCAGATATTTGATCTGGTGCATGCGCATAAGTCAGTTTTTTTCTTACGTGTATACACAGTAGGCCAAAATCCATGAGATCTATGCGCATTGTGTCTTGCGTGCAACCCCTCCCACACTAAATGCCAGGCATTGGACCCAGGTCCTGCACTGCAGTGATGGAAGACATACGGCCCCAAATCAGGATCCAGGGTAAGCCCCAGAGAGACAGTTCTGTTAAACCATTTTAGAGACAGCTGTTTCTAGCTTCCTTAATGTCTTTACTAGATCCGCTCAAGCTACTGACAGTCTCAATAAAAACAATATTTATGATTTCACTGAAAATCCTGCAAAGAAACAGAAATATTTGATCTGTTTGTGATAAAATTGATCCTAATGGATGGTCAGGAAAGTTTGTGTAGGTTGCATTAATATTGAGCAACAGCAACCACCTCGTCTTGCGATCGAATTCATTAAATGGATGAAAGCTACTGTATTAAGTTATGCAGATGGAGGAGGTCAATGCAAATCAGCCATTACAAGACATGTTAATTTTATGGTCTACGAAACAGTCGTGCTTTTCCCTGTAATAAAATAATAAAACATATTATTACAGAAGAGTGGAGGCATCCAATTCCTGACAGACGCCAGTTGAATATGGCAAGAATAAATCACATGTACCCATTCTAAGTAGAGGGAACTGAAGTGTAATATACACTTTCTAAAAAACTTCCTGATTAAACAACAGGACTTTACTGCCATTAATGCAGACCAAATTTCTCCATCATTTACCAACAAAGGAAACCAACTGTATAAAATTGTCTCCTATATTTGTTTCTTGAAATAAAACTATAACTTCGTAAAAAAACAAAGGGTTGTCAGATAACATTTGTCCTATTATTTTTGCCAGCCACTAATGCACCCTAACTGGTAATACTGATACAGAAGAGAGTGAATTGCTAGGTATAAATTTACTGTAAATGAAATGCCTGCCCTTCCACACATATGTATCACTTCCCAGATTTCATTTTCTATGCCCATTTATTACTTTTGTTACAATTATAGATGACTGCTGTAAATTGTAAAAAAGATAATAACTTGTAACTAACTAAGCAGTGAAATATTAATGTGCCAGATGTTAAGCACTAATTATATTAGACTTGAGCGGTGATGTACGATTCTGTTGCTATGTAATGGCAATGCATAGTTAATGATGGTTTCATCACAAGCATTAGTGATTCTTGTTGATGTTTATTACAGTTATTTGTAGGCTTATGGGAAAATAAATACATTTTATAATACTGAATGGTTTTGCAGTTTCGACTCAGAAGAAACAAAACAAATAATAAAAACAATGAAAATATTTTGGGGGGAATGCTGTGACATTTCTTTTGATTTTCAATAGTTCTTGTTTAATGATTAATAGTTTGGTATGTTTTTATTAGTTATTTGTATAATACTGAAATATTTTGCACCAATTTAAAATATTCTGATAATAAATTAAGGAAATAGTTGGTGCAGATTAGAAGAGGTGATGATAGCTGAAAGTCAACATTACTGTCATGATCCATTGCAGTACCACTCTTTCTCCAGGGGTGGTGCTCTCCCAGGGCTGATTCCTGCAGTATCCTAGCACTCCATGGTTCTCTCTCTGCAGCTGGAGGCAATTGGCTAATGAGCTGCACCTGTTACTTCTGTTTATTACCCTGCTTCTCTGAGTACTCAGTACCAGATCATCAGTTCATGTTACCTGAGTCTAATCTACTATAGCTCATGTTGTCTGTTAAACCACTGTCTCGATCTATCCTGTTCCTGGCTTCCAGTTCAGCTCCCAGGCTGCCCCGAGTCTGCACTACTACTCAACTTCCTGCCTACATCTAGGCCCTCATTCAGCTTGGATCGCTATATTGCAAAAATGCAAATCGTTTGATTATCGGAAGACTGCGCATGCCCTCCAAACGCTCTGCACGTGCGTGAAAGACGCATTGCTATTGCCATAGCATCGCAGCCTGTGTGGCTGCAGCGACAGCTCCTCTCAGGCAGATCAGAAGTGAAAGTGAATGTGGAGCTTTGAAACAGTTACAGAGCTGGGAGAGGCTGTGGTTGTCACCAGTATTCCCAGTGACTCTGCAGCAGTCAGCTGGGTGTTACATATTTTCGGTTGGTGAAGGAAGGCCAGCACTGTCAGTGGAGTTACATGATGTCCCAATTACAGCAGCAGTTTGTGTGAATTGTTTGAATAACATGTGTAATGGGAAGGGGGGGGGGTGAAGGGGCTACCTGGTGCAATGTGTATAAGGGCTACCTGGTGCAGTGTGTATAAGGGACTACCTGGTGTAATGTGTATAAGGGGCTACCTGGTGCAATATGTATAAGAGGCTACCTGTGCAATGTGTATAATGGGCTCGAACTGGCGCAATGTGTATAAACAGGATTTTAATACCTACCAGTAAATCCTTTTCTCCTAGTCCGTAGAGGATGCTGGGGTCCACTTCATGACCATGGGGTATAGACGGTTCCGCAGGAGACATGGGCACTTTAAGACTTTTCAAGGGTGTGAACTGGCTCTCCCTCTATGCCCCTCCTCCAGACCTCAGTTATAGGAACTGTGCCTAGGGAGACGGACATTTCGAGGAAAGGATTTACATTTATACTAACGGTGAGAATCATACCAGCTCACACCTCAACCATGCCGCACAACATGGCATTCAACATAACACATGCCAACAGGCATGAACCATTTACAGCAACATGCTGAAAACAAATGTAACACAACTTGTGTAACTAATTGAACAAAACTGCAGGTAAAGTACGCACTGGGTCGGGCGCCCAGCATCCTCTACGGACTAGGAGAAAAGGATTTACCGGTAGGTATTAAAATCCTGTTTTCTCATACGTCCTAGAAGATGCTGGGGTCCATTTCATGACCATGGGGTTTATACCAAAGCTCCAGTACGGGCGGGAGAGTGCGGATGACCCTGCAGCACCGATTGACCAAACTTGAGGTCCTCATCGGCCAAAGTGTCAAACTTATAAAATTTTGCAAAAGTGTTTGACCCTGACCAAGTAGCTGCTCGGCAAAGTTGTAATGCCGAGACCCCCCCCGGCAGCCGCCCAGGACGAGCCCATCTTCCTAGTAGAATGGGCCTTCACAGACTTCGGCAACGGCAAACCAGCCGAAGAATGAGCGTGCTGAATCATACCTCTGATCCAGTGCGCAATAGTCTGCTTGGAAGCAGGACACCCAATCTTGTTGGGAGCATACAGGACAAACAGAGCCTCTGTTTTCCGTATCCGAGCTGTTCTAGCGACATAAATCTTCAAAGCCCTAATCACATCTAGAGACTTTGACTCAGTGAACGTGTCAGTAGCCACTGGCACCACAATAGGTTGGTTTATGTGGAAAGATGAAACCACCTTCGGAAGAAAATGTTGGCGAGTTCTCAACACCGCCCTATCTTCATGGAAGATCAGGTAAGGACCCTCGCGAGACAAGGCTCCCAACTCAGACACTACCTTGCGGATGCTAAGGCTAAAAGCATCACCACTTTCCATGTGAGAAACTTCAACTCTATCTCCTGTAGCGGTTCAAACCAACTTGATTGAAGGAACTGCAACTTCACATTAAGGTCCCATGGTGCCACTGGAGGCACAAATGGAGGCTGGATGTGCAAAACCCCTTTCACGAAGGTCTGAACTTCTGGAAGAGAAGCCAATTGTTTTTGAAAGAAAACTGATAAGGCCGAAATCTGGACCTTGATTGACCCCAATCTAAGGCCCGCATCCACACCAGCATGCTGAAAATGGAGAAAACGTCCCAACTCAAACTCTTCCGTAGGAGCCTTCTTGGATTCACACCAAGACACATATTTTCTCCAAATACGGTGGTAATGTTTAGACGTTACTCCTTTCCTGGCCTGAATAAGAGTGGGGATGACTTCTTTGGGAATACCCTTTCGGGCTAGGATCTGGCGCTCAACAGCCATGCCGTCAAACGTAGCTGCGGTAAGTCTTGATACACACACGGCCCCTGCTGTAGTAGGTCCTCTCGAGGAGGAAGAGGCCAAGGATCTTCTATGAGAAACTCCTGAAGATCTGGATACCAAGCCCTCCTTGGCCAGTCTGGGACAATGAAGATTGCTCAAACTCTTGTTCTTCTGATTATTTTGAGAACTTTTTGAATCAGTGGAAGTGGAGGGAAAACATATACTGACCGAAACACCCACTGGGTCACCAGTGCATCCACTGCTATTGCTTGAGGGTCTCTCAACCTGGAACATTATCTCTGAAGCTTCTTGTTTAGACGAGAGTCCATCACGTCTACTTGAGGAACTCCCCAAAGACTTGTCACCTCTGCGAAGACTTCTTGGTGGAGGCCCCACTCTCCTGGATGGAGATCGTGTCTGCTGAGGAAGTCTGCTTCCCAGTTGTCCACTCCCGGAATGAAAATTGCTGACAGAGCTCTAACATGTCTTTCTGCCCAGAGGAGAATCCTTGTCACCTCTGCCATTGCCGCTCTGCTTTTCCTTCCGCCTTGCCTGTTTATGTACGCGACTGCTGTTACATTGTCCGACTGGATCTGCACGGGATGATCTTGAAGAAGATGTACCGCTTGTAGAAGACCGTTGTAAATGGCTCTCAATTCCAGAACGTTTATGTAAAGGCAGGCTTCCTGACTTGACCATTTTCCTTGGAAGTTTTCCCCCTGTGTGACAGCTCCCCAGCCTCGGAGACTTGCATCTCTGGTTATTAGGACCCAGTTGTGAATCCCAAACCTGCATCCCTCTAGTAGGTGAGAACTGTGTAGCCACCACAGGAGCGAAATCCTGGCTTTGGGGGACAGGAATATTTTCCGGTGCATGTTTAGGTGGGATCCGGACCACTTGTCCAACAGGTCCCACTGGAATACTCTGGCATGAAATCGGCCAAACTGTATGGCCTCGTAGGCTGCTACCATTTTCCCTAACAACCAAATGTATTTATGGATTGACACGCTTGTTGGTTTCAATATTTGTTTGACCATTTTCTGGATTTCCAGAGCCTTTTCCACTGTAAGTAATACTCTCCGTACTTCTGTGTCCAGAATCATCCCTAAAAAGGACAATCTTGTCGTCGGTTCCAACTGTGACTTTGGAAAATTCATGATCCAACCGTGTTGTTGGAGTATTGACAGGGAGAGTGCGATGTTCTGCACCAACTGTTCCCTGGATCTCGCTTTTATCAGGAGATCGTCCAGATAAGGAATTATATTGACTCCTATTTGACGAAGGAGGACCATCATCTCCGCCATCACCTTGGTGAATACCCTCGGTGCCGTGGAGAGTCCGAACGGCAACGTCTGGAACTGGTAATGGCAATCCTGTACTGCGAATCTCAGATAAGCTTGGTGAGGAGGATAAATGGGAACATGCAAGTAAGCATCCTTTATGTCTACTGACACCATGAAGTCCCCCTCCTCCACACTGGAAATCACTACCCTCAGGGATTCCATCTTGAACTTGAACCTTTACAGGTAGAGATTCAGATTTTTCAGGTTTAAAATTGGTCTGACTGAGCCGTCCGGCTTCAGAACTACGAAGAGGCTTGAAAAAAAAACCTTCTCCTTGCTGTGACAAGGGTACCAGGACAATGACCTGATCCTGACATAATTTTTGAATTGCCGTTGTTAATGCCTCTCTTCCTTGAAGAGAAGCTGGCAAGGTCGATTTGAAAAATCGGCATGGCGGGACGTCTTGAAACTCTAGTTTGTACCCATGGGACACTATTTGTAAGACCCATGGGTCCAGGCCAGATTGAATCCAGATTTGGCTGAAAAGTTTCAGATGTGCTCCCACCCAAGCGGACTCCCGCAAGGGAGCCCCAGCGTCATGCTGCAGATTTGGCAGGAGCAGGGGTTGACTTCTGCTGCTGGGATCCTGGAGACGCTGCAGACTTCTTTCCTTTTCCCCTTCCCCTACCTGCCAAGAAGGGGGAACCTTTGACCTTTTTGTATTTGTTGGGCAGAAAGGACTGCATGTGAGAGTGATGTGTCTTTTTTGCTGGTGCAGGAGCAGAAAGCAAGAATGTCGACTTACTTGCGGTAGCTACCGAGACTAACACATCCAGCCCATCACCAAACAAGGCCTCACCCTTATACGGGAGAGCCTCCATATTTCTTTTGGAATCTGCATCAGCATTCCACTGGCGAATCCACAACGCCCTCCGAGCCGATACTGCCATGGTAGCGGTTCTTGATCCCAAGAGACCAATATATTTCATGGTTTCTAGTACGTACGCAGCAGCATCTTTGATATGACCTAACGTTAGGAGTATCTTGTCTCCATCTATTGTGTCAATGTCTAATGACAAGTTTTCTGACCACTTTTCAATAGCACTACTCACCCACGCACAGACAATGGTAGGCCTGAGTAGTGTCCCATTGGCCACATCAATAGATCACCTCACTCACTTGCGGTCTGTTGGCTCCTTAAGTGAAGCCATTCCAGGCGCAGGGAGAAATACCTTTTCTCTTTTATGATAGGGCCCTGTCTAACATAAAAGGTAAGCTGGAAAAAGGTAAGCTGCCTGAATTCCTGTTGGGAATCCGAAATTTATTTTCAGGTTAAATCAGACTCCCTCCAAGAGACTGCTCAACTCCTGAGGTGGAGGTAAAATTACATTACTTCTTTACTAAAGTAAACCCTCTCCTTGTGGTAAAAGAGGGGGCTTCGTAACTTCTAACACCTCCTTTATAGCTAAAACATGTTTTGAATGCTTTTTGCTAATGTAGGACCTATTCCCCTGGAATCACTAGTGTCGACACAGGAAGCAGAGTCCGTGTCGGTATCAGTTTGTACTACTTGTGCAAATTTGTATGTGACCCAGAGGGGTCCCTGTGGATGAAAGGCAGAACTATTAAAAATCACATCTTCAACAGATTATATTCAGTTTTCTGTATTAGATTAAGTAGTAATTCACATTATCATGTAACCTTTCACCCAGTCAGGCTCTTGGTGTCATATTACACCTCTGTGTCTCTAACATGTCTCCCACAGAGGAAGAGATTCCCTGCCACAGACATGTCACACACGTGCATAACCACACCACAGACACTCCGGGACTTATAGGGGACAGACCCACAGTAAAATCTGTCAGAGGGACACAGATAGGATTTGCCAGTTCACAACCCAGCGCCAGTAACACAATGTCTGTGAACACAAAATGCCCACTGACATGCAGTGCTTTTATAATGCTAATCACACAATTATATAGCACAAAATTTACTGTGGCCCCCCCTGTTTTGCACCCTGATACTTGTTCAGTAGTGGAAGAGGACCAGTGTTGTCTCTGCAGCCTGAGGAGAGAGAGAAAATGGCGCTGAGCAGTGTGCTGGCTGACTGAGGAGGAAGCTCCACTCTTCAATGTGTTTCTCCACTGCTTTGATGAGGTAATTTTTTATACTGGCAGGGGTAGGACTGTGCCACAGCAACTTATGGCCCTTATTTATGGCAGTTTCCATAGGTTTCATGCTGCCCAGGGCGCCCCCCCCCCCACGCCCTGCACCCTGCAGTGCCTGTGTATGTCTGGGCAACATGGCATGCTGCGCTCCCACCAGCCATGCGGTACCTTTAGCCGTAACTTTCTTGATAGAAGATCTGTCTTCTAACACTCACCTGTCTTCTGACTTCTGGCTCTGTGAGGGGGGTGATGGCGTGCTGTGCGAGTGAGCATCTAGGCACGGCTAGCGTTCAGTTCCCTTCAGGAGCTAATGGTGTCCTGACAGCCAGAAGCAGAGCCATGAAACTCTTTCGGAAGTTGGTTCCTACTTCTGCCCCCTCAGTCCCACGAAGCAGGGAGACTGTTGCCAGCAGTTCTCCCTGAAAATAAAAAACCTAACATAAGTCTTTTCAGAGAAACTCAGTAGAGCTCCCCTGGAGTGCATCCAGTCTGCCTGGGCACATTTCTAAAACTGAGGTCTGGAGGAGGGGCATAGAGGGAGGAGCCAGTTCACACCCTTGAAAAGTCTTAAAGTTCCCATGGCTCCTGTGGAACCATCTATACCCCATGGTCATGAAATGGACCCCAGCATCCTCTAGGACAGATTAGAGAAATGGGCTCGAACTGGTGCAATGTGTATAATGGGCTCAACCTGGCGCAATGTGTATAAGAGGCTGTACCTGGCACAATGTGTATAAGAGGCTCGACCTGGCGCAATGTATGTAAGGTGTTCTGCTTGGTGAAATGTGTATAAGGGGATCTGCCTGATGCAATGTGTATAAGATGCTCTACTTGGTGTAACGTGCATAAATGGGTCTCTGCCTGGTGTAATGTGTATAAGGGGCTCTACCTAATGCAATATTTATAAGGGGCTCTTACTGGTATATATAAGGGGTACCACTGTGTGGTGTAATATGATTGACAGACACTACTCTGCAGTGTAATGTGATTTGGTACTATTCTGTGGCCACACCCATTCCCATGAAGCCATGCCCCTTTATGTCTGTCGTGCGCTTTCGGTGCACACTGTCCATGTTTTCAGTGGGGAAGGGGGTCACCAAAGGAAACATTTGCCCCACCAGGGCTGGATTAAGCCTTCATGTGGCCTAGGGTACTTAAGATAGGGAAGCCCTCATGTCAGAACTACCCCCCTGGTTATGCCCATTGTGTGTTTGCCTCCTCCTTCTGCAACAGCAATTCCCTGTACCCACATACAGAGCCAAATTAAGATCATCAGTTTAGGTCCCCCGTCCCTCAACTGCATGCAGTTTTTTACACACACACACACACACACACACACACACACAAACACGCACGCACACACACACACACACACACACACACACACACACACACACACTGCCCCCATAACTGCACACACACTGCCCCATAACCATACACACACACACACACACACACACACACACTGCCCCCATAGCTGCACACACTTGCTGACACACTGCCTTACGGACACCTCTTACTGACAGATACCACTTACTGACAAAAACACTGACATACACATGCACACACTTAATGACACAGACACACTTACTGACACAAACACACTTACTGATAAACACCCTTACTGACACAGACAACAATTACTGACAGATATTCCTTACTGACATGCCACTTATTGGCACATACATACTGAGACACCTCTTACTGATACAGATGCAAGTTACTGATACAAACATTTACTGACACTCCTTACTGACACAAACACTTATTGAAACACATACTTATTAACACAAATTCCACTTGCTGACAGATATTTTTTACTCACACCATTTACTGGCACATTATCATACATATTTACAGACACACACCTTACTGACACAGAGAAAACTTACTAACACAGATACCCCTTACTGACACACAACACGCTCATTTACACAGATACAACTTACTGACAGTCTGACACAGACATAACGTATTGACTGATACCCCTTACTGATGTAATACCCAGGGGTAAATATCTGGAATGGATATGAAGTAAGGTAAGTATACTTTATACCTGGTGGCCGCAATCTCTGTTTTACAAATAGATTCCTGGACTGTTCGGCAGAGATGTAAGGAGGATAAGTTGACACCGAGAATTGTACTAATAATTAGAGATGTGCACTTGGAATTTTTCGGGTTTTGTGTTTTGGTTTTGGGTTCGGTTCCGCGGCCGTGTTTTGGGTTCGACCGCATTTTGGCAAAACCTCACCGAATTTTTTTTGTCGGATTCGGGTGTGTTTTGGATTCGGGTGTTTTTTTTTAAAAACACTAAAAAACAGCTTAAATCATAGAATTTGGGGGTCATTTTGATCCCAAAGTATTATTAACCTCAAAAACCATAATTTCCACTAATTTTCAGTCTATTCTGAATACCTCACACCTCACAATATTATTTTTAGTCCTAAAATTTGCACCGAGGTCGCTGGATGACGAAGCTAAGCGACCCTAGTGGCCGACACAAACACCTGGCCCATCTAGGAGTGGCACTGCAGTGTCACGCAGGATGGCCCTTCCAAAAAACACTCCCCAAACAGCACATGACGCAAAGAAAAAAAGAGGCGCTATGAGGTAGCTGTGTGAGTAAGATAAGCGACCCTAGTGGCCGACACAAACACCTGGCCCATCTAGGAGTGGCACTGCAGTGTCACGCAGGATGGCCTTTCCAAAAAACACTCCCCAAACAGCACATGACGCAAAGAAAAAAAGAGGCGCAATGAGGTAGCTGTGTGAGTAAGCTAAGCGACCCTAGTGGCCGACACAAACACCTGGCCCATCTAGGAGTGGCACTGCAGTGTCACGCAGGATGGCCCTTCCAAAAAACACTCCCCAAACAGCACATGACGCAAAGAAAAAAAGAGGCGCAATGAGGTAGCTGTGTGAGTAAGATAAGCGACCCTAGTGGCCGACACAAACACCTGGCCCATCTAGGAGTGGCACTGCAGTGTCACGCAGGATGGCCCTTCCAAAAAACACTCCCCAAACAGCACATGACGCAAAGAAAAAAAGAGGCGCAATGAGGTAGCTGTGTGAGTAAGATAAGCGACCCTAGTGGCCGACACAAACACCTGGCCCATCTAGGAGTGGCACTGCAGTGTCACGCAGGATGGCCCTTCCAAAAAACACTCCCCAAACAGCACATGACGCAAAGAAAAAAAGAGGCGCAATGAGGTAGCTGTGTGAGTAAGATAAGCGACCCTAGTGGCCGACACAAACACCTGGCCCATCTAGGAGTGGCACTGCAGTGTCACGCAGGATGGCCCTTCCAAAAAACACTCCCCAAACAGCACATGACGCAAAGAAAAAAAGAGGCGCTATGAGGTAGCTGTGTGAGTAAGATAAGCGACCCTAGTGGCCGACACAAACACCTGGCCCATCTAGGAGTGGCACTGCAGTGTCACGCAGGATGGCCTTTCCAAAAAACACTCCCCAAACAGCACATGACGCAAAGAAAAAAAGAGGCGCAATGAGGTAGCTGTGTGAGTAAGCTAAGCGACCCTAGTGGCCGACACAAACACCTGGCCCATCTAGGAGTGGCACTGCAGTGTCACGCAGGATGGCCCTTCCAAAAAACACTCCCCAAACAGCACATGACGCAAAGAAAAAAAGAGGCGCAATGAGGTAGCTGTGTGAGTAAGCTAAGCGACCCTAGTGGCCGACACAAACACCTGGCCCATCTAGGAGTGGCACTGCAGTGTCACGCAGGATGGCCCTTCCAAAAAACACTCCCCAAACAGCACATGACGCAAAGAAGAAAAAAAGAGGCGCAATGAGGTAGCTGTGTGAGTAAGCTAAGTGACCCTAGTGGCCGACACAAACACCTGGCCCATCTAGGAGTGTCACTGCAGTGTCACGCAGGATGGCCCTTCCAAAAAACACTCCCCAAACAGCACATGACGCAAAGAAGAAAAAAAGAGGCGCAATGAGGTAGCTGTGTGAGTAAGCTAAGCGACCCTAGTGGCCGACACAAACACCTGGCCCATCTAGGAGTGGCACTGCAGTGTCACGCAGGATGGCCCTTCCAAAAAACACTCCCCAAACAGCACATGACGCAAATAAATATGAAAGAAAAAAGAGGTGCAAGATGGAATTGTCCTTGGGCCCTCCCACCCACCCTTATGTTGTATAAACAGGACATGCACACTTTAACCAACCCATCATTTCAGTGACTGGGTCTGCCACACGACTGTGACTGAAATGACGGGTTGGTTTGGACCCCCACCGAAAAAGAAGCAATTAATCTCTCCTTGCACAAACTGGCTCTACAGAGGCAAGATGTCCACCTCATCATCATCCTCCGATATATCACCGTGTACATCCCGCTCCTCACAGATTATCAATTCGTCCCCACTGGAATCCACCATCTCAGCTCCCTGTGTACTTTGTGGAGGCAATTGCTGCTGGTCAATGTCTCCACGGAGGAATTGATTATAATTCATTTTAATGAACATCATCTTCTCCACATTTTCTGGAAGTAACCTCGTACGCCGATTGCTGACAAGGTGAGCGGCGGCACTAAACACTCTTTCGGAGTACACACTTGTGGGAGGGCAACTTAGGTAGAATAAAGCCAGTTTGTGCAAGGGCCTCCAAATTGCCTCTTTTTCCTGCCAGTATAAGTACGGACTGTCTGACGTGCCTACTTGGATGCGGTCACTCATATAATCCTCCACCATTCTTTCAATGGTGACAGAATCATATGCAGTGACAGTAGACGACATGTCCGTAATCGTTGTCAGGTCCTTCAGTCCGGACCAGATGTCAGCATCAGCAGTCGCTCCAGACTGCCCTGCATCACTGCCAGCGGGTGGGCTCGGAATTCTGAGCCTTTTCCTTGCACCCCCAGTTGCGGGAGAATGTGAAGGAGGAGATGTTGACAGGTCGCGTTCCGCTTGACTTGACAATTTTGTCACCAGCAGGTCTTTGAACCCCAGCAGACTTGTGTCTGCCGGAAAGAGAGATCCAAGGTAGGTTTTAAATCTAGGATCGAGCACGGTGGCCAAAATGTACAGTAGTGCTCTGATTTCAACAGATTGACCACCCGTGAATCCTTGTTAAGCGAATTAAGGGCTCCATCCACAAGTCCCACATGCCTAGCGGAATCGCTCCCTTTTAGCTCCTCCTTCAATGCCTCCAGCTTCTTCTGCAAAAGCCTGATGAGGGGAATTACCTGACTCAGGCTGGCAGTGTCTGAACTGACTTCACGTGTGGCAAGTTCAAAAGGTTGCAGAACCTTGCACAACGTTGAAATCATTCTCCACTGCGCTTGAGACAGGTGCATTCCACCTCCTATATCGTGCTCAATTGTATAGGCTTGAATGGCCTTTTGCTGCTCCTCCAACCTCTGAAGCATATATAGGGTTGAATTCCACCTCGTTACCACTTCTTGCTTCAGATGATGGCAGGGCAGGTTCAGGCGTTTTTGGTGGTGCTCCAGTCTTCTGTACGTGGTGCCTGTACGCCGAAAGTGTCCCGCAATTCTTCTGGCCACCGACAGCATCTCTTGCACGCCCCTGTCGTTTTTTTAAAAATTCTGCACCACCAAATTCAAGGTATGTGCAAAACATGGGACGTGCTGGAATTTGCCCATATTTAATGCACACACAATATTGCTGGCGTTGTCCGATGCCACAAATCCACAGGAGAGTCCAATTGGGGTAAGCCATTCCGCGATGATCTTCCTCAGTTGCCGTAAGAGGTTGTCAGCTGTGTGCGTATTCTGGAAACCGGTGATACAAAGCATAGCCTGCCTAGGAAATAGTTGGCGTTTGCGAGATGCTGCTACTGGTGCCGCCGCTGCTGTTCTTGCGGCGGGAGTCCATACATCTACCCAGTGGGCTGTCACAGTCATATAGTCCTGACCCTGCCCTGCTCCACTTGTCCGTGGTTAAGTGGACATTGGGTACAACTGCATTTTTTAGGACACTGGTGAGTCTTTTTCTGACGTCCGTGTACATTCTCGGTATCGCCTGCCTAGAGAAGTGGAACCTAGATGGTATTTGGTAACGGGGGCACACTACCTCAAGAAATTGTCTAGTTCCCTGTGAACTAACGGCGGATACCGGACGCACGTCTAACACCAACATAGTTGTCAAGGCCTCAGTTATCCGCTTTGCAACAGGATGACTGCTGTGATATTTCATCTTCCTCGCAAAGGACTGTTGGACAGTCAATTGCTTGGTGGAAGTAGTAAAAGTGGGCTTACGACTTCCCCTCTGGGATGACCATCGACTCCCAGCAGCAACAACAGCAGCGCCAGCAGCAGTAGGCGTTACACGCAAGGATGCATCGGAGGAATCCCAGGCAGGAGAGGACTCGTCAGAATTGCCAGTGACATGGCCTGCAGGACTATTGGCATTCCTGGGGAAGGAGGAAATTGACACTGAGGGAGTTGGTGGGGTGATTTGCGTGAGCTTGGTTACAAGAGGAAGGGATTTACTGGTCAGTGGACTGCTTCCGCTGTCGCCCAAAGTTTTTGAACTTGTCACTGACTTATTATGAATGCGCTGCAGGTGACGTATAAGGGAGGATGTTCCGAGGTGGTTAACGTCCTTACCCCTACTTATTACAGCTTGACAAAGGCAACACACGGCTTGACAAATGTTGTCCGCATTTCTGTTGAAATACTTCCACACCGAAGAGCTGATTTTTTTGGTATTTTCACCAGGCATGTCAACGGCCCTATTCCTCCCACGGACAACAGGTGTCTCCCCGGGTGCCTGACTTAAACAAACCACCTCACCATCAGAATCCTCCTTGTCAATTTCCTCCCCAGCGCCAGCAACACCCATATCCTCCTCATCCTGGTGTACTTCAACACTGACATCTTCAATCTGACTATCAGGAACTGGACTGCGGGTGCTCCTTCCAGCACTTGCAGGGGGCGTGCAAATGGTGGAAGGCGCATGCTCTTCACGTCCAGTGTTGGGAAGGTCAGGCATCGCAACCGACACAATTGGACTCTCCTTGTGGATTTGGGATTTGGAAGAACGCACAGTTCTTTGCGGTGCTTTTGCCAGCTTGAGTCTTTTCATTTTTCTAGCGAGAGGCTGAGTGCTTCCATCCTCATGTGAAGCTGAACCACTAGCCATGAACATAGGCCAGGGCCTCAGCCGTTCCTTGCCACTCCGTGTGGTAAATGGCATATTGGCAAGTTTACGCTTCTCCTCCGACAATTTTATTTTAGATTTTGGAGTCCTTTTTTTACTGATATTTGGTGTTTTGGATTTTACATGCTCTGTACTATGACATTGGGCATCGGCCTTGGCAGACGACGTTGCTGGCATTTCATCGTCTCGGCCATGACTAGTGGCAGCAGCTTCAGCACGAGGTGGAAGTGGATCTTGATCTTTCCCTAATTTTGGAACCTCAACATTTTTGTTCTCCATATTTTAATAGGCACAACTAAAAGGCACCTCAGGTAAACAATGGAGATGGATGGATACTAGTATACTTATAGATGGACGAGCGACTGCCGACACAGAGGTAGCTACAGCCGTGGACTACCGTACTGTGTCTGCTGCTAATATAGACTGGATGATAATGAGATGAAATTAATATATATATATATATATATATACTGCAGAAGTACCGGCTCTCCCTTAAACTGTTCCAGTATTGCGCCGGGTGCCCGTGCTATAAAAGTAATACACTGGTCCTCAATGGCATAGCACTCCAGACGGCTTGTCAGAACAAATAATACACGGCAATTAGATCAGCAACGTTTCAATGTATTGCACATTGTCCTCAGGCTTACAAATCAAACATAAAACATACTTACATATATAGAGACCTCACCAGGTGTGAAACGCCGTTGATCCGGAAACGGGACAGCAAACCCGCCCAGCGGCGTGTCCGTCAGTGATGACGTCATCCATGTGCTCCCCATCACCATAACAACCTTATACAATATGCTTAAACACCAGGTTCTGTAATGCAACTGATTCTGTAATGCATAAAGTGAAGAACATCACATAATGAGCTTACTACTAGGACACACAGCATTCATATTATTGTAATCTGAACTTCATAGCCAGCTTTGCACGATCACAGCGTGGTGTTAATCTATCTAAAGTGACTCAAGCCTAAATATTCATTTAGGCCTCTAGGTGACACAGTGTCCAATCGTTGGATCCACTGTGCCTCTCTCTGCAGTAGTTTTAATCCCCGATTGCCCCCTCTTAATGAAGGCACAATATGATCAATCATGCGATAGCGGACTGTCGTAAGGGGATGACGCGCAGTACTAAAATGCCGTGCAACCGGTTGCTCACTTTTACCTGTATTGATCGCTGCCTTGATGGCCGACCTGTGGGCTGCCATACGTTCTTTGAAAGTTCTCTCTGTCTTTCCAATGTATGACAGCCCACAGGGGCAGATCAATTGGTACACCACAAAGCGAGACCCACATGTTAAACGATGTTGGATTTGATATGTTTTCCCTGTGTGCGGATGTTGGAATTTATCACCTACTATTAAAAACTGGCATGTAGTGCATGTACATCTGTAGCACCCTTTCCTTATGCCGAAAAATACTGATTGTGGTATAGGGTCAAAGATGTCTGTTCTAACTAGAATATCTCGAAGGTTTCTAGTTCTTTTGTAGCAGGGCATAATCCTGGTATCTACCAATTTTAAATCAGGGTCTGTCTGTATAAGCTCCCAATGTTTATTAACTGAGCTTTTGATGGAATTACTTGCTGAATTAAATTCCTGTACCCAGGGTATATTAGAATTTTGTGACCGGTTCTTATGTGAGTATAGTAGTTGTTGTCTATCTAAAGCAAGTGCTTTACTTCTGGCTTCCTCTAGTAACTTGGGACAGTACCCTCGTTCCAAAAATTTTTTTGCTATAATATCAATCTGCTTAGCTGCCAGCACAGGGTCTGATGTAATGCGTTTGGCCCTAATAAACTGGGAATACGGGAGCCCCCGTTTAAGGGGTAAAGGATGGCAACTTTTAAAATGTAACAGATTGTTTCTATCTGTGGGTTTTGAAAATAGGGATGTAATAATTTTCCCTTCGCAGATAGTTAACTGTACATCAAGAAATTGAATGGTATTAGCGTCAATGGAATATGTGAACTTAATAGGATGTTCTCTATTATTGTGTGCATCTATAATGGCAGTGAGGGATTCTCTAGCACCCTGCCAGATGACTAGCAAGTCATCTATATATCTGCAAAAGAAAATAACATTTTTTGATATCTCCATATCTGCAAAAAACAGTTCTTCCTCTACGTCAAACATGTAAATGTTAGAGTACGATGGGGCCACATTGGACCCCATCGCACAACCCCGACGCTGCAAATAAAATTTGCCGTCGTACAGAAAATAATTTTTGCTAAGTGTCATTTCCAATAAACGCAAACACAAAGTAATATCAGGTCCACTAAAATCTTTTTGATTTTTTAAGAACTTCTCCACCGCTAACAAACCTCCCTCATGGGGGATAGATGTATATAAACTCTGCACATCTATAGTGCAGAGTAAGGTATTGGCTGGTAGGGTGGGTAAGCTCTCCATATGTCTCAAAAGGGTACTCGTATCCAGTAGATATCTGGGCATGCGCTGTATATACGGCTGGAATATTTCATCTAAAAAGATGGCTACCGGCTGGAATAATGACCCTCTTGCGGAGATGATTGGTCGCCCAGGGGGTTTGACCAAATTTTTATGGACCTTGGGAGTAGTGTATAAAATAGGGACCAATGGATATGAGGGAATCAGCGCATTCCGGACATCTACTGGAATGAGGTTAGCCTGTACTGCTGTATCTAAACAATCAGTCAAATCTTTGGAGAATTGAACTGTGGGGTCACTAGTTAGTCGACAGTACGTACAACTGTCAGCCAACTGTGACTCAATTTCATGTTTATAGTCTCTAAGATTTTGCACCACCAAGGCACCCCCTTTGTCAGCAGGTCGAAATATTAAGTCTCTGTTTGCAGCCAACTGTGTCAGGGCCTCTCTCTGGCCTTTAGTAAGATTGTCTCTCACATAAGGTGGTTTGTCCACTAATTGATCACAATCTTGTTCAATCAATCGCATGAAAGTACGTATAGAAGCGTTAGTCGATTGTGGATCGAATGTTGATTTTGGCAATAACTTCTTTACTTTATCAGGGACTTCCATAATTACCGGAGTCGGGTTGGGGGTAGCTTTAGGTGGCTGTTTTGCAAAAAACTCTTTCAATCTTAAAGTTCTATTCAAATTGTACTTTTCAATCTTCCATTGTAACTGCTGTGGTTTAGATAATGGAACAAACGAGAGTCCTTTAGATAGAACCTGCAATTCAACTTCATTAAATGTATAGTCAGAGAGATTGATTATGGGGCTTTCTTCGCCTTGTTCACCTTGGGTGGTTTTGGAGCTCTGCCTCGGCCTCTGCCTCTTCCATTGTTGGCCTCGTCGCGTATGGGCTCTCCATCGTGGTCGCTTCGTTCTTTGGCCCTTGTCGTTGCCCCTAAAGGGACATTCGTTTTAGAAGATGAGGCATATGTGTCCGATTCACTTGCAGTAGAATTATATTCAGTGGATGATTCTGGATTCCGTCTATTGCCTTGACGGCGACGAAAAAATGGTTTTCTTTGGCCATACTGCGGCTGGTTATCATTCCACCGATATACATTATTATTTTCATAATCCTGCTCCACCTTACTTTTTTTCTCCGCTTTAAATTTAATCAAATCTCTCTTGTAAGTCTGCAGTTGGGTATTAAGTTTCTCATACCATTTCGTCTCTTGGTAGATACCAGGATTATGCCCTGCTACAAAAGAACTAGAAACCTTCGAGATATTCTAGTTAGAACAGACATCTTTGACCCTATACCACAATCAGTATTTTTCGGCATAAGGAAAGGGTGCTACAGATGTACATGCACTACATGCCAGTTTTTAATAGTAGGTGATAAATTCCAACATCCGCACACAGGGAAAACATATCAAATCCAACATCGTTTAACATGTGGGTCTCGCTTTGTGGTGTACCAATTGATCTGCCCCTGTGGGCTGTCATACATTGGAAAGACAGAGAGAACTTTCAAAGAACGTATGGCAGCCCACAGGTCGGCCATCAAGGCAGCGATCAATACAGGTAAAAGTGAGCAACCGGTTGCACGGCATTTTAGTACTGCGCGTCATCCCCTTACGACAGTCCGCTATCGCATGATTGATCATATTGTGCCTTCATTAAGAGGGGGCAATCGGGGATTAAAACTACTGCAGAGAGAGGCACAGTGGATCCAACGATTGGACACTGTGTCACCTAGAGGCCTAAATGAATATTTAGGCTTGAGTCACTTTAGATAGATTAACACCACGCTGTGATCGTGCAAAGCTGGCTATGAAGTTCAGATTACAATAATATGAATGCTGTGTGTCCTAGTAGTAAGCTCATTATGTGATGTTCTTCACTTTATGCATTACAGAATCAGTTGCATTACAGAACCTGGTGTTTAAGCATATTGTATAAGGTTGTTATGGTGATGGGGAGCACATGGATGACGTCATCACTGACGGACACGCCGCTGGGCGGGTTTGCTGTCCCGTTTCCGGATCAACGGCGTTTCACACCTGGTGAGGTCTCTATATATGTAAGTATGTTTTATGTTTGATTTGTAAGCCTGAGGACAATGTGCAATACATTGAAACGTTGCTGATCTAATTGCCGTGTATTATTTGTTCTGACAAGCCGTCTGGAGTGCTATGCCATTGAGGACCAGTGTATTACTTTTATAGCACGGGCACCCGGCGCAATACTGGAACAGTTTAAGGGAGAGCCGGTACTTCTGCAGTATCTATTCTAGCTGCACCGGTGGCAGTGGTGCAGCTACCTCTACAGGGCTCCCCTACTAATTATTGTCAGTCCGTATCCAGGCATCCATGGCTCAGCAGTTCATTGCTGATTTTAATTGATGCACACTTTGCACTTTAATTTGAAGAATTTTGCACGATTTAAACCAAGGGGTTTGTTATTCAGCTATTATACCTTATCTTGCACTGGCACTTTAAGCAACATTTTGGCTCTTTTCCATATTGCAATCCAGGATGACTGCACCCACCACAATGGAGGAAAATACCAGTGGTTTTATGCCTAAGATCAGTCCATTGGGCATAATACATATGTATTCTGAGTCCGAAGCAGAGGGGATACTATATGACGCAGTATTACAGGATCAGGCAGAAGCAAGCTCTTTGGATAATATTTTCCGTAGATTGTTAAAATACAAACGGAAAGAGATTGACTTTTATTATCATTGCCTATCCCTCAGCGAATATTATAGATCTAAGAAGATACCCCGCGGTCTCAGAATGAGAAATGCGCCAACAATTGGCCGACATGATCCTTCCTTTTGTAGGAAGTGGGTAGGCATCATGAACCGATGCTCTATGGATCTCATGTTGCTTATAATTGAACAAAGCACAAAAGAGATGAATTCAATTAAAGAAAAAATTGCAGAAATTGAAGCCACATATAAACCTGCTATGGAAGCTGATGAAGAGACGAAATGGTATGAGAAACTTAATACCCAACTGCAGACTTACAAGAGAGATTTGATTAAATTTAAAGCGGAGAAAAAAAGTAAGGTGGAGCAGGATTATGAAAATAATAATGTATATCGGTGGAATGATAACCAGCCGCAGTATGGCCAAAGAAAACCATTTTTTCGTCGCCGTCAAGGCAATAGACGGAATCCAGAATCATCCACTGAATATAATTCTACTGCAAGTGAATCGGACACATATGCCTCATCTTCTAAAACGAATGTCCCTTTAGGGGCAACGACAAGGGCCAAAGAACGAAGCGACCACGATGGAGAGCCCATACGCGACGAGGCCAACAATGGAAGAGGCAGAGGCCGAGGCAGAGCTCCAAAACCACCCAAGGTGAACAAGGCGAAGAAAGCCCCATAATCAATCTCTCTGACTATACATTTAATGAAGTTGAATTGCAGGTTCTATCTAAAGGACTCTCGTTTGTTCCATTATCTAAACCACAGCAGTTACAATGGAAGATTGAAAAGTACAATTTGAATAGAACTTTAAGATTGAAAGAGTTTTTTGCAAAACAGCCACCTAAAGCTACCCCCAACCCGACTCCGGTAATTATGGAAGTCCCTGATAAAGTAAAGAAGTTATTGCCAAAATCAACATTCGATCCACAATCGACTAACGCTTCTATACGTACTTTCATGCGATTGATTGAACAAGATTGTGATCAATTAGTGGACAAACCACCTTATGTGAGAGACAATCTTACTAAAGGCCAGAGAGAGGCCCTGACACAGTTGGCTGCAAACAGAGACTTAATATTTCGACCTGCTGACAAAGGGGGTGCCTTGGTGGTGCAAAATCTTAGAGACTATAAACATGAAATTGAGTCACAGTTGGCTGACAGTTGTACGTACTGTCGACTAACTAGTGACCCCACAGTTCAATTCTCCAAAGATTTGACTGATTGTTTAGATACAGCAGTACAGGCTAACCTCATTCCAGTAGATGTCCGGAATGCGCTGATTCCCTCATATCCATTGGTCCCTATTTTATACACTACTCCCAAGGTCCATAAAAATTTGGTCAAACCCCCTGGGCGACCAATCATCTCCGCAAGAGGGTCATTATTCCAGCCGGTAGCCATCTTTTTAGATGAAATATTCCAGCCGTATATACAGCGCATGCCCAGATATCTACTGGATACGAGTACCCTTTTGAGACATATGGAGAGCTTACCCACCCTACCAGCCAATACCTTACTCTGCACTATAGATGTGCAGAGTTTATATACATCTATCCCCCATGAGGGAGGTTTGTTAGCGGTGGAGAAGTTCTTAAAAAATCAAAAAGATTTTAGTGGACCTGATATTACTTTGTGTTTGCGTTTATTGGAAATGACACTTAGCAAAAATTATTTTCTGTACGACGGCAAATTTTATTTGCAGCGTCGGGGTTGTGCGATGGGGTCCAATGTGGCCCCATCGTACTCTAACATTTACATGTTTGACGTAGAGGAAGAACTGTTTTTTGCAGATATGGAGATATCAAAAAATGTTATTTTCTTTTGCAGATATATAGATGACTTGCTAGTCATCTGGCAGGGTGCTAGAGAATCCCTCACTGCCATTATAGATGCACACAATAATAGAGAACATCCTATTAAGTTCACATATTCCATTGACGCTAATACCATTCAATTTCTTGATGTACAGTTAACTATCTGCGAAGGGAAAATTATTACATCCCTATTTTCAAAACCCACAGATAGAAACAATCTGTTACATTTTAAAAGTTGCCATCCTTTACCCCTTAAACGGGGGCTCCCGTATTCCCAGTTTATTAGGGCCAAACGCATTACATCAGACCCTGTGCTGGCAGCTAAGCAGATTGATATTATAGCAAAAAAATTTTTGGAACGAGGGTACTGTCCCAAGTTACTAGAGGAAGCCAGAAGTAAAGCACTTGCTTTAGATAGACAACAACTACTATACTCACATAAGAACCGGTCACAAAATTCTAATATACCCTGGGTACAGGAATTTAATTCAGCAAGTAATTCCATCAAAAGCTCAGTTAATAAACATTGGGAGCTTATACAGACAGACCCTGATTTAAAATTGGTAGATACCAGGATTATGCCCTGCTACAAAAGAACTAGAAACCTTCGAGATATTCTAGTTAGAACAGACATCTTTGACCCTATACCACAATCAGTATTTTTCGGCATAAGGAAAGGGTGCTACAGATGTACATGCACTACATGCCAGTTTTTAATAGTAGGTGATAAATTCCAACATCCGCACACAGGGAAAACATATCAAATCCAACATCGTTTAACATGTGGGTCTCGCTTTGTGGTGTACCAATTGATCTGCCCCTGTGGGCTGTCATACATTGGAAAGACAGAGAGAACTTTCAAAGAACGTATGGCAGCCCACAGGTCGGCCATCAAGGCAGCGATCAATACAGGTAAAAGTGAGCAACCGGTTGCACGGCATTTTAGTACTGCGCGTCATCCCCTTACGACAGTCCGCTATCGCATGATTGATCATATTGTGCCTTCATTAAGAGGGGGCAATCGGGGATTAAAACTACTGCAGAGAGAGGCACAGTGGATCCAACGATTGGACACTGTGTCACCTAGAGGCCTAAATGAATATTTAGGCTTGAGTCACTTTAGATAGATTAACACCACGCTGTGATCGTGCAAAGCTGGCTATGAAGTTCAGATTACAATAATATGAATGCTGTGTGTCCTAGTAGTAAGCTCATTATGTGATGTTCTTCACTTTATGCATTACAGAATCAGTTGCATTACAGAACCTGGTGTTTAAGCATATTGTATAAGGTTGTTATGGTGATGGGGAGCACATGGATGACGTCATCACTGACGGACACGCCGCTGGGCGGGTTTGCTGTCCCGTTTCCGGATCAACGGCGTTTCACACCTGGTGAGGTCTCTATATATGTAAGTATGTTTTATGTTTGATTTGTAAGCCTGAGGACAATGTGCAATACATTGAAACGTTGCTGATCTAATTGCCGTGTATTATTTGTTCTGACAAGCCGTCTGGAGTGCTATGCCATTGAGGACCAGTATATATATATATATATATATATATAATATCACTAGTACTGCAGCCGGATGGGTATATATATTTATTATGTAATGACTGATGACGGACCTGCTGGACACTGTCAGCTCAGCAGCACCGCAGACTGCTACAGTAAGCTACTATAGTAGTATGTATCAAGAAGAAAAAAAAAAAAACCACGGGTAGGTGGTATACAATTATGGATGGACGAGCGACTGCCGACACAGAGGTAGCTACAGCCGTGGACTACCGTACTGTGTCTGCTGCTAATATAGACTGGATGATAATGAGATGAAATTAATATATATATATATAATATCACTAGTACTGCAGCCGGACAGGTATATATATTTATTATGTAATGACTGATGACGGACCTGCTGGACACTGTCAGCTCAGCAGCACCGCAGACTGCTACAGTAAGCTACTATAGTAGTATGTATCAAGAAGAAAGAAAAAAAAAAACACGGGTAGGTGGTATACAATTATGGATGGACGAGCGACTGCCGACACAGAGGTAGCTACAGCCGTGGACTACCGTACTGTGTCTGCTGCTAATATAGACTGGATGATAATGAGATGAAATTAATATATATATATATATATATATATAATATCACTAGTACTGCAGCCGGACAGGTATATATATTTATTATGTAATGACTGATGACGGACCTGCTGGACACTGTCAGCTCAGCAGCACCGCAGACTGCTACAGTAAGCTACTATAGTAGTATGTATCAAGAAGAAAGAAAAAAAAAAAACCACGGGTAGGTGGTATACAATTATGGATGGACGAGCGACTGCCGACACAGAGGTAGCTACAGCCGTGGACTACCATACTGTGTCTGCTGCTAATATAGACTGGATGATAATGAGATGAAATTAATATATATATATATAATATCACTAGTACTGCAGCCGGACAGGTATATATATTTATTATGTAATGACTGATGACGGACCTGCTGGACACTGTCAGCTCAGCAGCACCGCAGACTGCTACAGTAAGCTACTATAGTAGTATGTATCAAGAAGAAAGAAAAAAAAACAACCACGGGTAGGTGGTATACAATTATGGATGGACGAGCGACTGCCGACACAGAGGTAGCTACAGCCGTGGACTACCGTACTGTGTCTGCTGCTAATATAGACTGGATGATAATGAGATGAAATTAATATATATATATATATAATATCACTAGTACTGCAGCCGGACAGGTATATATATTTATTATGTAATGACTGATGACGGACCTGCTGGACACTGTCAGCTCAGCAGCACCGCAGACTGCTACAGTAAGCTACTATAGTAGTATGTATCAAGAAGAAAAAAAAAAAAAACCACGGGTAGGTGGTATACAATTATGGATGGACGAGCGACTGCCGACACAGAGGTAGCTACAGCCGTGGACTACCGTACTGTGTCTGCTGCTAATATAGACTGGATGATAATGAGATGAAATTAATATATATATATATAATATCACTAGTACTGCAGCCGGACAGGTATATATATTTATTATGTAATGACTGATGACGGACCTGCTGGACACTGTCAGCTCAGCAGCACCGCAGACTGCTACAGTAAGCTACTATAGTAGTATGTATCAAGAAGAAAGAAAAAAAAAAACCACGGGTAGGTGGTATACAATTATGGATGGACGAGCGACTGCCGACACAGAGGTAGCTACAGCCGTGGACTACCGTACTGTGTCTGCTGATAATATAGACTGGATGATAATGAGATGAAATTAATATATATATATATATATAATATCACTAGTACTGCAGCCGGACAGGTATATATATTTATTATGTAATGACTGATGACGGACCTGCTGGACACTGTCAGCTCAGCAGCACCGCAGACTGCTACAGTAAGCTACTATAGTAGTATGTATCAAGAAGAAAGAAAAAGAAAAAAACACGGGTAGGTGGTATACAATTATGGATGGACGAGCGACTGCCGACACAGAGGTAGCTACAGCCGTGGACTACCGTACTGTGTCTGCTGCTAATATAGACTGGATGATAATGAGATGAAATTAATATATATATATAATATCACTAGTACTGCAGCCGGACAGGTATATATATTTATTATGTAATGACTGATGACGGACCTGCTGGACACTGTCAGCTCAGCAGCACCGCAGACTGCTACAGTAAGCTACTATAGTAGTATGTATCAAGAAGAAAGAAAAAAAAAACCACGGGTAGGTGGTATACAATTATGGATGGACGAGCGACTGCCGACACAGAGGTAGCTACAGCCGTGGACTACCGTACTGTGTCTGCTGCTAATATAGACTGGATGATAATGAGATGAAATTAATATATATATATATAATATCACTAGTACTGCAGCCGGACAGGTATATATATTTATTATGTAATGACTGATGACGGACCTGCTGGACTCTGTCAGCTCAGCAGCACCGCAGACTGCTACAGTAAGCTACTAAGGTAGTATGTATCAAGAAGAAAGAAAAAAAAAAACCACGGGTAGGTGGTATACAATTATGGATGGACGAGCGACTGCCGACACAGAGGTAGCTACAGCCGTGGACTACCGTACTGTGTCTGCTGCTAATATAGACTGGATGATAATGAGATGAAATTAATATATATATATATATATATATATAATATCACTAGTACTGCAGCCGGACAGGTATATATATTTATTATGTAATGACTGATGACGGACCTGCTGGACACTGTCAGCTCAGCAGCACCGCAGACTGCTACAGTAAGCTACTATAGTAGTATGTATCAAGAAGAAAGAAAAAAAAAAAACACGGGTAGGTGGTATACAATTATGGATGGACGAGCGACTGCCGACACAGAGGTAGCTACAGCCGTGGACTACCGTACTGTGTCTGCTGCTAATATGGACTGGATGATAATGAGATGAAATTAATATATATATATATATATATAATATCACTAGTACTGCAGCCGGACAGGTATATATATTTATTATGTAATGACTGATGACGGACCTGCTGGACACTGTCAGCTCAGCAGCACCGCAGACTGCTACAGTAAGCTACTATAGTAGTATGTATCAAGAAGAAAGAAAAAAAAAACACGGGTAGGTGGTATACAATTATGGATGGACGAGCGACTGCCGACACAGAGGTAGCTACAGCCGTGGACTACCGTACTGTGTCTGCTGCTAATATAGACTGGATGATAATGAGATGAAATTAATATATATATATAATATCACTAGTACTGCAGCCGGACAGGTATATATATTTATTATGTAATGACTGATGACGGACCTGCTGGACACTGTCAGCTCAGCAGCACCGCAGACTGCTACAGTAAGCTACTATAGTAGTATGTATCAAGAAGAAAGAAAAAAAAAACCACGGGTAGGTGGTATACAATTATGGATGGACGAGCGACTGCCGACACAGAGGTAGCTACAGCCGTGGACTACCGTACTGTGTCTGCTGCTAATATAGACTGGATGATAATGAGATGAAATTAATATATATATATATAATATCACTAGTACTGCAGCCGGACAGGTATATATATTTATTATGTAATGACTGATGACGGACCTGCTGGACACTGTCAGCTCAGCAGCACCGCAGACTGCTACAGTAAGCTACTATAGTAGTATGTATCAAGAAGAAAGAAAAAAAAAAACCACGGGTAGGTGGTATACAGTTATGGATGGACGAGCGACTGCCGACACAGAGGTAGCTACAGCCGTGGACTACCGTACTGTGTCTGCTGCTAATATAGACTGGATGATAATGAGATGAAATTAATATATATATATATATATAATATCACTAGTACTGCAGCCGGACAGGTATATATATTTATTATGTAATGACTGATGACGGACCTGCTGGACACTGTCAGCTCAGCAGCACCGCAGACTGCTACAGTAAGCTACTATAGTAGTATGTATCAAGAAGAAAGAAAAAAAAAACCACGGGTAGGTGGTATACAATTATGGATGGACGAGCGACTGCCGACACAGAGGTAGCTACAGCCGTGGACTACCATACTGTGTCTGCTGCTAATATAGACTGGATGATAATGAGATGAAATTAATATATATATATATAATATCACTAGTACTGCAGCCGGACAGGTATATATATTTATTATGTAATGACTGATGACGGACCTGCTGGACACTGTCAGCTCAGCAGCACCGCAGACTGCTACAGTAAGCTACTATAGTAGTATGTATCAAGAAGAAAGAAAAAAAAACAACCACGGGTAGGTGGTATACAATTATGGATGGACGAGCGACTGCCGACACAGAGGTAGCTACAGCCGTGGACTACCGTACTGTGTCTGCTGCTAATATAGACTGGATGATAATGAGATGAAATTAATATATATATATATATATAATATCACTAGTACTGCAGCCGGACAGGTATATATATTTATTATGTAATGACTGATGACGGACCTGCTGGACACTGTCAGCTCAGCAGCACCGCAGACTGCTACAGTAAGCTACTATAGTAGTATGTATCAAGAAGAAAAAAAAAAAACCACGGGTAGGTGGTATACAATTATGGATGGACGAGCGACTGCCGACACAGAGGTAGCTACAGCCGTGGACTACCGTACTGTGTCTGCTGCTAATATAGACTGGATGATAATGAGATGAAATTAATATATATATATATAATATCACTAGTACTGCAGCCGGACAGGTATATATATTTATTATGTAATGACTGATGACGGACCTGCTGGACACTGTCAGCTCAGCAGCACCGCAGACTGCTACAGTAAGCTACTATAGTAGTATGTATCAAGAAGAAAGAAAAAAAAAACCACGGGTAGGTGGTATACAATTATGGATGGACGAGCGACTGCCGACACAGAGGTAGCTACAGCCGTGGACTACCGTACTGTGTCTGCTGATAATATAGACTGGATGATAATGAGATGAAATTAATATATATATATATATATATAATATCACTAGTACTGCAGCCGGACAGGTATATATATTTATTATGTAATGACTGATGACGGACCTGCTGGACACTGTCAGCTCAGCAGCACCGCAGACTGCTACAGTAAGCTACTATAGTAGTATGTATCAAGAAGAAAGAAAAAGAAAAAAACACGGGTAGGTGGTATACAATTATGGATGGACGAGCGACTGCCGACACAGAGGTAGCTACAGCCGTGGACTACCGTACTGTGTCTGCTGCTAATATAGACTGGATGATAATGAGATGAAATTAATATATATATATATATATATATATATAATATCACTAGTACTGCAGCCGGACAGGTATATATATTTATTATGTAATGACTGATGACAGACCTGCTGGACACTGTCAGCTCAGCAGCACCGCAGACTGCTACAGTAAGCTACTATAGTAGTATGTATCAAGAAGAAAGAAAAAAAAAACACGGGTAGGTGGTATACAATTATGGATGGACGAGCGACTGCCGACACAGAGGTAGCTACAGCCGTGGACTACCGTACTGTGTCTGCTGCTAATATAGACTGGATGATAATGAGATGAAATTAATATATATATATAATATCACTAGTACTGCAGCCGGACAGGTATATATATTTATTATGTAATGACTGATGACGGACCTGCTGGACACTGTCAGCTCAGCAGCACCGCAGACTGCTACAGTAAGCTACTATAGTAGTATGTATCAAGAAGAAAGAAAAAAAAAACCACGGGTAGGTGGTATACAATTATGGATGGACGAGCGACTGCCGACACAGAGGTAGCTACAGCCGTGGACTACCGTACTGTGTCTGCTGCTAATATAGACTGGATGATAATGAGATGAAATTAATATATATATATATAATATCACTAGTACTGCAGCCGGACAGGTATATATATTTATTATGTAATGACTGATGACGGACCTGCTGGACTCTGTCAGCTCAGCAGCACCGCAGACTGCTACAGTAAGCTACTAAGGTAGTATGTATCAAGAAGAAAGAAAAAAAAAAAACCACGGGTAGGTGGTATACAATTATGGATGGACGAGCGACTGCCGACACAGAGGTAGCTACAGCCGTGGACTACCGTACTGTGTCTGCTGCTAATATAGACTGGATGATAATGAGATGAAATTAATATATATATATATATATATATATATAATATCACTAGTACTGCAGCCGGACAGGTATATATATTTATTATGTAATGACTGATGACGGACCTGCTGGACACTGTCAGCTCAGCAGCACCGCAGACTGCTACAGTAAGCTACTATAGTAGTATGTATCAAGAAGAAAGAAAAAAAAAAAACACGGGTAGGTGGTATACAATTATGGATGGACGAGCGACTGCCGACACAGAGGTAGCTACAGCCGTGGACTACCGTACTGTGTCTGCTGCTAATATGGACTGGATGATAATGAGATGAAATTAATATATATATATATATATAATATCACTAGTACTGCAGCCGGACAGGTATATATATTTATTATGTAATGACTGATGACGGACCTGCTGGACACTGTCAGCTCAGCAGCACCGCAGACTGCTACAGTAAGCTACTATAGTAGTATGTATCAAGAAGAAAGAAAAAAAAAACCACGGGTAGGTGGTATACAATTATGGATGGACGAGCGACTGCCGACACAGAGGTAGCTACAGCCGTGGACTACCGTACTGTGTCTGCTGCTAATATAGACTGGATGATAATGAGATGAAATTAATATATATATAATATCACTAGTACTGCAGCCGGACAGGTATATATATTTATTATGTAATGACTGATGACGGACCTGCTGGACACTGTCAGTTCAGCAGCACCGCAGACTGCTACAGTAAGCTACTATAGTAGTATGTATCAAGAAGAAAGAAAAAGAAAAAAACACGGGTAGGTGGTATACAATTATGGATGGACGAGCGACTGCCGACACAGAGGTAGCTACAGCCGTGGACTACCGTACTGTGTCTGCTGCTAATATAGACTGGATGATAATGAGATGAAATTAATATATATATATATATATATATATATATATATATAATATCACTAGTACTGCAGCCGGACAGGTATATATATTTATTATGTAATGACTGATGACGGACCTGCTGGACACTGTCAGCTCAGCAGCACCGCAGACTGCTACAGTAAGCTACTATAGTAGTATGTATCAAGAAGAAAGAAAAAAAAACCACGGGTAGGTGGTATACAATTATGGATGGACGAGCGACTGCCGACACAGAGGTAGCTACAGCCGTGGACTACCGTACTGTGTCTGCTGCTAATATAGACTGGATGATAATGAGATGAAATTAATATATATATATATAATATCACTAGTACTGCAGCCGGACAGGTATATATATTTATTATGTAATGACTGATGACGGACCTGCTGGACACTGTCAGCTCAGCAGCACCGCAGACTGCTACAGTAAGCTACTATAGTAGTATGTATCAAGAAGAAAGAAAAAAAAAAACCACGGGTAGGTGGTATACAATTATGGATGGACGAGCGACTGCCGACACAGAGGTAGCTACAGCCGTGGACTACCGTACTGTGTCTGCTGCTAATATAGACTGGATGATAATGAGATGAAATTAATATATATATATATATAATATCACTAGTACTGCAGCCGGACAGGTATATATATTTATTATGTAATGACTGATGACGGACCTGCTGGACACTGTCAGCTCAGCAGCACCGCAGACTGCTACAGTAAGCTACTATAGTAGTATGTATCAAGAAGAAAGAAAAAAAAAAAACACGGGTAGGTGGTATACAATTATGGATGGACGAGCGACTGCCGACACAGAGGTAGCTACAGCCGTGGACTACCGTACTGTGTCTGCTGCTAATATAGACTGGATGATAATGAGATGAAATTAATATATATATATAATATCACTAGTACTGCAGCCGGACAGGTATATATATTTATTATGTAATGACTGATGACGGACCTGCTGGACACTGTCAGCTCAGCAGCACCGCAGACTGCTACAGTAAGCTACTATAGTAGTATGTATCAAGAAGAAAGAAAAAAAAAACCACGGGTAGGTGGTATACAATTATGGATGGATGAGCGACTGCCGACACAGAGGTAGCTACAGCCGTGGACTACCGTACTGTGTCTGCTGCTAATATAGACTGGATGATAATGAGATGAAATTAATATATATATATATATAATATCACTAGTACTGCAGCCGGACAGGTATATATATTTATTATGTAATGACTGATGACGGACCTGCTGGACACTGTCAGCTCAGCAGCACCGCAGACTGCTACAGTAAGCTACTATAGTAGTATGTATCAAGAAGAAAGAAAAAAAAAAAAAACACGGGTAGGTGGTATACAATTATGGATGGACGAGAGACTGCCGACACAGAGGTAGCTACAGCCGTGGACTACCGTACTGTGTCTGCTGCTAATATAGACTGGATGATAATGAGATGAAATTAATATATATATATATAATATCACTAGTACTGCAGCCGGACAGGTATATATATTTATTATGTAATGACTGATGACGGACCTGCTGGACACTGTCAGCTCAGCTGCACCGCAGACTGCTACAGTAAGCTACTATAGTAGTATGTATCAAGAAAAAAGAAAAAAAAAAAACACGGGTAGGTGGTATACAATTATATATATATTATATACAATTATATATATATAGATTTGTAGAAAGAAGGCGGCACTCAGTCAGACTCTTAATGAAGACTTTGGGTCATTTATTTAGACCATGCTGGCCGACATGTTTCGGGGTGAACCCCCGTCCTCAGGGCCAAATACAGCTGTATTTGGCCCTGAGGACGGGGGTTCACCCCGAAACATGTCGGCCAGCATGGTCTAAATAAATGACCCAAAGTCTTCATTAAGAGTCTGACTGAGTGCCGCCTTCTTTCTACTAATCCATATAGTGGTCTTCGCCACCAGGAGGGCACCGCAGCAATTAATATACTGAGGTACACGGGAGTGCCGGGCTATTCTTCTATATAATTATATATATATATATATATATATATATATATATATATTAAACTGGTGGTGATTAATTAAACTGGTGGTCAGGTCACTGGTCACACTATCAGCAACTTGCAAGTAGTACTCCTAAGCAGACAATCACAATATATACTGGTGGTCAGTGTGGTCACAATGGCAGTGTGGCACTCTGGCAGCAAAAGTGTGCACTGTACGTTAAAATATGTACTCCTGCTCTCAGACTCTAACTGCTCCCCACTGTCTCCCCCACAAGTCAGATATACAGTCACACTATCACTTCAGCAAGTAGTAGTACTCCTCCTAATGCTCCCCAAAATGACTAAAGTAAATACTGTGTCTCTCTCTACTCTAGTCTCACTCTCTTCTCTATAAACGGAGAGGACGCCAGCCACGTCCTCTCCCTATCAATCTCAATGCACGTGTGAAAATGGCGGCGACGCGCGGCTCCTTATATAGAATCCGAGTCTCGCGATAGAATCCGAGCCTCGCGAGAATCCGACAGCGGGATGATGACGTTCGGGCGCGCTCGGGTTAACCGAGCAAGGCGGGAAGATCCGAGTCGCTCGGACCCATGTAAAAAAACCTGAAGTTCGGGCGGGTTCGGATTCCGAGGAACCGAACCCGCTCATCTCTACTAATAATTTCTCAACTGGGAACTTGTTTATTAAAAAAATAAGAATTTACTTACCGATAATTCTATTTCTCGGAGTCCGTAGTGGATGCTGGGGTTCCTGAAAGGACCATGGGGAATAGCGGCTCCGCAGGAGACAGGGCACAAAAAGTAAAGCTTTAGGATCAGGTGGTGTGCACTGGCTCCTCCCCCTATGACCCTCCTCCAAGCCAGTTAGGTACTGTGCCCGGACGAGCGTACACAATAAGGGAGGAATTATGAATCCCGGGTAAGACTCATACCAGCCACACCAATCACACCGTACAACTTGTGATCTAAACCCAGTTAACAGTATGATAACAGCGGAGCCTCTGAAAAGATGGCTCACAACAATAATAACCCGATTTTTGTAACTATGTACAAGTATTGCAGATAATCCGCACTTGGGATGGGCGCCCAGCATCCACTACGGACTCCGAGAAATAGAATTATCGGTAAGTAAATTCTTATTTTCTCTATCGTCCTAGTGGATGCTGGGGTTCCTGAAAGGACCATGGGGATTATACCAAAGCTCCCAAACGGGCGGGAGAGTGCGGATGACTCTGCAGCACCGAATGAGAGAACTCCAGGTCCTCTTTTGCCAGGATATCAAATTTGTAGAATTTTACAAACGTGTTCTCCCCTGACCACGTAGCTGCTCGGCAGAGTTGTAATGCCGAGACCTCTCGGGCAGCCGCCCAAGATGAGCCCACCTTCCTTGTGGAATGGGCCTTAACCGATTTAGACTGTGGCAGGCCTGCCTCAGAATGTGCAAGTTGAATTGTGTTACAAATCCAACGAGCAATCGCCTGCTTAGAAGCAGGCGCACCCAACTTGTTGGGTGCATACAGTATAAACAGCGAGTCAGATTTTCTGACTCCAGCTGTCCTGGAACATATTTTCAGGGCCCTGACAACTCCTAGCAACTTGGAGTCCTCCAAGTCCCTAGTAGGTGAAAGGCACCACAATAAGCTGGTGCAGGTGAAACACTGACACCACCTTAGGGAGAGAACTGGGGACGAGTCCGCAGCTCTGCCCTGTCCGAATGGACAAACAGATATGGGCTTTTTTGAGAAAAAACCACCAATTTGACACTCGCCTGGTCCAGGCCAGGGCCAAGAGCATGGTCACTTTTTATGTGAGATGCTTCAAATCCACATATTTGACTGGTTTTAAACCAATGTGATTTGAGGAATCCCAGAACTACGTTGAGATCCCACAGTGCCACTGGAGGCACAAAAAAGGGGTTTGTATATGCAATACTCCCTTGACAAACTTCTGGACTTCAGGAACTGAAGCCAATTCTTTCTGGAAGAAAATTTACAGGGCCGAATTTGAACCTTAATGGACCCCAATTTGAGGCCCATAGACACTCCTGTTTGCAGGAAATGCAGGAAACGACCGAGTTGAAATTTCTTTGTGGGGCCTTCCTGGCCTCACACCACGCAACATATTTTCGCCACACGTGGTGATAATGTTGTGCGGTCACCTCCTTTCTGGCTTTGACCAGGGTAGGAATGACCTCTTCCGGAATGCCTTTTTTCCCTTAGGATCCGGCTTTCCATCGCCATGCCGACAAACGCAGCTGCGGTAAGTCTTGGAACAGACATGGTACTTGCTGAAGCAAGTCCCTTCTTAGCGGCAGAGGCCATAAGACCTCTGTAAGCATCTCTTGAAGTTCCGGGTACCAAGTCCTTCTTGGCCAATCCGGAGCCATGAGTATAGTTCTTACTCCTCTACGTCTTATAATTCTCAGCACCTTAGGTATGAGAAGCAGAGGAGGGAACACATACACCGACTGGTACACCCACGGTGTTACCAGAACGTCCACATCTATTGCCTGAGGGTCTCTTGACCTGGCGCAATACCTGTCCCGTTTTTTGTTCAGACGGGACGCCATCATGTCCACCTTTGGTATTTCCCAACGGTTTACAATCATGTGGAAAAAACTTCTCAATGAAGTTTCCACTCTCCCGGGTGGAGGTCGTGCTGAGGAAGTCTGCTTCCCAGTTTCCATTCCCGGGATGAAAAACTGCTGACAGTGTTATCACATGATTTTCCGCCCAGCGAAAAGTCCTTGCAGTTTCTGCCATTGCCCTCCTGCTTCTTGTGTCGCCCTGTCTGTTTACGTGGGCGACTGCCGTGATGTTTTTCCCACTGGATCAATACCGGCTGACCTTGAAGCAGAGGTCTTGCTAAGCTTAGAGCATTATAAATTTACCCTTAGCTCCAGTATATTTATGTGGAGAAAAGTCTCCATACTTGATCACACTCCCTGGAAATTTTTTCCTTGTGTGACTGCTCCCCAGCCTCTCAGGCTGGGCTCCGTGGTTACCAGCATCCAATCCTGAATGCCGAATCTGCTGCCCTCTAGAAGATGAGCACTCTATAACCACCACAGGAGAGACACCCTTGTCCTTGGATATTGGGTTATCCGCTGATGCATCTGAAGATGCGATCCGGACCATTTGTCCAGCAGATCCCACTGAAAAGTTCTTACGTGAAATCTGCCGAATGGAATTGCTTCGTAGGAAGCCACCATTTTTACCAGGACCCTTGTGCAATGATGCACTGTTTTTAGGAGGTTCCTGACTTGCTCGGATAACTCCCTGGCTTTCTCTTCCGGGAGAAACACCGTTTTCTGGACTGTGTCCAGAATCATCCCTAGGCACAGCAGACGTGTCGTCGGGATCAGCTGCGATTTTGGAATATTTAGAATCCACCCGTGCTGATTGTAGCAGTATCCGAGATAGTGCTACTCCGACCTCCAACTGTTCCCTGGACTATGCCCCTATCAGGAGATCGTCCAAGTAAGGGATAATTAAGACGCCTTTTCTTCGAAGAAGAATCATCAATTCGGCCATTACCTTGGTAAAGACCCCAGGGTGCCGTGGACAATCCAAACGGCAGCGTCTGAAACTGATAGTGACAGTTCTGCACCACGAACCTGAGGTACCCTTAGTGAGAAGGGCAAATTTGGGACATAGAGGTAAGCATCCCTGATGTCCCGGGACACTATATAGTCCCCTTATTCCTGGTTCGTTATCACTGCTCTGAGTGACTTCATCTTAATTTGAACCTTTGTAAGTGTTCAAAAACAAATTTTTAGAATAAGTCTCACCTAGCCTTCTGGCTTCAGTACCACAATATAGTGTGGAATAATACCCCTTTTCTGTAGTAGGAGGGGTAATTTAATTATCACCTGCTGGGAATACAGCTTGTGAATTTTTTCCCATACTACCTCCTTGTCGGAGGGAGACTTGGTAAAGCAGACTTCAGGAGCCTGCGAAGGGGAAACGTCTCGACATTCCCATCTGTACCCCCGGGATACTACTTGTAGGATCCAGGGGTCCTGTACGGTCTCAGCGCCATGCTGAGAACTTGTCAGACGCGGTGGAACGCTTCTGTTCCTGGGAATGGGCTGCCTGCTGCAGTCTTCTTCCCTTTCCTCTATCCCTGGGCAGATATGATCTTATAGGGACGAGAGGACTGAGGCTGAAAAGACGGTGTCTTTTTCTGCAGAGATGTGACTTAGGGTAAAAAACGGTGGATTTTCCAGCAGTTGCCGTGACCACCAGGTCCGATGGACCGACCCCAAACAAGTCCTCTTCCTGTATACGGCCATACTGTGCCGTTTGGAATCTGCATCACCTGACCACTGTCGTGTCCATAACATCTTCTGGCAGTTATGGACATCGCGTTTATTCATGATGCCAGAGTGCAAATATCCCTCTGTGCATCTCGCATATATAGAAATGCTCTATAGTCAATAAAATACTGTCCCTGTCAAGGGTATCAATATTTTTAGTCAGGGAATCCGACCAAGCCACCCTAGCTCTGCACATCCAGGCTGAGGCGATCGCTGGCCGCAGTATAACACCAGTATGTGTGTATATACTTTTTATTATATTTTCCAGCCTTGTCAGCTGGTCCTTGAGGACGGCCCTATCTATAGACGGTACCGCCACTTGTTTTGATAAGCGTGTGAGCGCCTTATCCACCTTAAAGGGTGTTTCCCAACGCGCCCTAACTTCTGGCGGGAAAGGGTATACCGCCCATAATTTTCTATCGGGGGGAACCCACGCATCATCACACACTTTATTTAATTTATCTGATTCAGGAAAAACTATGGTAGTTTTTTTCACATCCCACATAATACCCTCTTTTGTGGTACTTGTAGTATCAGAAATACGTAACCCCTCCTTCATTGCCTTTAACGTGTGGCCCTAATAAGGAATACGTTTGTTTATTCACCGTCGACACTGGATTCAGTGTCCCTGTCTGTGTCTGTGTCGACCGACTAAAGTAAACGGGCGTTTTAAAACCCTTGACGGTGTTTTTGAGACGTCTGGACCGTACTAATTGTTTGTCGGCCGTCTCATGTCGTCAACCGACCTTGCAGCGTGTTGACATTATCACGTAATTTCCTAAATAAGCCATCCATTCCGGTGTCGACTCCCTAGAGAGTGACATCACCATTACAGGCAATTGCTCCGCCTCCTCACCAACATCGTCCTCCTACCTGTCGACACACACGTACCGACACACAGCACACACACAGGGAATGCTCTGATAGAGGACAGGACCCACTAGCCCTTTGGAGAGACAGAGGGAGAGTTTGCCAGCACACACCAAAAACGCTATAATTATATAGGGACAACCTTATATAAGTGTTTTCCCTTATAGCATCTTAATATATATATAAGCATATCGCCAAATTAGTGCCCCCCCTCTCTGTTTTAACCCTGTTTCTGTAGTGCAGTGCAGGGGAGAGCCTGGGAGCCTTCCCTCCAGCCTTTCTGTGAGGGAAAATGGCGCTGTGTGCTGAGGAGATAGGCCCCGCCCCTTTTTCGGCAGCCTCGTCTCCCGCTCTTAACGGATTCTGGCAGGGGTTAAATATCTCCATATAGCCTCCGGAGGCTATATGTGAGGTATTTTTAGCCAAAATAGGTATTCATTTGCCTCCCAGGGCGCCCCCCTCCCAGCGCCCTGCACCCTCAGTGACTGCCGTGTGAAGTGTGCTGAGAGGAAAATGGCGCACAGCTGCAGTGCTGTGCGCTACCTTTAGAAGACTGAGGAGTCTTCTGCCGCCGATTCTGGACCTCTTCTTACTTCAGCATCTGCAAGGGGGCCGGCGGCAAGGCTCCGGTGACCATCCAGGCTGTACCTGTGATCGTCCCTCTGGAGCTGATGTCCAGTAGCCAAGAAGCCAATCCATCCTGCACGCAGGTGAGTTCACTTCTTCTCCCCTAAGTCCCTCGTTGCAGTGATCCTGTTGCCAGCAGGACTCACTGTAAAATAAAAAACCTAAGCTAAACTTTCCTAAGCAGCTCTTTAGGAGAGCCACCTAGATTGCACCCTTCTCGGCCGGGCACAAAAATCTAACTGGCTTGGAGGAGGGTCATAGGGGGAGGAGCCAGTGCACACCACCTGATCCTAAAGCTTTACTTTTTGTGCCCTGTCTCCTGCGGAGCCGCTATTCCCCATGGTCCTTTCAGGAACCCCAGCATCCACTAGGACGATAGAGAAAAAGTTTTTTTCTTCATGAAACTTGCATTTCGTTGACAAACAGAAGATCTTACAATTACATTCAATTGGCAATACTTTTACCATAAATTACTCAAGGAAATGATAAACAGTTATATTGCTCTAGCACTGCGCTTCCTGTGACTTTCTTCCTCGAGGACAGTGAATTATTACAGAGATTGGTTATTTATGTTCAACCGTTCCTTCAGACATATAATGTACATGCATGCATTTCAACAATATATATTTAACAGGAGCATTAACTGAATGTAAGCAAGGTTCTTCAACCAAAATATGCTGAACACTAATAAAAACTAGTGATGAGCGGGTTCGGTTTCTCGGAAACTGAACCCCCTCGAACTTCACCCTTTTTACACGGGTCCGAGCCATACTCGGATTCTCCCATATTGCTCGGTTAACCCGAGCGCGCCTGAACGTCATCATCCCGCTGTCGGATTCTCGCGAGATTTGGATTCTATATAAGCAGCCGCGCGTCGCCGCCATTTTCACTCGTGCATTGGAAATGTTAGGGAGAGGACGTGGCTGTCGTCCTCTCCGTTATTGTTGAACTTGATTGTGCTCTATTGCTTAATTGTGGGGAGGACTGGGGAGCAGCTGTATAATATAGGATGAGTACAGTGCAGAGTTTTGCTGATCAGTGACCACCAGTTTTATCCGTTCTCTGCCTGAAAAAAACGCTCCTTATCTGTGCTCAGTGTGCTGCATATATCTGTGCTCACACTGCTTAATTGTGGGGACTGGGGAGCAGCTGTATTATATAGCAGAAGTACAGTGCAGAGTTTTGCTGACAGTGACCACCAGTATACGTTGTCTGCCTGAAAAACACTGCATATCTGTGCTCAGTGTGCTGCTTTATTGTGGGGACTGGGGACCACCAGTATAATATTATATAGGAGGAGTACAGTGCAGAGTTTTGCTGACCAGTGACCACCAGTATATAATATATGGCATTACGGTACAGTAGGCCACTGCTGTACCTACCTCTGTATCGTCAAGTATACTATCCATCTAGATTCTATACCTGTGGTGCATTTCAGTTGTGCAGTTTGCTGACACAGTGACCACCAGTATATATAGCAGTACGGTACGGAAGGCCACTGCTGTACCTACCTCTGTGTCGTCATTAAGTATACTATCCATCTACATTCTATACCTGTGGTGCATTTTAGTTTTGCAGTTTGCTGACACAGTGACCACCAGTATATATAGCAGTACGGTACGGAAGGCCACTGCTGTACCTACCTCTGTGTCGTCATTAAGTATACTATCCATCTACATTCTATACCTGTGGTGCATTTTAGTTTTGCAGTTTGCTGACACAGTGACCACCAGTATATATAGCAGTACGGTACGGAAGGCCACTGCTATACCTACCTCTGTGTCGTCATTAAGTATACTATCCATCTACATTCTATACCTGTGGTGCATTTTAGTTTTGCAGTTTGCTGACACAGTGACCACCAGTATATATAGCAGTACGGTACGGAAGGCCACTGCTGTACCTACCTCTGTGTCGTCATTAAGTATACTATCCATCTATATTCTATACCTGTGGTGCATTTTAGTTTCGCAGTTTGCTGACACAGTGACCACCAGTATACTATATATAGCAGTACGGTACGGAAGGCCACTGCTGTACCTACCTCTGTGTCGTCATTAAGTATACTAAACATCTACATTCTATACCTGTGGTGCATTTTAGTTGTGACCAGTATATATAGTAGTAGTCCATTGCTATTGATACTGGCATATAATTCCACACATTAAAAAATGGAGAACAAAATTGTAGAGGTTAAAATAGGGAAAGATCAAGATCCAATTCCACCTCGTGCTGAAGCTGCTGCCACTAGTCATGGCCGAGACGATGAAATGCCATCAACGTCGTCTACCAAGGCCGATGCCCAATGTCATAGTAGAGAGCATGTAAAATCCAAAAAACAAAAGTTCAGTAAAATGACCAAAAAATCAAAATTGAAAGTGTCTGATGAGAAGCGTAAACTTGCCAATATGCCATTTACGACACGGAGTGGCAAGGAACGGCTGAGGCCTTGGCCTATGTTCATGGCTAGTGGTTCAGATTCACATGAGGATGGAAGCACTCATCCTCTTGCAAGAAAAATGAAAAGACTTAAGCTGGCAAAAGCACAGCAAAGAACTGTGCATTTCTTCTAAATCACAAATCCCCAAGGAGAGTCCAATTGTGTCGGTTGCGATGCCTGACCTTCCCAACACTGGACGGGAAGAGTTTGCGCCTTCCACCATTTGCACGCCCCCTGCAAGTGCTGGAAGGAGCACCTGCAGTCCAGTTACTGATAGTCAAATTGAAGATGTCACTGTTGAAGTACACCAGGATGAGGATATGGGTGTTGCTGGCGCTGGGGAGGAAATTGACAAGGAGGATTCTGATGGTGAGGTGGTTTGTTTAAGTCAGGCACCCGGGGAGACACCTGTTGTCCGTGGGACGAATATGGCCATTGACATGCCTGGTCAAAATACAAAAAAAAATCAGCTCTTCGGTGTGGAATTATTTTAACACAAATGCGGACAACAGGTGTCAAGCCGTGTGTTGCCTTTGTCAAGCTGTAATAAGTAGGGGTAAGGACGTTAAACCCTCGGAACATCCTCCCTTATACGTCACCTGCAGCGCATTCATCATAAGTCAGTGACAAGTTCAAAAACTTTGGATGACAGCGGAAGCAGTCCACTGACCACTAAATCCCTTCCTCTTGTAACCAAGCTCCTGCAAACCACACCACCAACTCCCTCAGTGTCAATTTCCTCCTTACCCAGGAAAGCCAATAGTCCTGCAGGCCATGTCACTGGCAAGTTTGACGAGTCCTCTCCTGCCTGGGATTCCTCCGATGCATCCTTGAGTGTAATGCCTACTGCTGCTGGCGCTGCTGTTGTTGCTGCTGGGAGTCGATCGTCATCCCAGAGGGGAAGTCGGAAGACCACTTGTACTACTTCCAGTAAGCAATTGACTGTCCAACAGTCTTTTGCGAGGAAGATGAAATATCACAGCAGTCATCCTGCTGCAAAGCAGATAACTCAGGCCTTGGCAGCCTGGGCGGTGAGAAACGTGGTTTCGGTATCCACCGTTAATTCAGAGGCAACTAGAGACTTGATTGAGGTACTGTGTCCCCGGTACCAAATACCATCTAGGTTCCATTTCTCTAGGCAGGCGATACCGAAAATGTACACAGACCTCAGAAAAAGAGTCACCAGTGTCCTAAAAAATGCAGTTGTACCCAATGTCCACTTAACCACGGACATGTGGACAAGTGGAGCAGGGCAAACTAAGGACTATATGACTGTGACAGCCCACTGGGTAGATGTATTGCCTCCCGCAGCAAGAACAGCAGCGGCGGCACCAGTAGCAGCTTCTCACAAACGCCAACTCATTCCTAGGCAGGCTACGCTTTGTATCACCGCTTTCCAGAAGAGGCACACAGCTGACAACCTCTTACGGAATCTGAGGAAGATCATCGCAGAATGGCTTACCCCAATTGGACTCTCCTGGGGATTTGTGACATCAGACAACGCCAGCAATATTGTGCATGCATTACATCTGGGCAAATTCCAGCACGTCCCATGTTTTGCACATACATTGAATTTGGTGGTGCAGAATTATTTAAAAAAACGACAGGGGCGTGCAAGAGATGCTGTCGGTGGCCCAAAGAATTGCGGGCCACTTTCGGCATTCAGCCACCACGTACAGAAGACTGGAGCACCACCAAACAATCCTGAACCTGCCCTGCCATCATCTGAAGCAAGAGGTGGTAACGAGGTGGAATTCAACCCTCTATATGCTTCAGAGGATGGAGGAGCAGCAAAAGGCCATTCAAGCCTATATATCTGCCCACGATATAGGCAAAGGAGGGAGAATGCACCTGACTCAAGCGCAGTGGAGAATGAGTTCAACGTTGTGCAAGGTTCTGCAACCCTTTGAACTTGCCACACGTGAAGTCAGTTCAGACACTGCCAGCCTGAGTCAGGTCATTCCCCTCATCAGGCTTTTGCAGAAGAAGCTGGAGACATTGAAGGAGGAGATAAAACAGAGCGATTCCGCTAGGCATGTGGGACTTGTGGATGGAGCCCTTAATTCGCTTAACCAGGATTCACGGGTGGTCAATCTGTTGAAATCAGAGCACTACATTTTGGCCACCGTGCTCGATCCTAGATTTAAAACCTACGTTGTATCTCTCTTTCCGGCAGACACAAGTCTGCAGAGGTTCAAAGGCCTGCTGGTGAGAAAATTGTCAAGTCAAGCGGAACGTGACCCGTCAACATCTCCTCCTTCACATTCTCCCGCAACTGGGGGTGCGAGGAAAAGGCTAAGAATTCCGAGCCCACCCGCTGGCGGTGATGCAGGGCAGTCTGGAGCGAGTGCTGACATCTGGTCCAGACTGAAGGACCTGCCAACAATTACTGACATGTCGTCTACTGTCACTGCATATGATTCTCTCACCATTGAAAGAATGGTGGAGGATTATATGAGTTACCGCATCCAAGTAGGCACGTCAGACAGTCCGTACGTATACTGGCAGGAAAAAGAGGCAATTTGGAGGCCCTTGCACAAACTGGCTTTATTCTACCTAAGTTGCCCTCCCTCCAGTGTGTACTCCGAAAGAGTGTTTAGTGCAGCCGCTCACCTTGTCAGCAATCGGCGTACGAGGTTACTTCCAGAAAATGTGGAGAAGATGATGTTCATCAAAACGAATTATAATCAATTCCTCCGTGGAGACATTCACCAGTAATTGCCTCAGGAAAGTACACAGGGATCTGAGATGGTGGATTCCAGTGAGGACGAATTAATAATCTGTGAGGAGGGGGATGTACACAGTGAAAGGGGTGAGGAATCAGAGGATGATGATGAGGAGGACATCTTGCCTCTGTAGAGCCAGTTTGTGCAAGGAGAGATTGATTGCTTCTTTTTTGGTGGGGGCCCAAACCAACCAGTCATTTCAGTCACAGTCGTGTGGCAGACCCTGTCGCTGAAATTATGGGTTCATTAAAGTGTGCATGTCCTGTTTATACAACATAAGGGTGGGTGGGAGGGCCCAAGGACAATTCCATCTTGCACCTCTTTTTTCTTTCATTTTTCTTTGCATCATGTGCTGTTTGGGGACTATTTTTTTGAAGTGCCATCCTGTCTGACACTGCAGTGCCACTCCTAGATGGGCCAGGTGTTTGTGTCGGCCACTTGTGTCGCTTAGCTTAGTCACACAGCGACCTTGGTGCGCCTCTTTTTTTTTTGCATCATGTGCTGTTTGGGGACAATTTTTTTGAAGTGCCATCCTGTCTGACACTGCAGTGCCACTCCTAGATGGGCCAGGTGTTTGTGTCGGCCACTTGTGTCGCTTATCTTAGTCACACAGCGACCTTGGTGCGCCTCTTTTTTTCTTTGCATCATGTGCTGTTTGGGGACTATTTTTTTGAAGTGCCATCCTGCCTGACACTGCAGTGCCACTCCTAGATGGGCCAGGTGTTTGTGTCGGCCACTTGTGTCGCTTAGCTTAGCCATCCAGCGACCTCGGTGCAAATTTTAGGACTAAAAATAATATTGTGAGGTGTGAGGTGTTCAGAATAGACTGGAAATGAGTGGAAATTATGGTTATTGAGGTTAATAATACTATGGGATCAAAATGACCCCCAAATTCTATGATTTAAGCTGTTTTTTAGGGTTTTTTGAAAAAAACACCCGAATCCAAAACACACCCGAATCCGACAAAAAATTTTCGGTGAGGTTTTGCCAAAACGCGTCCGAATCCAAAACACGGCCGCGGAACCGAATCCAAAACCAAAACACAAAACCCGAAAAATGTCCGGTGCACATCACTAATAAAAACCAGAAAAGCTTTACTAGTAAATACTTGCAGACTGTAGCACAGTAAATACTGTATATGTATATATCCTAACCAAACACTCATAACACAGTTCAGAGTACTATACAGGTGATGCACTCTTAGAAGAATATTTTCTGTTGCTTCTTGTACTAGTTACAAGGATATGTGAGTACCTTTAAACAATCGTTGGCAAATCATTGCCCGGGATAATTTGAGAGAATGTACATCCTTCATTAACTCAGGATCTACAGTTATAGCGGTTTACTTAAACTAGATTTACTTTCTCTTTGGTCATACATACTGTAGCTGAGCAGGCTTTAGCTTCTGTAGGATGCAGTTTAAGATGAAAGATTCCTGAAGGAACTAAGGTTCAATTACACGATAATCCTTTACTCTGCAATTATCACTTACTGAGTTCTTTCCGGTGAATCAAATGTACTGCAACTCTTTGCTTTGTTGAGTTTAACAGGTCCTTTGTAATTTACTTAGGGAACTAATAGTTAAGTATCAATAGTATCAGTATTTTAGAAGGATTTTATCTCTCACAAGCACTGAGCGCTTTTGAAACCTATGTTTAATACCCCTTTTCCACTGTAGCATGGGTTGCAGCCGTGTCGCCTGACACGGCTGTGACCCGTGCTACAGCCCCCTATTCCCACAGCACTCACCAACCGGCATATTGCCGACTTGGTAACGCTGCTAGTGACGCGGCAGGCTAGCTACCCGGGTAGGATTCCCGGTTCACTTGATCTGGGAATTTGCAGGGGGTCCCCTTTTCCACTAGGGAAATACACGGGTAAAACCCGTGTTTTAAAAGCTAGTGGAAAAGGGGTATTACTGTCCAGTGTGGCTGGAACTGAGAGACATATGCTGCTATCTGCTTACCAGACTGGCTGATTTGGTTCCTGTCTGAGATAATGAAAGTGCAGTGCACTAAATCTGATACAGACAGCATGCTCCAAGTTATGCACCCTACACACTGGGCGATAATACTGCAAGATATGAATGATCTTGTTCATTAATAAACAAGATACCGTTCATATCTTTCAATGTGGAGGCACCAGCGATGAACGATGCACGGTCCCGCGCTCGTTCATCGCTGTTGCCCCGTCGCCTGTGCATGCAGGCCAATATGGACGATCTTGTCCATATTTGCCTGCATTGCAATGGGGCCGGGTGACGGGGGGAGTGAAGAAACGTCACTTCCCCCATCACTGCCCCCCCCCCCCCCCCGCCGCCGGGACGCTCGTCTGCCGTATTGGCGGTCAGGCAGCTCGGCGGCGGATTGCCGTGTCTGTAGGGCCTATAAGTCTTAGAAACTCTCCTAAGAAGTGTAGCAGTGTGATGATTCCTGTCTAGCATAAAGTACTTAGCTGCTTAGTTTATGCTCATACGTAACTCTCTCTCTGACTAAATACAGTACATATGCTGCAATCAGGTAACATAGAGTACACAACATTGAAGAGGCTAGACTGCACTCTATAAAACATGCTGGAGTGTTGTATCATAGTGTAGTTTTGTCATTGGGGAAGTACAGACCTCTCTGGACACTTGCTCAGGGTCTTCTAACATGGGACTCTGTCAGTCTTTAACATAGCACCTCAATTTTCCAGACAGCTCCTTCTTTGTTCATCCACCTGAAATGACTATGGCCTCCTGGGTGCTGCAATTGGCTTCCTCCCCTGTCAGTGCAGCAATAGGGAAGGCAAGTCTTAGCTTATTATGTCTCTCACAGTCTGTTGCAATGGTGCTCCGGACATCAGCAGACGGCTATGCCTTGAAATAACCCCTTTGGCTACACTTCACCGACTGATCGCCTCTCAAGGACAGGGGAATCCGCTCAGATTAAGTTCCCCCGGCAGCATAGCTCTGTTCTCCAAAATGGCCACCACAGAACTGCTCCAACAGGTCCTCCAGAGCCCAACTGTCAATGCCGGGCTCCTATTTATGCCCTGCAGTCACATGACCCACTGACTGCATGCACTGCTGTAACTGTCATCTGCCCCTCTCCACACACAGCACAGGCAGAACCCCCTCTTCTATCAGAGATGGGAGAGTCTCTGCTGCAAGCTTACAGTCCAGTATTAGAGCCTTTGCTGGTTGGACCACCTCACTTCTGCCTTGTGGGAGGGGGTTACATTTAATCACCATAAGCTTAATAAATATTTACATATGTTTACACACTTACATCCCTAGCTTAAGCGGGGTACCACACTGACACACACACACTAACACAAACACTTACTGACACAAATACACACACTGACACAAACACACTTACTGACATACACATTTCATGACATACATTTGCACAGAAGACAGTGGTGCAAGTAGAAATATTTTCTTAGTGGTACTGAGTGCCGGAAAAATGGGCGTGGCCATGTGTTGTGAGGGGGCGTGGCCGCATGCTGCTAGAGGGAGTGGCTACATGACACTAGCGGCATGGCCACACGACAGCCTCTTTTTGGGGGGAATCTGGAGGCAAGGCTAAAAATATATAGTAATGTCTCCAGTATAGTAGAAATATATAGTGATACCTCCAGTATAATAAAAATATATAGTAATGTCTCCAGTATAGTAGAAATATATAGTGATACCTCCAGTATAATAAAAATATATAGTAATGCCCCCAATTGAATAACAATATATAGTAATGCCTCCATTATAACAGGAAAATACAGCCACTGTCGCACTCCCAGTAACCCTGACAAAGAGGAGCCGTCATGCTGCCAAGCACCATGGTCTTGTTGCTTTGTGGCACATTATAATTGTGGTAATGGCAAAGTGTGTGGTAGGTGGTACTGCGTATCTGAGCGTACCCGCATACTTGCACCGCTGACAGAAGATGACATAGCCTTCATGATATGCTCCCCCCTACAATCTCCCCCCCACCCCCAGCCCACTGCTGCACAGTGCACGCTGAAACATATGCAACAGATGTCACTGTGTGGGGTTGGCACTCCAAAAACGAGACTACCTTACTTGTTTGACCTTTTCCACGTTTTATCAGCTGCAGTCTGAGGTCTGTTCATTCTCTGCTTCAATCGGCTTGGTCTGTCTCTCCTCAGAGACGCTGGGAGGAGGCGTGGCCTGCTACTGGCTGCTGTACAATAGCTGTATAACCCTTCGTGCTGCCGCTCAGCGTGACTGTGCAGTGTGCAGGCAGCACAGGCAGAACAGCTCTTGCCAGGGGGCCCCCTGACATTAGAGGGCCCGGGGTACTGACCCCCTGTGACCCCCCTTAATCCAGCTCGGAACAAAACACAAGATGTAACCCGGGTATATGTGGTGTAGTGCTGTACCTCAAAATAAAAGTAGACACAATTTTTCCCATAACATTGTGCACATACCTCTGAATTGGTTTTAATAAATGTATATATTTTATTGTTCCGACTATCTTACATTATATATGGATTAACCATCTTCATGCTGATAGACAAAGGGATAAAGATACCTTTATGGTAATAGCATCTGTTTACTAAAGTAAGCATAGGTGTGAGCATTCTATTATTCATTTACCACGTGTGATGTGACAGAGGGAAGAAGGAATTGTGTTTCCGAATCTCCTGGTTTGGACTTTCACAATTCTTAATATAAGATCCTGCACGTGGGTTGTGTTTTATCTGACGGTTTTATACCATTATTTGCTCTCTTTTCTTCCCTCCCACAAAGTGCTACGAGGAATACTGAGAGACATTCAATTTATCTGGAATTTGGATCTTTCAGCTCTACCCACTTTGCATGTAAGACTGTTCTTTTTGTGTATGGATGTGCAATTACACTATTGTTCTATATCACAATGTATTGTCTATTTATTTCAAGAATGTCACACTATTAAATGATGGCATATCTCTTGGCAACTAATACACCTCAGACTCTGATTTGTGGAAAGACCACAAACGTCTGGACATAAGAAGACAGAATTTTAGGGCCAGATGTCTGCTTAATACTTTAGCACATCAAGGGGCAAATTTACAATTCAGTTTTGGGTAGATTTTCAATCCAGCCACAATCAGAAGATTTTGCTGTCCTGTTTGAGTGGAAAAAATGTATAAACAGACTGGGACCGTGGTCACTGGCTATTTACTACCTGGCACTTTAATTGAATTCAATAATAAATACAAGATGTGTCCACAAACATCTTTGCTATATCCCGCCATGTATGGCACAGTTTTGCATACCATAGACTCAGAGATTTAGCCATGCCTTGTGATTTTTCTTAATTTGCTTCTTTAATATGTTACTTTATACATATTTTATTATGGCAAACAAAAATTTTAAAAGTCATCCACTCGCTACTCGTGAAATACAGCTTAGCTATGTTTTGCATGTTGTGCCAAATTTGTAAAAAAGCAAAGATGTACAGTAAGTGGACACATCTACTTCTCTAGCTGCAAAATGAACACAGTTTGCTAAGCTGTATAGGAACAATAGATATATAGAAAAAAAATCACTGCACTCCGAGAAAGGCAATTAAAAAAATATAAATATCAAATTGTGTTGTCTCCCATGAATGAAATAGACTCGGTGAAGCTCAATAATATAAAAGCGAGTTTATATATGAATAGATAAATTCACAAACAACAATATCACACATATAAAATATTAAACAAGCTTTAAGTTTGCAAACTTTAAGTACATTAGTATCTCATATAGGCAACTGCTATTGGGTATAAACTTTAAGTACATTAGTATCTCATATAGGCAACTGCTATTGGGGGTAATTCAAAGTTGATCGCAGCAGGAAATTTTTTAGCAGTTGGGCAAAACCATGTGTACTGCAGGGGAGGCAGACATAACGTGCAGAGAGAGTTAGATTTGGGTGGGTTATTTTATTTCTGTGCAGGGTAAATACTGGCTGCTTTATTTTTACACTGCAAATTAGATTGCAGATTGAACACACCACACCCAAATCTAACTCTCTCTGCACATGTTATATCTGCCTCCCCTGCAGTGCACATGGTTTTGCCCAGAATTCCTGCTGCGATCAACTTGGAATTACCCCCATTGGGTATAGTGCTGCAGCACATATGTTATCCAGTGCTTATTAGTATAAATTGGCGTCCTAGTGAGGTTAGTACAATAAAGTCCGCTTTTTGTTAAGCTCTCAAAAGTACATTCATTTGGTGGTTAGTGGGTTAAAAGTGGCTTGCAGTCACAGAAATGCATAGATATTTACCACTGTGCTGGTTCCTGTGTTGTAGCAATCCAGGGTCCTTTGGAAAATGCACTTGTGATATCCTATTGGAAAAAGGTATGCATCTTTAAAAGCTGAAAGCTGCCTGCACTCTATGTGTGTCTTCTCTTTTCTGTGATTTATCTGGGTATCAGGGCAGCAACTGTGGTGGGGGGGGGGGGGAGGGGGGCTAAGGGGGCATGCAAGATTTGAGGGGGAGCCTACGATCCTGTTTGTCTGACCAGTACCGACTGATAACAAGCTGTCAGATACACACCATTGAGAGGACAAACTGCCTCAGGCAGCAGCTTGTTAACAGGTGCAGTCACTGACGTTACAGAAATCAAAAGGCATACTTTGCCAGCCATCCACCTGGCAGTGGAAACTTAAATCCTGGACAACCTCCAATTCTCATAGATTAACACTACAGCAGTTTTGTGTTGAGTTTAAAGATAGACTTTATTATCGGCACTGTGCTCCCCGGTAGCATTATCAACCTCCGCCCAGTGGCGTAACTCCCACCCCCGCAGCCACTGCGGAGGCTCAGTGATGCAGGGGTGCAGCCACTGATTGCTGCTGTGTGTGAGTTTGGGAAGGAGCCGGAGGGCACAGCGCGCACCTCTCCTGTGTCCCTCCTGAGTCTCTGGTGGCGGGGTGTCTCTCAAATGAAGTGCCGGTTCATGAGCCAATCAGAGCTCGCTGACCAGCAACCAATCAGGAGCCGCAGCTGCCAGTCCGCGAGCTCTGATTGGCTCACGAACCAGCACTTCGTTTGACAGACACGCTGCCAGAGACACAGGATGTACACAGGAGAGGCACGCGCTGTGCCCTCCGGCTCCTTCCCGGACTCACAGACTGTACCTGGTCCCTCATTCCCGGACAGCACAGCAGCGGGGTTGGGTGTGTACCTGGCACTGGGGGGGGGGGCATATTTGGCACTGGGGGCATATGTGTAGCTGGCACTGGGGGGCATATGGGGCACTGGGGGCATATGTGTATCTGGCACTGGGGGGTATATTTGGCACTGACGGCATATGTGTATCTGGTACTGTGGGAGCATATGTGTCACTGGGGGCATATGTGTTTCTGGCACTATGGGGGCATATTTTTATCTGGCACTGTGAGGGAATATCTGGCACTGGGGGCATATGTGGCACTGGGGGCACAACCCTAGCAACAAGCATTACCCCCTGGTAACAAGCATGACACCCAGCTCATGAAATCCCTGGCAACAAGCAATTACCCCCTAGCAACGAGCATGATACCCAGTGCATGAAACCCCTGGCAACGAATGTTACGCCCTCACAATGAGCTTGACACCCAGCACATGATACCCCTGGCAACAAGCATAACACCTAGCGCATGAAACCCCTGGTAACAAGCATGACACCCTGAGCATGAAAACCCCTGCACAATGCATGGAACCAAGAGCATGAAACCCCTGGCAACGAGCAGGTATTTTAAAAGTAATTACAAGCCTTACTGTAGGGCTTAATATGTAATGGGAATTGCAGTGTGTGGCATAATGTATCACAGACATTGCGGTGTGTGTCATAATGTATCACAGACATTGCGGTGTGTGGCATAATGTATCACAGTTATTGGGGGTTGTGATATAATGTCTCAGGGGCATTGCAGTGTGTGGCATAATGTATAACAGGCATTGCGGTATGTGTCACAGGCATTACGGTCTGTGGTATACTATATAACGGGCATTGTGGTATGTGGTATAATGTCTCAGGGGCATTGCAGTGTGTGGCATAATGTATAACGGGCATTGTGGTGTGTGTCATAATGTGTCACAGGCATGACGGTGTGTGGTGTACTGTATCATGGGCATTGTATGTGCTATAATGTCTCAGGGGCATTGCAGTGTGTAGCATAATGTATAACGGGCATTGCGATGCGTGGCATGTGTCACAGGCATTACGGTGTGTGGCATAATGTGTCAGGGCGTTACGGTGTGTGGCATATTGTGTAATGGGCATTATTGTGTGTGGCATAATGTCTAAGGGCCATTGCAGTATGTGGCATAATGTATACTGGGCATTACTATAAGGAGAAAAAGTGACAAATAATGTAAGGGGCATGAATCAGAATTATTTTTTTCCTGTGGTGGCCAATGTCTGGGGGTGCAGGTTGCAAAACTGGGGTATAATGTAGTCTTTTCCTGCAATGTCACGCCAAGTGCAGATTCATCACTTTCCTAGTGACAATTATGGATGGGGGAACGCCAGAGAATGTTTTGGCATACGGGAGAAAATGTTCTAGCTACGCCACTGCCTTCGCCTATAGGAGGATGTAGTGTAGCATATAAGGTTTGTAGTGTAGTGGTGTAATGTAGTATATAGCAGGGACGTGCAGTGAGGTAAATGGTTCAGGATGCACTGGCTAGTACCAAAGCCAGATTTACACACAATATATAACCCCAAGGGTGTATGTGGGCATTATACACAGGTGCAGCAGTAAATACTGCTGGAAGTTTGGTGAGTATTTTGTATTGATCAGAGATGTGTGGAATAGATAGGCCGGGGAAGCACTGCCTCACCTGCCATAGACTTTTTACTCCAGAGTTTTGACTATAACATTTATTAGAATAATACAAAGAAGATATTTCTAACATATTCTTTGTATAATTTTTCATATACTTTATATAGTCAAAACTCTAGCTTATACGTTAGCATGACAGCAAAGGCTCTGCTTCACCTGCTACACCCCACCACACGTCACTAGGGGCATGTAGTGCAGAGATTTAATGCATCGTGTAGGGAGATGCAGTGTAGTATATAGGGGATGTAGTGTAGTGATGTTACACTACAGCCCTATCTATGCTACACTGCATATAGGGTATGTAGTGTAGTGTATGGGGGCATGTAGTGTAGTGATGTAGTGCAGTGATGTAATGTATGGGGGCACACAGGGGGGCATGTGACAGAAACACTTTGGGCATTTGGGGCACACAGGGCAATATTATCCAATAGTATCCCCTTTTTAAAAGATATTTGATAATCTGATTATTTTAGTGTAGTGTTTTTTGAGGGGGTGTGTCAAATTACTGCCTTGCTCCGGGTGACGAAAATCCTAGTTTCGGCCCTGCGGGTAGAATGCAGAGCTGGATATAACAGGTAACGCCGTCCACCGCCGTATAGCCAGTGGACGCTGCTCCACACTGAGAGGCAGGAGATCCGCCAGGGGAAGTCCACGTGTATGCGGCATTGACAAAGCTGGAGAGCAGAGAGCGGCGAATCTGACAGCGGGAGAAGCAGACAGAAGGAGTAAGCGTCAACCGGTTTAGTCTTCCAGCAACCTGGAGACTTTCTCAAGACATGTTACTTCCTGCTCGATATTTATACCCAAATAGCAGATTAAATTAAGTTCAGGTGAACTTGCTAACTTAATTAGCCACACATAATCACTAGAGAACATTTAATGTGTCTAATATAGAAGGTATTTTCTATGTAAATGTATACATGTCTCACAGTGATTAGTTAAAGCAACATTTAGTAAAGCAACCCTTTATAAAACAAATTAGTAAAGCCTGCATGTGAAAAACAATCGTCAGACACTAATATATTCCTAAATAATCACAATTTAAATTTAAATGAGCTTCACCGAGTACCTGTGCACATAATGCTATTAATATTCAATGTTTAATATAATATCCAGTAACGTATCTTTCATGGTTTAGATCATATTACATCGGCTGTACTACAATATATATGTGCGCCTAATAGTTTGCACTTACCCCTGATGTGGAATTTGTATATAATTGAAAAACTAAATCTCCACAACAACACTAGAGAGTTTTAAACACACCTTCATCTTCCCTGATATATCACTTACTGATTTTTTGAAAACACTGATGTAGAGCAACTAATTACAACTATGGTGGTCATTCCGAGTTGTTCGCTCGCTAGCTGCTTTTAGTAGCATTGCAAACGCTAAGCCGCCGCCCTCTGGGAGTATATCTTAGCTTAGCAGAATAGCGAACAAAAGATTAGCAGAATTGCTACTAAATAATTCCTTGCAGTTTCTGAGTAGCTCCAGACCTACTCCTAGATTGCGATCACCTCAGTCCGTTAGTTCCTGGTTTGACATTACAAACACGCCCTGCGTTTGGCCAGCCACTCTCCCGTTTCTCCAGCCACTCCTGCGTTTTTATCTGGCATGCCTGCATTTTTTAGCACACTCCCTGAAAACAGCCAGTGTCCGGCCGGAAACACCCACTTCCTGTCAATCACACTACGATCCCTCCAGCGATGAAAATAAGAATTTACTCACCGGTAATTCTATTTCTTGTAGTCCGTAGTGGATGCTGGGAACTCCGTAAGGACCATGGGGAATAGCGGGCGCCGGAGGAGACTGGGCACTCTAAAAGAAAGATTAGATACTATCTGGTGTGCACTGGCTCCTCCCTCTATGCCCCTCCTCCAGACCTCAGTTAGGGAAACTGTGCCCGGAAGAGCTGACACAATAAGGAAAGGATTTGGAATCCCGGGTAAGACTCATACCAGCCACACCAATCACACCGTACAACTCGTGATACTATACCCAGTTAACAGTATGAATAACAACTGAGCCTCACGAAAAGATGGCTCATAACAATAACCCTTTAGTTAGGCAATAACTATATACAAGTATTGCAGACAATCAGCACTTGGGATGGGCGCCCAGCATCCACTACGGACTACGAGAAATAGAATTACCGGTGAGTAAATTCTTATTTTCTCTGACGTCCTAGTGGATGCTGGGAACTCCGTAAGGACCATGGGGATTATACCAAAGCTCCCAAACGGGCGGGAGAGTGCGGATGACTCTGCAGCACCGAATGAGCAAACTCAAGGTCCTCCTCAGCCAGGGTATCAAACTTGTAGAATTTTGCAAATGTGTTTGAACCCGACCAAGTAGCAGCTCGGCAAAGCTGTAAAGCCGAGACCCCTCGGGCAGCCGCCCAAGAAGAGCCCACCTTCCTCGTGGAATGGGCTTTTACTGATATAGGATGCGGCAGTCCAGCCGCAGAATGTGCAAGTTGAATCGTGCTATAGATCCAGCGAGCAATAGTCTGCTTTGAAGCAGGAGAACCCAGCTTGTTGGGTGCATACAGGATAAATAGCGAGTCAGTTTTCCTGACTCTAGCCATCCTGGAAACATAGATTTTCAGGGCCCTGACTACGTCCAGCAACTTGGAATCCTCCAAGTCCCGAGTAGCCGCAGGCACCACAATAGGTTGGTTCAAATGAAACGCTGATACCACCTTAGGAAGAAATTGGGAACGAGTCCTCAATTCCGCCCTATCCATATGAAAAATCAGAAAAGGGCTTTTACATGACAAAACCACCAATTCTGATACACGCCTGGGCGAAGCCAAGGCCAACAGCATGACCACTTTCCGCGTGAGATATTTTTGCTCCACGGTTTTAAGTGGCTCAACCAATGCGACTTTAGGAAATCCAACACCACGTTGAGATCCCAAGGTGCCACTGGAGGCACAAAAGGGGGCTGAATATGCAGCACTCCTTTAACAAAAGTCTGAACTTCAGGCAGTGAAGCCAGTTCTTTTTGGAAGAAAATCGACAGAGCCAAAATCTGGACCTTAATGGAACCCAATTTGAGGCCCATAGTCACTTCTGACTGTAGGAAGTGCAGAAATCGACCCAGCTGAAATTCCTCCGTTGGGGCCTTCCAGGCCTCACACCAAGCAACATATTTCCGCCATATGCGGTGATAATGTTTTGCGGTCACATCCTTCCTAGCTTTAATCAGCGTAGGAATGACTTCCTCCGGAATGCCCTTTTCCTTTAGGATCCGGTGTTCAACCGCCATGCCGTCAAACGCAGCCGCGGTAAGTCTTGGAATAGACAGGGCCCCTGCAGTAGCAGGTCCTGTCTGAGCAGCAGAGGCCAAGGGTCCTCTGAGATAATTTCTTGAAGTTCTGGGTACCAAGCTCTTCTTGGCCAATCCGGAACAATGTGTATAGTTCTTACTCCTCTCCTTCTTATTATTCTCAGTACCTTGGGTATGAGAGGAAGAGGAGGGAACACATAAACCGACTGATACACCCACGGTGTCACTAGAGCGTCCACAGCTATCGCCTGAGGGTCCCTTGACCTGGCGCAATATCTTTTTAGCTTCTTGTTGAGGCGGGACGCCATCATGTCCACCTGTGGCCGTTCCTAATGGTTCACAATCAGCTGGAAGACTTCTGGATGAAGTCCCCATTCTCCCGGGTGGAGCTCGTGCCTGCTGAGGAAGTCTGCTTCCCAGTTGTCCACTCCCGGAATGAACACTGCTGACAGTGCTATCACGTGATTCTCCGCCATCAAAGAATCCTTGTGGCTTCTGCCATTGCTACCCTGCTTCTTGTGCCGCCCTGGCGATGTACATGGGCGACCGCTGTGATGTTGTCTGACTGAATTAGAACCGGTTGGTTTTGAAGCATGTCCCTTAGTTCCAGAATATTCATGTGTAGGGAAGTTTCCTGACTTGACCATTGTCCTTGGAAGTTTCTTCCCTAGGTGACTGCCCCCCAACCTCGGAGGCTTGCATCCGTGGTCACCAGGACCCAGTCCTGTATGCCGAATCTGCGGCCTTCGAGCAGATTAGCACTCTGCAGCCACCACAGCAGAGACACTCTGGCCCTCGGGGACAGGGTGATTAACCGATGCATCTGGAGATGCGATCCGGACCACTTGTCCAACAGATCCCACTGGAAGATCCTTGCATGGAATCTGCCGAAGGGACTTGCTTCGTAAGAAGCTACCATCTTTCCCAGGACTCGCGTGCAGTGATGCACCAACACCTGCTTTGGTTTCAGGAGGTCCCTGACCAGAGATGATAATTCCTGGTCCTTCTCCTCCGGGAGAAATATCTTCTTCTGTTCTGTGTCCAGAATCATGCCCAAGAACAGCAGACGCGTCGCAGGAATCAGCTGCGACTTTGGGATATTCAGAATCCAGCCGTGCTGATGCAGCACTTCCTGAGATAGTGCCACGCCGACTAGCAACTGCTCTTTGGACCTCGCCTTTATAAGGAGATCGTCCAAGTACGGAATAATCATGACTCCCTTCTTTCGGAGGAGCATCATCATTTCGGCCATTACCTTGGTAAATACCCACGGTGCCGTGGACAGACCAGACGGCAACGTCTGGAATTGGTAATGACAGTCCTGTACCACAACCTTGAGGTACTTTGAACTTGAACTTTTTTATATAAATGTTCAAGGATTTTAAATTTAGAATGGGTCTCACCGAACCGTCTGGTTTCGGTACCACAACATTGTGGAATAGTAACCCCGTCCCTGTTGAAGGAGGGGTACCTTTATTATCACCTGCTGAAGATACAGCTTGTGAATTGCCGCCAGTACTACCTCCCTTTCTCTGAGGGCAGCAGGCAAGGCTGATTTGAGGTAACGGCGAGGGGGAGTCGCCTCGAACTCCAGCTTGTATTCCTGTGATACTACTTGCAGAACCCAGGGATCCATCTGTGAGCGAGCCCACTGGTCGCTGAAGTTCCGGAGACGCGCCCCCACCACACCTGGCTCAGCCTGTGGAGCCCAGCGTCATGCGGTGGGCTTAGAGGAAGCGGCAGAAAGGAAGCGCCTTGGACCCGCTTGCTTTTCTGATGCCGAAAGGACTGTACCTGATAATACGGTGCTTTCTTAGGCTATGAGGGAACCTGAGGTAAAATTTTTGACTTCCCAGCTGTTGCTGTGGATACGAGGTCCGAGAGACCATCCCCAAACAATTCCTCACCCTTATAAGGCAGAAATCTCCATGTGCCTTTTAGAATCAGCATCACCTGTCCACTGTCGGGTCCATAATACCCTCCTGGCAGAAATGGACATTGCATTAATTCTGGATGCCAGCCGGCAAATATCCCTCTGTGCATCCCTCATATATAAGACGACGTCTTTAATATGCTCTGTGGTTAGCAAAATAGTATCCCTGTCGAGGGTAACAATATTATCTGACAGGGTATCAGACCACGCTGCAGCAGCACTACACCTCCATGCTGAGGCAATTGCAGGTCTCGGTATAGTACCTGAGTGTGTATATACAGACTTCAGGATTTCCTCCTGCTTTCTATCAGCAGGCTCCTTCAAGGTGGCCGTATCCTGAGACGGCAGTGCCACCTTTTTTGACAAACGTGTGAGCACCTTATCCACCCTAGGGATATCTCCCAACGTGACCTATCCTCTGGCGGGAAAGGGTACGCCATCAGTAACTTTTTAGAAATTACCAGTTTCTTATTGGGGGAAACCCACGCTTCTGCACACACTTCATTCAATTCATCTGATGGTGTAACAAAACACTGGCTGCTTTTTCTCCCCAAACATAAAACCCCTTTTTAGTGGTACTTGGGTTAATGTCAGAAATGTGTAACACATTTTTCATTGCCGAAATCATGCAACGGATGCCCCTAGTGGATTGTGTATATGTCTCAACCTCGTCGACACTGGAGTCAGACACCGTGTCGACATCTGTGTCTGCCATCTGAGGTAGCGGGCGTTTTTGAGCCCCTGATGGCCTTTGAGATGCCTGGGCAGGCGCGGGCTGAGAAGCCGGCTGTCCCATGGCTGTTACGTCATCCAGCCTTTTATGTAAGGAGTTGACACTGTCGGTTAATACCTTCCACATATCCACCCACTCTGGTGTCGGCCCCGCAGGGGGTGACATCACATTTATCGGCACCTGCTCCGCCTCCACATAAGCCTCCTCATCAAACAAGTCGACACAGCCGTACCGACACACCGCACACACACAGGGAATGCTCTGACTGAGGACAGGACCCCACAAAGTCCTTTGGGGAGACAGAGAGAGAGTATGCCAGCACACACCACAGCGCTATTTAATCAGGGATTTACACTAATAGAAAGTGATTTATCCCTATAGCTGCTTTTTTATATACAGTTTGCGCCTAAATTTAGTGCCCCCCCTCTCTTTTTAACCCTTTGAGCCTGGAAACTGCAGGGGAGAGCCTGGGGAGCTGTCTTCCAGCTGCACTGTGAAGAGAAAATGGCGCCAGTGTGCTGAGGGAGATAGCCCCGCCCCTTTTTCGGCTGACTTCTCCCGCTCTTATAATTGTATTATGGCAGGGGATTTTTACACATATATAGCTTATTAGGCTATATTATGTGTTGTTTGCCAAAGTTAAGGTACTCTAATTGCAGCCCAGGGCGCCCCCCCCCAGCGCCCTGCACCCATCAGTGACCGGAGTATGTGGTGTGCATAGGGAGCAATGGCGCACAGCTGCAGTGCTGTGCGCTACCTTAATGAAGACCGAAGTCTTCAGCCGCCGATTTCCAGGACGTTCTTCTTGCTTCTGGCTCTGTAAGGGGGACGGCGGCGCGGCTCCGGGACCAGACGACCGAGGCTGGGCCTGTGTTCGATCCCTCTGGAGCTAATGGTGTCCAGTAGCCTAAGAAGCCCAAGCTAGCTGCAAGCAGGTAGGTTCGCTTCTTCTCCCCTTAGTCCCTCGTAGCAGTGAGTCTGTTGCCAGCAGATCTCACTGAAAATAAAAAACCTAACAAATACTTTCTTTACTAGGAGCTCAGGAGAGCCCCTAGTGTGCAACCAGCTCGGGCCGGGCACAGATTCTAACTGAGGTCTGGAGGAGGGGCATAGAGGGAGGAGCCAGTGCACACCAGATAGTACCTAATCTTTCTTTTAGAGTGCCCAGTCTCCTGCGGAGCCCGCTATTCCCCATGGTCCTTACGTAGTTCCCAGCATCCACTAGGACGTCAGAGAAAAAACGTTGGTCGGCCTTGTGTAAATCTACTAAGTTTTGTGTGAAAGTACTTAGCGCATGTGCGCTGTGTACCATGCGCATTTTCCACCTAATCGTTGCGTTGTGAAAAACGGCAACGAGCGAACAACTCTGAATGACCACCTATGTACACACAAATGTATCTAAGTGTGTGTACATAGATAAATACACAACATGATTAATCTAAAGAAGTGTAGTCCAGTGCTTCATTTAAAACTTATGGATATAAAGTATTCAATTTAAAAATCTCGAAAGATTACCCAATGCATAATCTCCTAAACCTGTCAACCCACCTCTTGGTGCTGGTGAATTGCTCCACACCAACAATGGTTAAAGACGCCGGATCTCCATTGTGTACCCTAGAAAAATGGCGAGAGAAGCTATGAGTTTGCAGTTTCTTTATAATGTTCAGTCTATGTTCTCTAAATCTGGATTTAAGTGGCCTAGTCGTTCTTCCAACGTACTGTAATGAGCATTAGCATTGTAGCACATATACACAGTATTCTGAATTGCAATTGATAAACTGTTTAATGTGATGTATGCTTCCATTTGTGGTGGAGGAAATTTGTAATGACCTATTTTTCATATATTTACATGTCAAACAAACTGGTTTATTGTAACAATAATTGCCCATTGGTTTCCAAGATAGCCTTGAAGGCTTGATTTCAGCGTCTAAAGGTTTGAGATAACTTGGTGCTATCATTTCTTTAAGGTTTGTATTTCTTCTAAATATCACCAGTGGTTTTTCTGCTAAACATTTGTTCAAAACTAGATCCAGTATAACAAGTTTAAAGTTGGTCTGAATGATTCTCATGATAGCAGGGATTTGTTATTGAATTTTGAAATAAATTTTACTGTATCTTTAAAGTTGGTATAACTACACATGTCGTTGGTGACACTTTTCCCATGTTTATTTTTGTTTTTAGTTTTAGCCTTGTTCAGCTCATTATTTACAACTCGTTCTGTATTTATAGAGTCCAAAAGAAAAGCTCTAGGAATGGAGTTTGTATAAACCCAAGCTTCCATCAACAAATGATCTGGATACCATCTTAATTCAAACTTTTTAAGCATATCACGAACTTGAGACAAAAATTCACAGTTAACTGTACAATTGCATCAAAGACGTATAATTAGATTTTCTGGGATATTATTTACCCATGGTCTGTGATGACCACTGGAAAAATATAAATAATTACCAGATCCCACTTGTTTTATATAGTTTGTAGATATAATAACATAATTTTGAATTAAGAATATAATATCTACTATAGGAAATGGATGCTCAAAAAAATCTAAATTCTAAGTGAACTTCAAATTATAATTATTGTTATTTAGATATTCTGCAAAATCAAGTGCTTTTTGTTGACCACCCTCCCAAATAATAAACAAGTCGTCTATGAAACAGCCATAAAGGACCAGGTTCTCTCTATATGGGCCGCTCCAGATGTACTCCTCCTCGAAGTGGCCCATATAGTGATTTGCAAAACTAGGCGTGAACCTGGTCCCCTTGGCCGTCCCAAGGCGCTGTAGAAAATATTAATTGTCAAATAAAAAATAGTTTTGAGTTAAAATGAAAAGAATGGCTTCCAAAACAAAGTCACGTCGTCCCTGGGTTATCTTAGAATCACTTTCCAAGTAATATTTAACAGATTCAATTCCTTTCTGATGAAGTATTTTAGTATACAAAGATTGGAGATCGATGGTGAGGAAACCCCACCCTCTAGTCCATTTCTTATCTAAGATTTTATGTAATATATGTTGAGTATCTTTTATATGAAATTCCAAATTGACGACGTGGCCCTGCAAATGAAAGTCAACAAAGTGAGAAAGATTCGATGTAAGTGACCCCACCCCTGAAATAATAGGTCTACCCAGTGGTTGTGTTGAGTCCTTATGTATTTTTGGTAAATAATAAAAAAATAGGAGTGATGGGGTATGAGGGCAACAAAAAATAAAATTCATCCTCTGATATCACATTCTTCATTTTAGCTTCAAGTAAAATCTGGGACGCCAGTGAGAGAGTAATCAATTGTCTTGGGAGAGACAGTTATTTTAATGTCTATCAATTTATACTAATACACACTGGATAACATATGTGCTGCAGCACTATACCCAATAGCAATTGCCTATGTGAGATACTAATGTACTTAAAGTTTACAAACTTAAATCTTGTTTACTATTTTATGTGTGATATTGTTGTTTGTGAATATCTATTCATGTATAAACTCATTTTTATATTATTAAGCTTCACCGAATCTATTTCATTCATGGGAGACAACACAATTTGATATTTATATTTTTTTAATTGTCCTGTTTGAGTGGACAAAATCGCATAAGAGTCGTTTTTGTGTTTCATGTGAAATTTGATGTCAATGTGGGTCAATTTTAAAAGTCCAAGGTCTGTCTGTTTTACCAGTTCTATTTCAATTTGATAGCAAATAGGAAAACACAATAAAACATTTACAAAAAATCCTTCAAACTGACAAACACACCCTAGTGAATTCCTATAGCCTCGAACCTGCCAAACCAGGTTAAAAGAATGCAAATACAAAACTGTATGGCTATAAGTCAAAAGCGCTAGAGGGAAAACCACATCCACCAATTCACAATGAAGTAAATCACCACTTCAAGAAAAAACTCCTTATAAGTGTTGCCACTTAATATACTTATTTAAGGAGATACAGTCCTTATTCATCCTTAAGGTGTCAATAATTCATCTGGAGGACAAAAAGACATGCAATAATAGTGCAGATTGTATTAAAAATTCAAATGATCGTTTTATTGCACGATGTACACTTACAAACAAGTGATTTTTATATCTTATTAGATCATCCACACAGGCACTACAGCAAAGGATCTTTCAGGATATCCACGGCATCATATCGTGTTCCATAAAAGACAAAAAAGTGCAAGATAGTGCAGAACAATAAAAACAATAGCAGCTTTAATAAATGATTGCACTTACAAACAAATGTTAATATAGGGCATTAACAAATAAATCCGCAGAGCAGAACAGCTGGTCCCCACTCCTGATATTCCCCAGAATGATGTCCCCGGGTCCACTGTAACTCACTTCCGGATAGTGAGTTCAGGAAATCAGTTCGAGCACCAAAGTCCAGCATCAGCGGATAACCATAAACATACCGTTGCTAAACGCGTTTCAGACTAAGTGTCCTTCTTCAGTAGATGCTACTGAAGAAGGACACTTAGTCTGAAACGCGTTTAGCAACGGTATGTTTATGGTTATCCGCTGATTCTGGACTTTGGTGCTCGAACTGATTTCCTGAACTCACTATCCGGAAGTGAGTTACAGTGGACCCGGGGACATCATTCTGGGGAATATCAGGAGTGGAGACCAGCTGTTCTGCTCTGTGGATTTATTTGTTAATGCCCTATATTAACATTTGTTTGTAAGTGCAATCATTTATTAAAGCTGCTATTGTTTTTATTGTTCTGCACTATCTTGCACTTTTTTGTCTTTTATGGAACACGATATGATGCCGTGGATATCCTGAAAGGTCCTTTGCTGTAGTGCCTGTGTGGATGATCTAATACTAATACGATATAAAAATCACTTGTTTGTAAGTGTACATCGTGCAATAAAACAATCATTTGAATTTTTAATACAATCTGCACTATTAATGCATGTCTTTCTGTCCTCCAGATGAATTATTGACACCTTAAGGATGAATAAGGACTGTATCTCCTTAAATAAGTATATTAAGTGGCAACACTTATAAGGAGTTTTTTCTTGAAGTGGTGATTTACTTCATTGTGAATTGGTGGATGTGGTTTTCCCTCTAGCGCTAATTAGTTACTGTGTATTCTTTCACATTTTGGCAATATTGAGTAAATTGGTGCTTACTCGCACACAGGAATTATAGCTGCATTGTGGGGGAAATCTGTTGCGCACTTTGGTTGTAACTCTTGTATTCTATAAGTCAAAAGCGACACAGAATAATAAATAGAAAAACCAATAGTCCACAAAGCAAAGGGAATAGGAGGTATTCATTAGGTTCTTTTTCAAGGTCACCAATGCCAGATTATGCAGTAGACAGCAGCAGAGCACAACATCGGATACCTTTGATGATTTATTTTACAATATACCCCCAGATTTATTAAGACAGCAGAACCTAGATTTTAATAGGCCAAAGGTGCATTCACTGATCTAGTGGCTAAATGTGCCTCATTATACTTATGCTTAGCTGCAGATGTTACAGTGGAGTCAGAAGTCAGGAGCAACAGCTGTAGCCTTAATTCCCTATTGGAGAGGAGAAAAACCCCATCATATATATATTATAATGTTCAATTACAAGATTATATACAAATTCAGGGTGACTTAGCCAGCAACCATCCCTCTGGTACAGTATTTGTTCCACCTCAAATTTAAGTGACATGGATGAATGGGTGTAGTATGTGTTGCCGGCGGTCGGGCTCCCGGCGACCAGTGTACCAGCGCTAGAATCCCGACCGCCAGCATACCGACAGCTGGGTGAGCGCAAATGAGCCCCTTGTGGGCTCGCTGCGCTCACCACGTTGCGGGCACGGTGGCGCTCTGCGCGCCACGCTATCTATTCTCCCTCCTGGGGGTTGTGGTCCCCCAAGAGGGAGAAGAACTGTCAGTATGCCGGCGGTTGGGATTCCGGCACCGGTATGCTGGTCGCCAGGAGCCCGACCGCTGGCAAAGTGAAGACCAACCGGATGAATTGCAAAGGAAGTATACATCATTACACAAACCAGAACAACCAGTCAGAACACCCATAATATTTGGTTTTACATCACAGATCATTTGCACATTCATAGACTAGGTATGATGTTGGTTAATGTATAAATGTGCACTATTCCTTGATGCACTTACTCCTATGTGTGTGTAACCTATAGCTCCCAGGGCATTAGGCATGCTACCATGACTTCATTCCACTGTGGCTCCTGGTTGGGAAAGCAGATTTTGGTATTGGTTAGGGGGATGAGTGGTGCCAGCACCTGGGTGAGTTGTTTGCTAAATGTTGGCCTATCATGTTCCCAGACACTGGCTGAAAGGAGTCAGTGGCAAAATTGCAAAGCACACAGCAACCTGTGTAGGCCTGATCCAGCATACATTGTGGAAAATATGTATGGCTACAACTGTTTCATCTCCAAAAGTACCAAGGCAGATTTGGCTATATAGAATGATGGTCAACTGTCCTTATAATTTATCTCCCTTGCAGTACTGCTGACGATTTGTACATGTAGAAGGCTGTCCTAGCAATCCCTCAGCTGTACTTCTGTGAATATACTGGCACAGTTTTATGATTTTTTTTTCAGTGCTGGCTGATGGATCAGTAAACTGTAAAATTTTCACTGTCTTATATAACACTATTAAATTTCCCTTTCATAGTTGGTTGTTGCCACTGTTTGCTAATGTGTACTCTACTTGACTCATTTGGTTATGTACAGGCTATCTCAATAGCTTGGTATTGTGTCTACTATTGTCTATGTCTGTAGCTGCAGTATATTGCTACTGTAACAAGCAGCTACTGTGTGTATATATATATATATGGGTGCCTTGACTGACAATAGACCTCTTCTGTCTTAAGCCAATTGCTTGTCTATTTGTTTATGTCCACTCTCACGACTCCTCCCTCAAATGCCTGTTTTGGTGATCAGTGGCTGCAGTGTGCCTTCTAATCATACCAGCTACTGGCTTTGCTGACTCTAATATACAAGGCTGCCGAGAACTTCTGCTAGGCTGGGGGCTGCCACTGAAGCCACTCTGCTTACTGCCCTCTGGAATCTGGCACTGCCTGAGGTAAAACTGCTAGGCTAACCCCTGCTCTGCACTGGTCTTAGGCTGCTGTGCCCTGGCTGCCCTATCCCATGGCTCCTGGCTCTGCCAATGTTTACAGCTTGGCTCCAGTGCAGTCAGTAATGTAGGCAGCCAGGGCGACTTAACATACCCTCCAACATTTTACACTAAAAAAACAGTACAAATTAGGAAAAGGGCATGGTCATGGGTAAAGGGGGCATGGCTACGCCCCCTTTCCTATACTTTCAATGGAGATTTAGTTAGTCAAAAATCGGTACAAAGCCCTTTTTGGCCGGTACAGGCCATAAAAAAAAGGTACTGTACAAGACAAAAAGGTACATTTGGAGGGTATGAGTTTGTGCTACCAGGGGAGAAATCCTCACTCTGGCCAGCTGCCACTACCGCGACCCACACTCTCCCCCCCCCCCCCGTGCCTGGCATCCCAATTGCTGCTCTTGTTTACAGTTCTGCTGGACATGGGGGGTAAGCACTGGAGGGAGGGAACTCCAGATTAGAAGTCAGCACTACTGATAGCTCCTATAAACCCATCTGAAGCCAGCCGCTTGAAACCTCTACTACCCAGCACAAGGGGGTCAGTTTCTCACCGGAGGCTCATGTCTCCCTAGATAATTGACAGCTGGGAGTGCACGTGAGGCTTCCAGAACATTCTCCCTGCTAAACTACACTGTGCCACCAATGTGTCCAATGTGAATAAATGCATAACATATACAGGTTACTTTACCCATTGCACATATACTGTACATGAAATATGAACAAGGCAGAATAAGAAGTGCATTTATGCATAAATATATATATATATATATATATATATATATATATTGCAGCCCTGCATATTTTGCATTTTATAAATGACTTTTTTTATTGAAGATTATGTTGCATGTAGGAAAATTATTTGTCTCACAAATTCATAAAACATTACCAAGTTATTTAACCAAACATTATTCATACTGTACATCAAGAGTGAAATTACAATGTGCTTTTTGGTACCATCCAAATTACCAGTACAACATTGTTATACAATGAAGTGCAATGGATCCACTTCATCACACAGCTAATGACACATGCCATTGTTCTACAGTAAGTCACTTCAAAAAGTGGTGCTAATATGTCTAGGCACTCAGATTATGAAGTATTGTTAGCTAGTTATGATTGTAGTACATTTATGATTGTATTCACTAGTCTGTCACAGTTCACTTAGTGTACAACCTTATCCCCTTGACCAAAAGACTGACTGTTCATGACGAGTTCCCTAACACTACTTACTGTTTCACAAACACTACAGATGGCTTGACAATTGTTGTTAGGATTTGGGTAAAAATAATTGCACACATAAGAGCTGGATTTTCTGGACCTATGACAATGGCCCTTATCTTATCATGGGCAAGAACTGCTTCTACAAACATCCTTATCCTCAACATCTTCATTAGCACTGGCATCAGCTACACAAATATCCCCCTCATCCTCTTGCATTTCCACAGTAGCATCCTCAATTTCTATGTTAACATGTTGACTTGTGCTGCTCATCCCCACATTAGCAGAGGGTGCTAAAATGGTGGAAGAAGGCTTCTCTATGAGTACAGTATCAGAAAGGTAAGGCTCACACATAGCACTCATGGACACACTTAGGGGGGTATCGAATTAGGTGCAATGAAATATCGGGTGCAAAAAATATATTTTTTTATGGGGTATCCAATTAGATCTCATGTAAAAACATACTTTTTAATGTGATGTGGCATTACCATGGGTTACAGCGATTCCTCAGAGCCATGTATCAGGACTGTATGCATTCTGTGTGTCCTAAGTAAACTTATATGTTATGAATAAATATATATTTCAGAAATGTCTGTGTCACTATGGTCAGAACTGTATCTACATTAAATAAGCCCCTTTCTGAACTGTCAAAATATGGAAATATGGATCAGACAATAGCGCTTAGTAGACTAAAAGCTGCCCAGAAATATTCAGGTGATTCCCAATCACCAATAATGAATAATCTAAGTAAACAAATTTTGAATATAGCTTGGGCGCTACCACCTTAAATGAATATAATCAATGTTCATTAATATTAAAAGTCTATAATATTGTCCCAGCGAGATTTCTTTGTTTCTTCCACAGGTCCACCTTTCTCCAAATAGTCCTCACATCAGAGAATTTCTTGTGCAATTAATGTCCTCCATCTCAGCGAGGGTTATATGTGCGGAATCCAAAGAGTCACCTGCACCTGTCTTACTTTCCTCCATTAGCATTAAATATGACCTGGAGCGATGAGAAGGTCTTGGTAATGGAATATGACAGGTAGAGGTGAATAATCCTGTTTTATGATTTGTGTACTGCTCAAGGACACGTCAGGGTTCCTTCAGCTTTCTTCACCCGGGAGAAGATGTGCGCTGCTACCAGACCGCTGCTGGGGAAGTGGAAACCCTTTCCACTCATCGCTCCAGGTCATATTTAATGCTAATGGAGGAAAGTAAGACAGGTGCAGGTGACTCTTTGGATTCCGCACATATAACCCTCGCTGAGATGGAGGACATTAATTGCACAAGAAATTCTCTGATGTGAGGACTATTTGGAGAAAGGTGGACCTGTGGAAGAAACAAAGAAATCTCGCTGGGACAATATTATAGACTTTTAATATTAATGAACATTGATTATATTCATTTAAGGTGGTAGCGCCCTTTCTGAACTGTGCCAAGGTGTGATCTAGAAACCATTTGAAGTAGGATTCCTGGGACAGTCTTTGCTATCACAGTGGGGGAAGTTTACCTGTCATAAAGTTTTTTTAACAAGGTTCTCTAAGCAAGAGAGGTCTCTGGCTAGTGGTCCCTAGAGACACCTAATTACCTCTAAAACAAATCTTGTGACAACAAAGGACTGGCTCAGCCTAGAAAGAGTGGGGGCTATGGAAGGCTTTGTGGGTTTATATCCCTCTGCAAGGCACGCTGAGCGTTTACTGAGAGTTTACTCTGGAAGAAAGTAGCTTTGGGCTAAGAGAGTGGGAACAGTTCCTGCTTTCTGCAGTCTCTCTCCCCCTGATCACCTAAGCCTCAGAATAAGTTAACTTAGTGTTCTGAAACTTAGTGTTCAAATGTATATCTATCTATCTATCTATCTATCTATCTATATATATATATATATATATATATATATATATATGTAGTGGACGTAGTTGGCACTCAGGAACAATTACTGTGATACAGACCGGGGTGCCCTCCTCAGTAGTATGCACAATGCAGGTGTTCGTGGTGACTGGAGCCACAAGACGATGACCCCCTCACCACAGAAACAGGCGGCACTCCACGGATTTAGTGATGAAAAAAATTTTATGCAACAAACAGCATGTGAAATCCAACGTTTCAACACCGCGATGGGTGTTTTTTTCAAGGATACATGGTGCAAAACAAACATATGTGCAGTGTTCTTACCTTAAATACTCTCTTGATGTCGGCACGGGCGCAGGTGCGGCGGGCGGGAGAGACGCCGGCGGCCCCGGCTTCGGGCGGCTGAAAATTACGTCACCGTTGCTAGGCTACCACAGCGTGTCAGCGCCCGGCGCATCGCGTCATTGTGCTGCAAGGAGAGAGTGTGTATTAAAGAAAATGTAACAGTGTGTAGTGAATTGATAAGAGGAAACAAAATAACGTTTCCAACTGGTGTAAGTGAACAAATATTAAAAAGAAGCTGGACGATCGTGTATGTAAGATAAAAGTTAACCAATAAAAACATTAACTATGTGACAGTGCTAATCTGCATCATCTCAATTATTCTGTAAAACCTGATGCTCGGAAACGTAAGCTGCATGGCTGCAATGAACACCTTGAGCTAAACATACTTAACTGTAATGAAGAATATAATTGACTGCAGAAGAGGCAGAAAATGCAGAAACAAAGGCATGTACTGAAAAATATAATTACAGAAAAGGAAGAAAGTGCAAGAACAAAGGCATGTACTGATCTAGACAATAAATATGGATTTAAAGAAACACACTCCATGTAAGTTTTTCATTGAGTCCGTTAGGGGAGACTGAATTCAATGTTGAAATCCACCGCATTTCTCGTTGGGACAGCAACTTTTGTCTGTCACCACCACGGTTGGGCATAGGGACGTGATCCACGATCTGATATTTTAGACTTGAAAGTGAATGTTCAAATAGTTTGAAATGTCTGGCGACAGGTTGGTCATTGTCCTTGCCTTCAATGGCGGCTTTAATGGCTGATCGATGCAGCGCCATCCGTTCTTTAAATGTCCTGATTGTTTGACCAACGTATAATAATCCGCACGGGCAGATGATAATATATATGACATATTGGGAACTGCAGGTGAGATAATGATGTATCTTATATTTTTTACCCGTATGTGGGTGTTGGAAGTCAGAGCCAGCAACCAAATAGTTGCATGTGGTGCATGAGGGGCATTTAAAGCAGCCTTTGCGGGTTGGTGTTCTCATTTTAGGAGAGATATCTGTATGAACCAGAAAATCCCGTAAATTGCGTCCCCGCTTGTAACTGGCCATCACTGATTTATTATGGAAACATGGCAATGCATGATCGCTTTTAACAATCGGCCAAAGGGCACTGACGGCTCTAGGGATTACGGAACTGGCTGTAGTGAATTCTGTTACCAGTGGAATCCTGTCAAATGATGTCTCATCCTTTTTGGGTTGTAATAGCGTTGCCCGCGGTTTCTTTAGCACCTCTAATTTCTGTTGTAGTAGTTGCTTGTATGGGTAACCTCGGGATCTAAATCGGTCTACCACCAGTGTTAATGCTGGATCCAACTCGCTCTGATTGCTTGTGATGCGGGCCACCCTTGTCATCTGGGATTTGGGCAAGCCAGCCTTCAAGGCTGGTGGGTGAAAACTAGAATGCTGCAGGAGTGTGTTCCGGTCTGTTGGTTTTTGGTAAACCGACGTGTGTAGATGGCAGTTCTTGATGGTGATGTTGACATCTAAATACTGTATAGCTTCTCGACTGTATTGGTAGGTAAACCGGATGGGGGAATCTACCAAATTGATTGAGTTCAACAAATGTTTGAGGCTGTCTTCACCTCCAGTCCAGAATATGATCAGATCGTCGATGTAGCGTTTATACAGTAGGATTTTTGAACTAATTGAAACATCCGAAAAAAACAACTCCTCTTCCTTAGCGAACATGTACACATTAGCTAGCGATGGGGCAATGCAAGACCCCATCGCACAGCCGGTTGATTGTTCATAATATTTCCCATTATGAATGAAATAGTTCCGCTGTAGGGTCAGTTGTAGCAGATTGATGAACAAATCAATGTCCATCAATTGGAACATGTTGTGTTCGAGGAATGAGAACATTCCTCGAACACAACATGTTCCAATTGATGGACATTGATTTGTTCATCAATCTGCTACAACTGACCCTACAGCGGAACTATTTCATTCATAATGGGAAATATTATGAACAATCAACCGGCTGTGCGATGGGGTCTTGCATTGCCCCATCGCTAGCTAATGTGTACATGTTCGCTAAGGAAGAGGAGTTGTTTTTTTCGGATGTTTCAATTAGTTCAAAAATCCTACTGTATAAACGCTACATCGACGATCTGATCATATTCTGGACTGGAGGTGAAGACAGCCTCAAACATTTGTTGAACTCAATCAATTTGGTAGATTCCCCCATCCGGTTTACCTACCAATACAGTCGAGAAGCTATACAGTATTTAGATGTCAACATCACCATCAAGAACTGCCATCTACACACGTCCGTTTACCAAAAACCAACAGACCGGAACACACTCCTGCAGCATTCTAGTTTTCACCCACCAGCCTTGAAGGCTGGCTTGCCCAAATCCCAGATGACAAGAGTGGCCCGCATCACAAACAATCAGAGCGAGTTGGATCCAGCATTAACACTGGTGGTAGACCGATTTAGATCCCGAGGTTACCCATACAAGCAACTACTACAACAGAAATTAGAGGTGCTAAAGAAACCGCGGGCAACGCTATTACTACCCAAAAAGGATGAGACATCATTTGACAGGATTCCACTGGTAACAGAATTCACTACAGCCAGTTCCGTAATCCCTAGAGCTGTCAGTGCCCTTTGGCCGATTGTTAAAAGCGATCATGCATTGCCATGTTTCCATAATAAATCAGTGATGGCCAGTTACAAGCGGGGACGCAATTTACGGGATTTTCTGGTTCATACAGATATCTCTCCTAAAATGAGAACACCAACCCGCAAAGGCTGCTTTAAATGCCCCTCATGCACCACATGCAACTATTTGGTTGCTGGCTCTGACTTCCAACACCCACATACGGGTAAAAAATATAAGATACATCATTATCTCACCTGCAGTTCCCAATATGTCATATATATTATCATCTGCCCGTGCGGATTATTATACGTTGGTCAAACAATCAGGACATTTAAAGAACGGATGGCGCTGCATCGATCAGCCATTAAAGCCGCCATTGAAGGCAAGGACAATGACCAACCTGTCGCCAGACATTTCAAACTATTTGAACATTCACTTTCAAGTCTAAAATATCAGATCGTGGATCACGTCCCTATGCCCAACCGTGGTGGTGACAGACAAAAGTTGCTGTCCCAACGAGAAATGCGGTGGATTTCAACATTGAATTCAGTCTCCCCTAACGGACTCAATGAAAAACTTACATGGAGTGTGTTTCTTTAAATCCATATTTATTGTCTAGATCAGTACATGCCTTTGTTCTTGCACTTTCTTCCTTTTCTGTAATTATATTTTTCAGTACATGCCTTTGTTTCTGCATTTTCTGCCTCTTCTGCAGTCAATTATATTCTTCATTACAGTTAAGTATGTTTAGCTCAAGGTGTTCATTGCAGCCATGCAGCTTACGTTTCCGAGCATCAGGTTTTACAGAATAATTGGGATGATGCAGATTAGCACTGTCACATAGTTAATGTTTTTATTGGTTAACTTTTATCTTACATACACGATCGTCCAGCTTCTTTTTAATATTTGTTCACTTACACCAGTTGGAAACGTTATTTTGTTTCCTCTTATCAATTCACTACACACTGTTACATTTTCTTTAATACACACTCTCTCCTTGCAGCACAATGACGCGATGCGCCGGGCGCTGACACGCTTTGGTAGCCTAGCAACGGTGACGTAATTTTCAGCCGCCCGAAGCCGGGGCCGCCGGCGTCTCTCCCGCCCGCCGCACCTGCGCCCGTGCCGACATCAAGAGAGTATTTAAGGTAAGAACACTGCACATATGTTTGTTTTGCACCATGTATCCTTGAAAAAAACACCCATCGCGGTGTTGAAACGTTGGATTTCACATGCTGTTTGTTGCATAAAAATTTTTTCATCACTAAATCCGTGGAGTGCCGCCTGTTTCTGTGGTGAGGGGGTCATCGTCTTGTGGCTCCAGTCGCCACGAACACCTGCATTGTGTATATATATATATATATATATATATACAAACAGAAAATTCAGCACTCACCATAGCAAGCTCATTTATCCTCACCACATCAGTAAATAAATGATGGGGGTTTAGTTAGTGAATTGGCCAATACACAGAAGCCTGCAAACCGATCGCCAAGGTACCCCACCTTCTTGCAGGCCCTACACTATCACAGAGTCTTAAAACCTGGCAACTGTTTCACACATAATATAAATGCAAAAATTCTTACTTGATTTAATGTGCACCTGTCAAATACCTTATGGCTTTTAAAGGTACATTAGTCACCTGACAGTGTCTGATAAATTACTAAGGAACAGCTGACACAGGTTAAGGATAATTGAGTCTACATGGGGGTGCATTAAAAAGCTTGTGGCCACAGTTAATAAGAGTTATCCAAAAATGAACCCTGCAATATACAAACAGATATAAAACCACAGCACTCGCAACCCCAGAAGCGGGGTACATGACTAAACTTACCACTCATAGGGTGGAGTGCATGTAGCCCATGACCACATACTTAAATAAATACAAACAGAAAATTCAGCTCATTTATCCTCACTTATCCTAAGTCTCCCATGATTAATACCTCTCCTTTTAATGCCATTTTAGTTATGTCATGCAATAGGTTCTTGTCCAGAAGATAATAATCATGGGAGACTTTAATCTTCCTGATGTAAACTGGGAGGTGTCTGTTGCTAGTTCCACTGGAAGTAGAGAGATTTTAAATTCCCTTAAGGGAGCATCCCTCCACCAATTGGTGAGGGAGCCCACTCGGAAAGACGCAATATTAGACTTAATACTTACAAATGGAGACAGAATATTGGACATAAAAGTAGGTAAAACCTGGGATCCAGTGATCATCAAGCAGTATGGTTCAGCATAAAGACAGAGACTTACTCATCCCATACAAAAACAAAGGTGTTGGATTTTAGGAAGGCTGATTTTGTAGGGATGGGCAAATGTGTAAGCAATTATTTTGCAGAGCGGAGGAACTTGGAAGCAGTGCAGGAGAGGTGGGAAACATTAAAAAGAGCAATATTAAAGGCAACAGACCTTTGTCTCAGAAGTGTTAGGAAAAACACAAGGAAAAGGAAGCCAGTGTGGTTTGCGAAAGAATTAGCAAATATTGTGAAAGAAAAAAAGATGGCTCTTAGGAAATATAAGGAGACACAAAATAATGAAGACAAAGAGATATATCTTGTTAGACAGAAGGAGACTGAGAATGTAATCATATGTGCAAAGGCACAAGCTGAGGAGAAGATGGCCCAGTCAGTAGGTAAAGGAGGCAAAACTTTTTTTTAGGTATATAAGCGAAAGGAGAAAAACAAAAGGCGGAACTATAAAACTAAAGACAGAGACTGGGAGTCTTGTTGAGGGAGACAATGTAATAGCAGATCATCTTAATAGTTATTTTTGCTCAGTATTCACTACTGAAAGAGAGGGGAAGGGGCCACAGTTAAGTTGCAGGGATATTCAGGAAAATGAAACAAGTACATTTACAGAGGAGAAGGTGCTAACAGAACTCTCAAAGCTGAAAGTGGACAAATCTATGGGGCAAGATGGGATACATCCAAGGATACTAAAAGAACTTAAAAAGGTGCTGGTAGCACCATTGACAGAATTATTCAACCAGTCATTAGCTACAGGAATAATTCCAGAGGACTGGAAAAGAGCAAACATAGTCCCACTGCACAAAAGTGGAAGCAAGGAAGTGGCAAACAACAACAGACCAGTGAGTATTACATCAGTAGAAGGGAAATTGATGGAAACACTCTTAAAAGAAAGAGTTGTAGATTATCTCAAATCCAGCAATTTACAGGATCCCAAACAACATGAATTCACTGGGTGGAGATCATGTCAAACAAATCTTATTGACTTTTTTGACTGTGTGACTAAAGTGATGGATAGATGGAAGGTGGAGCCGTGGATATAGCTTATCTAGACTTTTAGTAAGGCTTTTGACACTGTTCCACATCACAGACTGCTAAATAAACTTGGAAGCTTGGGATTGGATACTAGGATTATTGAATGGCTAAGATCTTGGTTGCAGGATAGAAAACAGAGAGTTGTGGTAAATGGAGTGCATTCACAGGAGGAAAATGTTACCAGTGGAGTACCCCAGGGATCTGTACTTGGACCAGTGCTTTTTAATATCTTTATTAGTGACATTGCAACTGGCATTAAAGGGAAAGTATGCCTTTTTGCAGATGACACAAAGGTATGCAACAGGGTAGACACACTAGGTGGGATAAAACAAATGACTGAGGATCTAGGTAGTCTAGCGGAATGGTCAAGAGTGTGGCAATTACAGTTTAATGGCAAAAAATTTAAAATCATGCACATGGGTCTCAAAAATCCAAAGGCTAAATATAGTATTAATGGCACTATACTGGAAACTACTGAGGAGGAAAGGGATCTAGGAGTCACTATTTCAGGTGACTTAAAGACCGGTAAGCAATGTAACAAAGCAATGAGGAAGGCTAGTCAGAAGCTTGGCTGCATTGGGAGAGGAATCAGCAGCAGAAAGAAACAAGTAATAATGCCATTGTATAGGTCATTGGTACGCCCTCATCTAGAATACTGTATTCAATTCTGGAGCCCATATCTTCAAAAGGATATTAATACATTAGAGACTGTACAAAGAAGGGCAACTAAAATGGTGCATGGCCTACATCACAAAACATACCCAGAAAGACTAAAAAATCTCAATATGTATAGTTTGGAGCAGAGAAGGGAAAGGGGGGACATGATAGAAACTTTCAAATATATCAAGGGTTTTAACAAAGTCCAGGAGGGAAACATTCTCCAAATGAAGAGAAGCAATAGGACACGAGGACATGAACTGAGACTGGAGGGGTGGAGGTTCAGGGGAAATTTTAGGGAAAATGACTTTACAGAAAGGGTAGTAGACAAGTGGAATAGCCTCCCATCAGAGGTGGTAGAGGCTAATACAGTAGAGCAATTTAATCATACATGGGATATACACAAGGATATCCTTACAAAGAAATAAGGATCAAATAAGTTTTGAGATAAAAAATATGGTTAAAAAAGGGCAGACTAGATGGGCCAAGTGGTTCTTATCTTCCGTCAAATTCTATGTCTCTATGTTTCTATGTTTCTCAGCACATAAATAAATAAATGATGGGGGTTTAGTTAGTGAATTGGCCAGTGGTAAGTGCAGTGGCGAGTGCTATGGTTTTATATCTATTTATATTATGTGTGAAACACTTGCCAGGTTTTAAGACTCAGTGATAGTGTATGGACTGCAAGAAGGTGGGGTACCTTGGCGATCGGTTTGTAGGCTTCTGTGCATTGGCCAATTCACTAACTAAACCTCCATCATTTATTTATTGATATGGCCAGGAAAAGTAAGCTTGCTATGGTGAGTGCTGAATTTTCTCATTGTACTTATTTAAGTATGTGGTCATGGGCTACATGGACCCCACCCTATGAGTGGTAAGTGCAGTCATGTACCACGCTTGTGCGGTGGCGAGTGCTGTGGTTTTATATCTGTGTGTATATATATTAGAGATGAGCGGGTTTGGCTTTACTCTGATTTACCCGTATCGTCTTATTGGCTCTTGAATGTCACGTGTTTTCGTTAGCCAATAAGAATTATCCGGAAAATCCGAACTTGCGTTAATTCTGGCGTTAAGAACCGAGTAAATCTGAACCCGCTCATCTCTAATATATATATATATATATATATATATACATACACTGCTCAAAAAAATAAAGGGAACACTAAAATAACACATCCTAGATCTGAATGAATGAAATATTCTTATTAAATACTTTGTTCTTTACATAGTTGAATGTGCTGACAGCAAAATCACACAAAATTATCAATGTAAATCAAATTTATTAACCCATGGAGGTCTGGATTTGGAGTCACACTCAAAATGAAAGTGGAAAAACACACTACAGGCTGATCCAACTTTGATTTAATGTCCTTAAAACAAGTGAAAATGAGGCTCAGTGGTGTGTGTGTGGCCTCCACGTGCCTGTATGACCTCCCTACAATGCCTGGGCATGCTCCTGATGAGGTGGCAGATGGTCTCCTGAGGGATCTCCTCCCAGACCTGGACTAAAGCATCCGCCAACTCCTGGACAGTCTGTGGTGGAGCGAGACATGATGTCCCAAATGTGCTCAATTGGATTCAAGTCTGGGGAACGGGCGGGCCAGTCCATAGCATCAATGCCTTCGTCTTGCAGGAACTGCTGACACACTCCAGCCACATGAGGTCTAGCATTGTCTTGCATTAGGAGGAACCCAGGGCCAACCGCACCAGCATATGGTCTCACAAGGGTCTGAGGATCTCATCTCGGTACCTAATGGCAGTCAGGCTACCTCTGGCGAGCACATGGAGGGCTGTGCGGCCCCCCAAAGAAATGCCATCCCACACCATTACTGACCCACTGCCAAACCGGTCATGCTGGAGGATGTTGCAGGCAGCAGAACGTTCTCCTTGGCATCTCCAGACTCTGTCACGTCTGTCACATGTGCTCAGTGAGAACCTGCTTTCATCTGTGAAGAGCACAGGGCGCCAGTGGCGAATTTGCCAAATGTCCTGCACGGTGTTGGGCTGTAAGCACAACCCCCACCTATGGACGTCGGGCCCTCATACCACCCTCATGGAGTCTGTTTCTGATCGTTTGAGTAGACACATGCACATTTGTGGCTTGCTGGAGGTCATTTTGCAGGGCTCTGGCAGTGCTCCTCCTGTTCCTCCTTGCACAAAGGCGGAGGTAGCGGTCCTGCTGCTGGGTTTTTGCCCTCCTACGGCCTCCTCCACGTCTCCTGATGTACTGGCCTGTCTCCTGGTAGCGCCTCCATACTCTGGACACTACGCTGACAGACACAGCAAACTTTCTTGCCACAGCTCGCATTGATGTGCCATCCTGGATGAGCTGCACTACCTGAGCCACTTGTGTGGGTTGTAGACTCCGTCTCATGCTACCACTAGAGTGAAAGCACCGCCAGCTTTCAAAAGTGACCAAAACATCAGCCAGAAAGCATCGGAGCTGAGAAGTGGTCTGTGGTCACCACCTGCAGAACAACACCTTTATTGGGGGTGTCTTGCTAATTGCCTATAATTTCCACCTGTTGTCTAATCCATTTGCACAACAGCATGTGAAATTGATTGTCAATCAGTGTTGCTTCCTAAGTGGACAGTTTGATTTCACAGAAGTGTGATTGACTTGGAGTTACATTGTGTTGTTTAAGTGTTCCCTTTATTTTTTGAACAGTGTATGTATGTATATATATATATATATATATATATATATATATATACTCACTGCCATATTTGTTGTCTTTGTTTTCAAAGGGTGCTGCATGCAATGAAGAGGAGCAGGAAGGAGTCAGGAGTGATGGAGGAGACTGACATCACTGCTCAACTTGGTAAGCCAGTGTACCAAATGTTCTGAACTGCAACCATCTGTCACATTAACTGTCACAGTTAACTGAGAAAAAAATGTGATGTGAACTAATATGAGGTGTGGTCTCAGCAATTTTGAATGGGACATGAGTGGTTCTAGGTAGTGTCGCAACATATCCGAAATATTAACACTGGGAGGTAGCCGGGATCTCATACTGATCACTGCAATTAGTTTTAGAAACTTTATTTATGAAGCTTTATTTTGCCGTTGAAATATTGAAATAGAAATTGTCAATTGAGTGGTAATAATTGAATACAATTGTAATAATGTCTTTACCACACATGAGCTGGTAATACTGTATAATAATCCTTTGCAGAAGATAATTTTGTCAGTTTCTTAAAATTGGAATAAATATATGTGACAAAAATACCAACATTTTTATGACTTTTTATTCCCATATTACACAGTATAAGATAGAAAACAAACATAAATCTATTTTTTATTTACTGCAGGGTTTTTTTTTTATAAATGTAACCCTGTATTTATCCTTTATAACCATAAAAGAAAATGTATCAAGAAAATCCTCAATATATGTCATGTATATTTATATTTTGTTTTCTATTTTATGTTCATAAGAAAATGCAGTGCAATTCTTCCACATTGCAGTAATACAGAGAATCAATATGAAGAAGAAATGAGGTAAAAGTCTTACAGTGCATGTGCATCCATCGGATGTTGCCTCTGGATCATTGTTCTGCCTGGCTAGACTAACCCGCTGAGAGAGATAAGAATAAATATTAGACTTTTCATTGTGCACTGCTGCATCACCATTGCTGTCGTCAATGTTCACCCTTCCCCTATGCATGTAATATATTGGAATGTCAATATCAGCTTGTTGTATGAAATATATAAACTATTTATTATACCCTGTCTCATAAAACTGCAGTGTAGGAAATAAACAATATACAGTATTAATAGTTTTGCTGTATCCCAACTGCAGGAAAGTCCGGACTCTATGCTGAGCAAGGTCTGTCAGTGTTTTGCTAGTTCCGTGTAATAGAATAAGGAAGATTAAGAACTTATGCTGAGCCTGAGCCCCTGTCTGGATTGCACAGGACTGCTTGGTTCACGAAATGAAAGGATTCTCATGTGAAATAGAAATAATTCAAGCACATGGATGGGGCATATGTAATGTAATAGGGTCCAAGTTTGCCAGAGGTGCGGGATGCCGGCCAATCTCTGACATTTTTTAAAGGGGCAGTCATTTACAAGGCAAAACCATGCCTTGGAAATTATTGACACTTTAAAAAAAAGTCCGAGATCATCCAGCATCCAAGTTTTTTGTTGACATCTATTGGCATATGATGTTTGGTCACTGATCAACTGGGCGCTCTGTCCTTATGTCACCATATATCTTTTTTTATTACATTTTAAATAAAAAGGCTGGCCATTTTTGTAAATGCCACATTGTTGTCTGTGTGATTATTTTAAATAAGATTTCTTAGAGATTAATTTGTGAAATGCATTTGGGGTAAAGTCTGACATCTGTGGCTAAGGCATTTATTTTAAAGTGTTCTGTGTTGATTAGAAATAGATATTAGAAATATGTCAGATACTGGGCCGGTACAAGCACTGTGGGTAATTCCACACCTGTTTGAGCACACTTCTTACCTTGTGTGGAGTGGACAATTCTGCGCCTGGCAGGCAAGTAATTTGACATCATAGTCCAGCACCACATTCACAGGATATCACTAACATGTAGGAGCAACAGTCAGCTGCTGACTGATTCAAATCCATGTCAGCAACCAGCACTCATGTGGGGGCGCTGTGATGCAAGCAAAAATATTGAAGCCATGGTTTGCCTAGTAGTTCTGTCTAAATTCAAAATGTGGCTGAACCGTAATCTTCTGCAAGCTGGGAATTTGTCATGGCATGAACGAGTGATTCAGACTCATACAGATCTCGGTTGCTTCTCATTTACCACTAAATTGTCATTACTGTGTGGTAACAAGGGGATTACACATAGAAGCACACAGTAGGTGTGTCATGGGCGCGTAGACAGAGTTACGGGCTATTCAGAGATGAGCTCATGCAGAAATCAATTCATTTTCCATTAGCTCTCTTGCACCAAGGATGGGGGGGGGGGTGAAATTCAGAAAACAGTGATGACTGCTACTCTCAAAAGCGGAGGGCTGGAGCCAACTGAAATACAGGATGTTCGCATGGATTTCTGATCTCTGGAAGTTACCAGAATTATATTCGTTTTACATGTGACTTGTAATCAGGCTCAAAGGATCTTATTTTACTACTTTATTAAAAATAAAAGCTTCTTACTTGATAGAGGTCAATGGGACAAATGATAAACAAAAATAAAATCATATAGCCTGGCCAGAACTCCTCCACTTGGAGTCCTGATGCAGAATAACTGTGTCCATATCTTACTGGAATTGTCTATAGCTACACTGTCAGGGGCACCAAGGAGGTGGGGGCTCATACGAATTACCCAGGTACTGTATCTGTAAATGTAACTGCAAACCCTATGATGCCACGATCATGTGACCTATGGCCTCCATGGCAGTGCACACCATATGGAAGTACTGTAAAAGGAGGTGCAGCATTGGCTCCTGTTGAGGCTGCTTAAGTGACTGCAGGACTCATGGAAAGGGGAAATCATGTCAATATAACTTTAAAAAATTGATAACACTCCTTTACATAACATATGGCACTAATAATAATGTTATTCTCACTACAGTACTTTCAATTGTAGGTACATGAAGGAGTTAGGTGCTGGGGTGTATTTACCCTTATATAAAGTATTATGCAATATGAAAGCATATTATGGGTCAGGATCATTTTGACCACATCAAAAATCCATATGTAACTCCCTTATGACTGTGGGTTGCAACTGGGTCAATATGCAGAACAAGCCTTTCATGCTGTTACCACATAATTCCAAATGAATTCCAATTATTCTCACTACAAAAATATATCTAATCGGCTGCAGTAGACTCATATATTGAAATTCTAAATTCTGCTGTAAGCATCCTGTGCCTAATGTGTAATCTGTAACGTATTTTATGTCTACGAATTTATAGATCTATGTTTTCAGTAATAATACTGCATGTCACAAGGCTCCACAAGACAATGAGCCAAAAGTGGATCTTGTGGTGGATGAATGTTCCATTAGTTCTGGTTTTCTAAGGAAGTTATTATAATCATCCTTGAATTTTGTTAGCATTCACTAAAAGACTTCAGCTTAACAAAATAACTAATTTAACTAGAAAGTTTACATTTAAGTGAATTAACATCAAAACAAAAAGGAAGATTACCAAAATCTATGTATTAATTTAAACTCTTTTATTTATGAAATGTTCATTTCATTTACATGGTACAAACAGATACTGTACATAGACTCATCAATTTGCATGCTAAGCCCATTGAATTTGGCTACGCATCTTAGATTTTATAAAAAGTTTGTTTATTAACGAAAGACTCAGGAGAGCGAAGTGAAATGTGAGACAAATGTTATTCTTGTTCCTAGCTGTAACTATTGCTCAAGGCTAAGCATTAAATTCTAACGAGATATTGCAGCTGCAGAGATTAAACATAACCAAATAATTGAATGTGAATGGGCTGATCTTTAGTAGATATGTTGACCTTTACTTTTTGACTGTATACTGCTTTCTCTCCTTTGATAACTTTTACTGTGTGTCAGTAACACAGTGACTTAAGTCCCATTTATATTGCCATGAAAATCCTGGGTCTTTGCACGTGACCATGCAAAACCCGGGATTTTGATCAGTGTAAAAGGAGGCGACCTGGGACTAAGGGGGTTATTCAGATATGGACGCAGATCTTGCTTCACTCAGCATGATCTGCGTCCAACTACTCACATGCTGGGGGCCACCCAGCACAGGGCAAGACCGCCCAGTATGTGTGTGGTGCCACCCTGTGAAATTGCGGACGCATCGATTTTAAGGTCAGCCCCTACCAGCACTGCCTGGCCGCGCTCTCAGGTGGTCTGATGCATTTTTTTATCAGCGCGGCTGCGTGTGATGCCACGCAGCCGTACCGAAAAAGCTCCGACAAACCCACATTTTACCCTCAATGCTGCATTGATATGCCCCCCGACGGCCGCCGCTGTCAATCACCTTGCAGTCGCATCCTAGCCGCATGGTGAAGGCTCGCGCATGCACACTGTGGCCGATGCACGTGCGCAGACCCTCTGGATGCAGCCGCTGCATACAGATGCGTGGCTTTTACCGGGTCTGAATAGACCACCAAGTCCCGGGTCCCCAACCCTGCTCCCGACCAGGGTCATGGAACTAAGACTCGGGAATTTGGCGGGTTTATAGACCTGGCAATTTCCTGGATTACAGTGTAAAAGGGGCTTAAATAGTGTGATCACCGAGATTACAGAATACATTTTGCACATAACTATTTATTATTTATTGAATATTTAAAAAAATGTGTGTGTTTCTTTCTACCGATCTAGAATAAGAAACTTTCATTTTGGAGATGCCTCAGTGCCAAGCCTACACAATGATTCACCATCCTTTGGAAAATTGCACCCCCTGGTAAATGTAATACCACAGCCTGCCTGTGTAGCAGTGACAGAGCTCCGACGTACTAGTCTTCATATTTTTCCCTCTGTGGCTCTATGATTCTGATGTCACACAGTTTGCACTATACATTCATTAAGTATATGTACTGTAGCAGGTTTGTCTGTGTTAAGGTAATCAAGTTACAAACCAACTGCATAATAATGCATGCTGGGCTCATAACCATTTCCTCCTATTATTCTGACTGCTTCTCTGCCCAAGTTGCAAGCTGTCTCTTTGTAGAAGCAGCTTGGAAAATTTTCATTTTGCCCAATGCTGTTCTACGATATATCAGTAAAAAAAACAGGAGCTGTATCAAGTGCTGTAGAGACCTCTGCTGGGCACACATATATATTTGGGGCTAATCAGGAGTAGTGTGACCATGCTACCCTCTCGGTGCTGTATGATGAAAAGCAGGAAGCTGTGAGCCCCTAAGCCAGGGGCAAATCGAGGGGGGGGGGGGATCTGTGTGATTGCTCCCACCTGTACAGGCAGATTAGTAGTGCTTAGTAAACACGGACCTACCCACCCATCCCGGCAGCCCTGATCAATCCTTCTAAAGAAGAAAGGTGTAGAAATTTGCCCATATCAGTCAATCAACTTCTAGCTAGGGGTTAAATTGGAGGCAGAACGCTTTCCACCACCACCCACCCACTCTTGAGTCCATCCCATGGCTAACAGCAGCCCCAGCACCAGCCAACTTTAGAGAGGAGCCAGAATCCCGACTCCTGTGGGCCCCCACACCACCCCACAGTTTCAGTGGAGGGGAACTGAAATTAAAGAGTTGCATGCCAACCGATCACACCTCCCACAGGGTGATCTAGACAGCCTGACTCTACATCATGCAGGGACTCCCGACAGAGGCCAGTACTGCCAGCTTAGAGCGGGCATCCACAAGGTAACGGGCGGGACATGGCTGCAGAAAGAATGGTGAAGCTATAGGATGCAATTGATAATTGTTAGATAGAAAGTGATTGGTTGCTATGAGTAACTTCTCCATTTTTCCTCTTTAAAAGGTTTGATACATTTACATTTCCCCCAAACTAGATGTATTTTAATATGAATATGAATTGTATCATCAAAACAATTGTAAAAAGGACCATTCTGTGTTCAGGATCAGTATGAATGACCGATGGACGGGATGCTGGTAGTCAGTATACCGACACTGGCATCCCGTCCATCATAATTCCGACAGTCCCCTAGTAAGTCCCCTAACCCTCACCCTTTCCCTACCCTACCCCTCCCTTGTGGGTGCCTAACCCTAACCCTCCCCGGTGGTGCCTAACCCTAACCCTCCCTGCTTGGTGCCAAGCCCACTCTTCCCCGTTGCCTAAACCTAATCCTCCCCACTTGATGCCTAACCCTAACCTCCCCTTCTATGTGCCAAACCCTAACCCTCCCTCCCCGTTCGCTAACCTTCCCTGCGCTTCCCTCTAACACCCCTACTTCTGCCTAAACCTAACCCCCCCAGCGTCAAGATGCCAGGCTGTTGGTATTGTGATGCTGGCATCCTGCTCGGCATCGGTATTTTGACGCCGGAATGGTGTCCTTGTTCGGGATACCGGTATCAGTATAGTGACCGTCAGTATCCTGGACGTTGGTTAAGTAACTGCTTCCCCTGTGCTCAAGAGTGGACAGATGAGGTGATATTGGAAAAAGTACAGTGCAAATTACAGCCCTTTATTAGGGTAATGGAGAAATTGGAGATATATCATTAAGTAGCTAAGCATACAAGGTATACCATCCCTTGTAAGAAAATAAAAATAAAAAAATAAAAAAACACAATAGAAAAAAAAAATAGGAACGCTATATGATATATTCCATTAGAATACAAAGTGGGTGTATAAAATGTGGGGATGTAGTTACTTTGCCAGCAGTTAGGATCCCGGTGGTCAGGATACTAATGCCGGATTCCTGACCACTGACAATACCACCAGCCAGAATCTCGCTAACAGGGACTATTCTCACTTGTGAGTGTCCACGACAACCATAGAGTGCAGCGAGCCCACAGGTTGCACTCGCCTCCCTGCCAGCATTCTATCGGCCGGGATCCCAGCATTGGTATGCTGACCTCCGGGATCCTGGCCGTCGGCATCCCATACCCAACGCTAAACTGGTAAAGGTATGCATAGAATTACAATGTAGCTAGTTAGTTTTTGCAACAATGTGAACATTCATTTAAAGACAATAAAAGGGAAATTATAAAATGGCTTGTTATCTCTCACACAAAAAGTGTAAATAAACACAATTTGACAAAACTGTGCAAAACTAGGATTATGCCCGATTCTAATCAGTAATTCTGACCAGAAATCCTGTGGGTAATAGATGCAATGTATGATATCTGAGGGAAATTACTGTCCTTATGAGATCTAAAGTTCTGTACACACTTGAGGTGTTACATAACAATAAGCAGTCCAACATCTGATGCGTTTCGTTACTGTAATCAGTTCCTCAGATGAAGTTACCATGGTTATGAAGTATGTTGGTGTTTTCAGTTGGACTGCATATTGTTTAATGAATACACATAAGCAGTGGCGGAACTATCGAGTGGTGGGCCCAGGTGTGACAAAATGCTTTGCCACCCCCCCCATCCCATCCAAGTCCACCCCCTCACCCCTGGAGAGGATCTGGTGAGGGGGACCTGCTCAGGGCCAGAGAAATGGATACCTAGCAACAGTGCCGTAACTAGACATTTTAGCACTGTTTGCAAGAAACGGCGTCGGAGCCCATCCCCTGCATGCAAAACAGGGGCAGTGTGCGCTGTAGGCACGTGCAAAAATACATAGGGGCGTGGCTTTGTGGGGAAGGGGTGTGGCCACAAAATAATATTTATTCAAATTACGCCACACAGTAGCACCACTACACCAGGTAGAGACCCTTTTACACCTTACAGTGGACAGATTCCCCTTTCTACACATTATGGCAGACAGTGTCTTCTTTTTACACATTACGGCAGACAGCGTCCCCCTTTTTACACATTACGGCAGACAGCGTCCCCCTTTTTACACATAGCGGCAGACAGCATGCCCTTTTTACACATAGCGGCAGACAGCATGCACTTTTTACACATTACGGCAGACAGCGTCCCCTTTTTACACATAACGGCAGACAGCGTGCCCTTGTTACACGTAGTGGCAGACAGCGTACACTTTTTACACATAACAGCAGACAGCGTACCCTTTTTACACATAACGGCAGACAGCATCCCCTTTTTACACATTACGGCAGCCAGCATGCCCTTGTTACATATTACAGCAGACAGCGTCCCCCTTTTTACACATTACGGCAGGAAGATTCCCCCTTTTTACACATTGCGGCAGACAGCGTCCCCTTTTTACACATCACAGCAGGCAGATTCCCCCTTTTTACACATTATGTCAGGCAGATTCCCCCTTTTTTACACATTACGGCAGACAGTCCCCCTTTTTGCACATGAAGAAAGAAAGAAAGAAAGAAAGAAAGAAAGAAAGAAAGAAAGAAAGAAAGAAAGAAAGAAAGAAAGAAAGAAAGAAAGAATTATACTTACCCTCTCGGCTGGCTCAGGCTCCTCGGTGCAGCTTCTGGCAGAGATCTCGGGCAGGAGAGAAGGAGGAGGAGGGAGGTGGAGGAGGGAGCCGCAGCAGCGCTGTGTTATTGGTGGAGGCGCTGCTGCTGCTGTCCCTCTGCTTCACTACAGGCTCCGCCGCTGTGAATGCTGGGATGCGCTTCACAGTGGCGGAAGACAGCCTATAGTGACGCAGAGGGACAGTAGCAGCAGCGCCTCAACCAATGACACAGCACTGCTGCGGCTCCCTCCTCCACCTCCCTCCTCCTCCTTCCCCCCGTACCGCTGCGCTCCTCTCCTCTCTCTCCAGGCGGCTGTGTGCTGCGGGCAGCGGATGCCCGCAGCACACAGCAGCATGTAATGAGTCAGTTTGACTCATTACATACTTTGGGCTCCTGGACAGTGGCGGGCCCCAGTGCAACGCACTGGTTGCACTGGCGGTAGTTCCGCCTATGCACATAAGATATATTTTAAAGATCATACAAAAGATCTAGGAGTGCAGCAGGGAAGATCTAAAGAGACATCATCCAACCTGCGGGACCGCGCATTGGATCGTCATCATTAGTGAAATGCAAACGATTTGCACTTTCACTAATAATATATCAATCCGATATATCGATATCAGGTTCATTGGCCCGATGGTCTTTTTGTTGTGTGGGGGCCATAACAGTAGCTTCTACTAGCCTCTCTGTAACACTTCTGTCAGTGCAATTTGCTAGTGATATAGGGGTATCTTCAATTACCTGCAGTGTTTACCGCACAGGTAAAGTTCCAGGTATTATGCCCAGAGCTATAAGATTGTCAATTAACCTGCACAGTTAACCCACAGGTAACACGCTGGCCCATATGTTCCATGTTAATTGCTAGAATCTATGGATTTCCCCGTGCGTTAAGTCCCAGAGGGTGCATGTTAATAAGGATTTTTCCTTTCAGCTCCTGATGCTGCGGGAAAATATCCACATTAAGAGCACTGGACCTCATTCAAATTCAGTTGCAGTTCTGCGATTGTAGTAGAACAGCAACTGCATAGAATCACACAGCAAGAGCCACCCAGCATGTTCAAAAGGCCGCCCAGCACAGAACAAGCCGCCCACTGATGCATTCAATGTTCTACTAATGCAGCCGCAGAATTGCTAATGTAACGCAAAAATCGAGCACCATCGACAATTGCGGTTGACCCAGGGCTACTGAGAATAATGACAATGCAGTCGCACCAGGTGCCATGTTTTAAGTCGCAGCAATCGCAGCTGACGTCAGATGCACACCCCAAAAACGGCCATGACATGTCTGCGTTTTTCCGACAACTCCCCGCAAATGTCCTGTGTACGTCCACAAATGCCAACCTGTTATCGCATCCCGGCAAGATGCAGTCGCAAAACAATCGCAAATTGAGCAGTAGGGAGCAATGCTGTGACTCATGGATCTGTTCCACCTGCACATCCCACCTAGGGATGCCCGTTAGTAGTACTGTGTGTGTGCCTATGTACGCCTGACACAACCCTGTAGAGCTAGACATATCATGCAAAGCATGCAGGACGTAAATTCCAGAGGCAGTTGAGATGCCTGCCCCTGGGTCCAAGCCTTAAAGGGGCACCTGCATGTACAGCAGCACCTATGTGGTTCACAGCAGGATCTAAGTATGACTGCTGCTCAACCAAAAGAGCACTTTGGCACAGCTGCTGCTGAATAGTTAATTGGCTATATCCCAGGAGCTCTGCTCACACCTCCAATAGGGAACAGGGCAGCTCCCATCTGTACCATTCAGCCTGTGCTACAGCAAGTGACGGTTCACCTGCTGCAGCTGCTGCTGCTGGACTGTAAAATTGGATTCTGAATGCTGCAGATGGCTGAATCTCGTGAGTCTGTCCCTGACCACCAGCCATTTTTATACAGCATAGCTGGAGCCCTGACAATTCACTGAGGGCTCCTGTCCCTGTAGACCGGCTGAGAGTGCTATCTACATAATTCTGAAAATGTTGTTTGTCATATAAATTAGATATATGCATCGGACACTTTTCGGGTTTTGTGTTTTGGTTTTGGATCTGGATCTCCGTTCGTGTATTGGATCTGGATTGGTTTTGCCAAAAACCCACCTTTTAGTTTTGGATTTGGATCTAGATTTTTAAAAACAAACAAACATAAAAACAGCTAAAATCACAGATTTTTTTTTTTGTTCCTACAGTATTATTAACCTCAATAACATTCATTGCTACTCATTTCCAGTCTATTCTGAACACCTCACAATATTGTTTTTAGTCCAAAAGGTTGCACCGAGGTAGCTTGATGACTAAGCTAAGCAAAACAAGTGGGCGGCACAAACACGTGGCCCATCTAGGAGTGGCACTGCAGTGGCAGACAGAATGGCTGTTTTAAAAACTAATCCTCAAAAGAGCACATAATGGCAACCAAAAAAAGAGGTGCAAGCCCCATTTCAGCAACAGGTGGTCCCCCTGGAAAAAAAGCATGCCAAGTTCTACGAATCATACTGTAGCTAGCTACAAACATATCACCTCCATATTTGATGACTTTTCACATTATGAGAAGAGGCAAGAGGAAGAGGACAGTGTCAAGAAGGTGATTAAAAATTAGAGAGGCACACGCAGTCAGGAACAACACACTGGCTTTCACCTCCACTCCTATCTTGCAAATGTATAATTACCACATTACTGGACAAACTGAAAAACTAGGGGCCAAAGCCTCCGAATTTGTGCACCCTTCTCTATTTTCAGCACACCACAGGATCAAAATTAGATATTTTCCCCTCCACGGAGTGTGGAGACTTATTTTGTGAAATTGTGGGTTTCTTTTTTTCCATTTTTTAATTGCATTTTTATTTACATATTTTGTGGCAGATGCCTTATTTTCATTTTTCACTGCTCCCAGTTACACGCATGTGAGCATACATGTGTGTCCCAGATACACGCATGTGAGCATACCTGTGTGTCTTGTTTAATTTATTCATATTTTATTTTTAAATATAGCAGCCCCGAATCGGGCAAGTTGAGTTTGGGTGGGTTCGGTACAGTACTAAGCAGGACTGTGCAGTGAACTTTTTGTAATTGAGCCCCTGTCCTATTGGAGCTAACCACTCTAATCGAAACTGATTTCATATTACAAGTTGAATATCCCTTATCCAAAATGCTTGGGACCAGAGGTATTTTGGATATGGGATTTTTCCGTATTTTGGAATAATTGCATACCATAATGAGATATCATGGTGATGGGACCTAAGTCCAAGCACAGAATGCATTTATGTTACATATACACCTTATACACACAGCTGGAAGGTCATTCTAGCCAATATTTTTTGTAACTTTGTGCATTGAACAAAGTGTATCTATAGTCACACAATTCATTTATGTTTCATATACACCTTATACACACAGCCTGAAGGTCATTTAATACAATATTTTTAATAACTGTGTGTATTAAACAAAGTTTGTGTACATTGAGTCATCAGAAAACAAAGGTTTCACTATCTCACTCTCACGCAAAAAAGTCCGTATTTCGGAATATTCCGTATTTCGGAATATTTGGATATGGGATACACAACCTGTACAAGTTGGACTGTGGGAGGAAGCAATGCTAACCTGTGTGCCACCATCATGCCTGAGCCTGGCAAGCCAGACAGCTTCCTGGCTGTAAGCCACCGTGAGACTCCATACTGGCCCTTATTCAGTAACTGTTTGTGCCTCACAGGAGCTCCTGGCCCATTTAGTGCTGCAGTGCAATGGAAAGCTGATGCAATGCAAGATCACTGAAACTCTGTTTGTCTAAAACCGCAGGGTCTTCCGAATACCATGCGCAGCCCTTACATTATACAATTATTAAAGGAAAAGAACCCTTACAAAAAAATGCACATTTTATACATAATCCTAACATGTGGAACATTAATAAATCAAAACTAAAGTTGACTAATTGGAGCCATTAATTTGAGTCTCTAACAATAAATAATTGAGAAGAACCTCTCTCTAATGCTGGGTACATAGGGCACACTAAAAGATATATCTCTATTTATATTTTTTTATTTATACTTTTATATTTATTTACCTCTTTATTTTTTACAGCAGGACAGCTTATACACACAGGACAGCGCCCCTAACAGCACAGGACAGCAACACCCCTGTAGAGCACCCCAAACAGCACAGGACACTCCAGGACAGCACCCCTGTATAGCATCCCTAACAGCACAGGACACCACAGGTCAGCACCCACGTACTGCACCCCTAACAGCACACAGGACAGAACCCCTAAAGAGCACACACTGACCCCACTTGATGCCACCACCCACAGATAGACAGACAGGGGCGTAGGGAGGCCGGTTCTGGAGGAGCTCGAGCTCCAGGTGCCCAAGACAGTACAGGGCGCCGCAGCTCGACTCAGCCAGAACCTCCGCCTGGCCGCACGCAGCTCGCAGCCACAGCTGTGTCAGCTCTCTACCTCCCTCCCTCCTCCCCTCCGCGCTCTGTGACTTGCGTGTGACGTCATGACCTCACACGCACGGGCATCAGATGGGCGGAGACGCGGCCAACCTCAGAGGGACTGCGGAGACTGAGCAGCAGCAGCAGTCGGGAAGCAGAAGCGGGGCAGGTGAGTATTGTATTTTTGTTGTTGTTTAGTATTTGTAAGCAGCGCTACCAGTGGGCACAGCTACAGGGGGCACAAACCAGGGGGCATAATTACTCAGGGCACAGCTACAGGGGGCACATCTACAGGGGGCACAGCTACAGTGGGGCACAGCTACAGGTGGCACAACTACTCCAGGCACAGCTACAGGGGGCACATCCACTGGTGGCAAATCTACAGGGGGAACAACTGCTGGGGGCAAATCTAACAGGGGCACAACTACTGGGTCCATAATTATAATGCTGATTTATCAACAGGAATGAAAAGCTATACCTTATACACACTTTAAATACACTTTACCATGGAGCCGCTGCGGCCGCTAAACTTAATACACACTCTACGCACCTTTTACGCACTTTGCATACAGAGTCCCGTACCGTGTACGGACTTTGCGTACAAACGCCGCGCTGACGGTACAAAGTACACACAGCACGTACACACCCAATGAATACACTTTAAACCTTATACAGCAATGCAATGCAATGCGATACTAATACACTTTAAGCCTTAGCAGGGAAAGGAAGACACGACACCAGTCTGTAGTTAAACCACTGGGTTCCGACACCACAGCGTATTATTGCTGAAAGGGGGTTACAATACAAACAATACAATACAACAGAATAATGGCTACAATCAATGGTACATACGTGATTGGATTCGCCGTGCTACCCAGATCTGGTCATCGGTCATCGGATAGATAACTTTGTGAGTCTTGTGTCAGACCAGGCCTGCAGCAGGCTCTCTTTATACAATTCTTCCAAAACTTAACACAATGGAGACTGTAATCTCTTTGTCCATTGGACACAGGGATGGTCATTTACAGTACAGGAGAGGTCATAGGTCGGTTTGAATAGGTAGGCGATGTCTGTTCCAACTGCTTTTGTGGGTGGTCTCCTCTGGATTCCCGCCGCATACATAATGTACAGTAAATACAGTTTATATCTATATTCTGCTCCTGCACATAACTATCCGCAGGAACATGCGATCTTCCTCAAACCAACACCAGAATATTACCCTTAAAATACCCTACAGCTGGATACCAAACACCACCTTATAACCTTATTCTGTCCCCTCCTATCCTGTAAAGGTGAATCCCTTTGTTCTGAAACCATTTAAACTGCTGTAACTTGCTGCTGTGGTGCAGGGAGGCTATGTGTAAAATGTGCACTATTTGGATTAAATATGTAATGTGTTTTTATGGCTTTTCCATGCGTTTACAAACTCTACCGTTAATACTCATACCACGCACTAATACGCAGGTCCGCGGGAGCGACCATACGCAAATTGTGAATATGCGCATGCACGGCAGAGCAAGTACGTGCATGGAGGCCATCTGTGTGTAGTTTGTACGTAATGTATGTACTGCAATATTTTTCGACTTTGACAGTCCACCCTTTGGCAGTCACCAATAACTGCCACTATCTAATCACTAAACAGAAAAATATCTATACAATATCTACAGAAGCTTTGATGATTGGGGAGAGTTGTAGGTGGGAAATGTATGACTTAGTGGGATAGTAAAAAGCATGTATGTATGAATACATGTCTGAGGGGCATGTATCATCATGTATGTTCTAAATAAGCTTTGAGGTACTGCGAAGTATACATTAAATACTTCTTATCCCGTATTAAGTGTCTGTAAGTGGGCCAACAAACACTAATGAGCTCTTTTCGGCTTCTTGTTCCAACAAAAGGGGTGCACATTTAGTTGATGATACATGAAAGGGGAAACATATGTGAGTGCTAGTATATGTGGATATCACCTGTCGACTATGTGAGCCATTAACTGAAGGTTGCAGAGATGAAGATAAGACACATATATAAAAATACATTGACATAAACATTTTGGATAATGCTGATGTCTTTTTCCGGATGGATGTATCTGGGCAGAGGGGGAGACAAAAGAAAAACAGGTGAACGAAACAGGCCATGAAATTCATTTGCAATCCTTATCATTTCACTGTCTCTATGGATGGGTCGTAAATTAAATCTGATGCTGTAACAGTACCCTTGCTCCTTAGACTCATCAATTTTGTGCCGTGCTTGCGCCGCGTCAGAATTCGAACACACCTAAATATCAAACCAATAATTATGACGACTCCCAGGATACAAAGGAGAAACTTCCCTACACTCATGATGACATTTTGAGCCCACTCTCCTAAACCTGAGAACCAATTGCGTGGGTTCAACCATGAGACCCAGCCGGTCAGTTAATTACTCACAATCGCTAAGGTAAGGTTGTGTTTCCTCCTGAACTCCCACTTCAACTGCAAGATATCGTCCATCTTTTGATCGATGATCTCCGTGGGGTCGTCAGTGCTGTTCGTGATATATGTACAGCACTTCACACCATACTGAGTTGCCAGAGTAACACAGTACCCACCTGTCACGGCTGTGACATAATTAAGGACCAGCCTGTGCTGGATCAGTTCCTTCTTGTAGGCTTGTAACTCCCTTCCCGTATACCTGAAGGTGTCATCATACATCTCAGTGATATTATCTATCAAGTTTGCTAGCGCATGGATATACCTATAATTTATAGTTCCTCTGGCTGTACGGGTGATGTCTAATGCGAGAAGGAACTGAATCCCGGTGGATTCGTGGATCAAATCAGAGGCTGCGTGCTCTGTCCTATCTATGAGGTGTCTCTTGATGATGTGTTCATAGTGAGTATGAGTATAAGGAGCCTGAGCACTGCGGTGAACGTCTTTCATCTTATCATGGGTTATGGTCATGACCTCTGGCAGTACTCTCCCAATATAACACAATCCCTCTGAGCTCGGGGCAAGCCACTTGTACGCATTCCTCCCACATATGAAATAGGCATCATCTGGGAGAACATAGGGGACAATGTATGACATCACCATATTACAAACTTTCCAAGTAAAGAAACCAATCCCTAGTTCTCCCATCTGCTCAGTACAAGTATCAGGCTGGATGATATGGGCACAATACCCTTGCGATACTTTTCCAACCCACATGGTCTTGCTTCCACGAGTATACCTATACCGATAATACCTCCGACTTTTGGCTATTTGGCATACAAGTTCAGAGTCTATGGGTATCCTATCAGCTCTGTGTGAAAAGGTCATTGTCTGGTTGTTCCACGTCACTTCCCAATTTCCTGGTTTTAGGTAATTGGAAATATTAAAGCACAATAAGGACCTTTCTACATGATACTGGTGGAGCTTCAAACTAGGGGGCCTAGAAATATTGAATTTCTTGTCCACCGGTCTCCCACCCCATAATTCGAGTACCTCATCTATTGCTAAAGGGTATGGTACCAATCCTGACTTGTTCTGACCTTGAGGTACTTGTGAGCACACCCAGCATTCTGTCTGGTTTAAAACCTTACCCACTAGTGAGTGGTAATCACTCAACAGATGACGGTCCATGTCGATATTAAGGTTGGATTGACATCTCTGGATGCACCCATCTTCGACTATATTTTAACAATTCCTGCAGATACAATTTTTCTCAGACAATAACCCCTCACGGTGCCTCCGAGCTCCCTGATTCCTCCGAGTGCTTACTGATGCTAGCCTTTACTTGAGCGATGTGCCGCTCCTGAGATCCTACAAATTCATACTCGTCATCAGAAAGCATTCCAGATCCCTGCTCGACCTCTCTGGGGCCCTCAAACTGTCCTGATTAAAACCAGAATTACTAACAGAACCCGAAACGCAGTCTCTTGTGATCGATCCATTTTCGTTTGGGGAAAGGAGGAAAGTAAGAAGGAGAAAAGAAAGGAAAATGCAGGGGGAGGTGAAAAAAATAAAATTATACAACAACCGTTCTAGATCTGTGCTCGGATGCCCTTCAACAGTCCTGCCTCTCAACCTTCCCAGAACAGACACTCTAGTGATACGAGGTTCTCTACACTCTGCTCTTTGTCATGAGTTCTCTCCGGGTCAGCGACCTTCTTGCAGTGGGACGAGTGGACCCAAGTCTCTCTCTCGGCGACCTTCAATGCTGTTGTGCTGGTTAGCAAGACTTGGTATGGTCCTTCCCACCTGTCTATGAGGCAACCTGAGCGTAAGAAATTTCGAATCATTACATAATCCCCTGGTTCAATGTCATGACAATTACTGTTCGGTAGGTCAGGAATCACCAGCTTTAAATTTCTTTGTTGATTTCTCAGCTGCTGGCTCATCCCAACCAAATATCTCACAGTCACTTCGTTATTACATTTTAAATCATCCTGGGGATCTATCATTACATGAGGTTGTCTACCAAAAAGAATTTCAAAAGGTAATAGGTTAAGGGGAGACATGGGGGGTGGTTCTGATACTGTACAACACTAGTGGCAAAGCTTCTGGCCACAACAATCCAGTTTCAGCCATCACTTTGCTCAGCTTGTTCTTAATAGTGCTGTTCATTCTCTCCACCTTCGCACTCGCCTGTGGTCGGTACGGAGTATGCAGCTTGCTATTAATTCCCATCAGTTTGCACATGACCTGAAAGACTTCACCTGTAAAATGGGTACCCCTATCGCTTTCAATTATTCTAGGGATACCATATCTGCACACAAATTCCTGCACAATTTTCTTTGCAGTGAACGTAGCAGTATTTGTGGCAGCAGGGAACGCTTCTACCCAATTGGAAAATACGTCAATACAAACTAACACATATTTTAAATTTCTACAGGGTGCATGAAATCGATTTGTATTACCTGAAAAGGTCCGTCTGTTGGGGGGATATGGGATGGCTCTGTTGGTATTGACTTACCAATATTCTTCCTTAAGCAAGTAAAACATGTCATTGCTCTTTTACCTGCATGCGAAGAGAATCCTGGCGCACACCAGTAGGCTCTCACCAGCTTACACATACCCTCTTTGCCCAGATGAGTCAGACCATGTGCCGCCTCAGCTAGACTTGGAAGATATGCTCTGGGGGCCACTGGCTTACTGTGTCCACCTGTCAAAAGTCCTGAGGACTCCTGGCCATACCCCTTTGACGTCCAGACTGCCTTTTCCTGTAGGGAACACACATTTTGCATTTCGATTAATTGTTGTGTGTTGATAATGTGAAATGTCATCAGTGATGTGATGTTCGTTTGTATGAGGGTGCTGGCTGCTGATTTAGCAGCTTCGTCTGCCCGGCTGTTACCAATTGAAATTGGGCCTTGGTTGTAAGTATGTGCTTTACACTTGATAACAGCCACTCTGTCTGGTTCCTGTATCGCTGTTAGAAGCCTTTTTATGTGGGACGCATGCGCTACAGGTGTGCCAGCTGCCGTCATGAAATTTCTGAGGGACCACAGGGCCCCGAAATCATGCACCACTCCAAAGGCATACCTATAATCTGTGTATATATTAGCTGACTTACCCTTGGCCAATTCATACGCTCTGATTAGGGCAACCAACTCAGCAACTTGTGCTGAGTGCGGTGGGCCCAGGGGTTCAGCTTCTATGATACCTCTGTCGTCTACAACTGCATATCCAGTACACAAGTCTCCCGATTCTGTCTGTCTGTGGCAACTACCATCAGTGTAGAAGGTAAAGTCTACTCCTTCCAGTGGGTTGTCACTGATGTCAGGTCTCGCAGTGAAAGTCTGATTCAGGTATTCCATACAATCATGCGTATCAGTGTCTGCACTAAATCCTCCTTCACCATCATTCTCATCCTCCACCCTTTGTGCCTGTCCAGGCACACTTGGCAAGTAAGTTGCAGGATTTAGTGAGCTGCATCTCTTAATGGTGATGTTTACAGGGGCCATCAGTGATAATTCCCACTTTGTAAACCGAGCGGATGAGACATGTCTGGTTTGGGCGGAGTTTAGTAAGGCTGATACTGCATGAGGTGTATGGGTGGTCAGGTTGTGTCCTAACACTACGTCCTCGCTTTTGCTTACTAGCAAAGCTATCGCTGCAACACTTCGCAAGCATGTGGGGAGAGACCGCGCTATGGTGTCCAACTGTGCACTGTAGTATGCTACCGGTCTGCTGGCATCACCATGTCTCTGTGTTAAGACACCTGTCGCACACCCAGCACTTTCCGTGCCGTACAATTCGAAGGGCTTCTCATAATCTGGCATGCCTAATGCAGGTGCCTATGATAGGCACTGTTTGAGTCTCTCAAATACCAGTTCCGACTCATCTGTGTGCGAGATCCGTTCTTGTTTGTTCGAAGAGACCATTTCTTGCAAAGGTAAAGCCAGTATAGAGAACCCTGGGATCCAGTTTTGGCAGTACCCACACATTCCAAGGAAAGTGAGGATCTGTTGCTGAGTTTGTGGCAGAGTCATGTCGCGAATAGCCTGTATTCTATCAGCGGTGAGGTGTCTAAGTCCTTGAGTCAAGCAATGTCCCAAATATTTTACCCTGGTCTGACACAACTGCCACTTATCCTTTGAAACCTTGTGTCCCGTTTGGGAAAGATGAAACAGAAGCTGTTTCGTGTCTTTCAAGGACGATTCGAGTGAGTCTGAACACAACAATAAGTCATCGACATACTGTATTAGCACTGATCCACTCTCAGGTTGAAAGGATTGTAGACAGTCATGCAAGGCCTGGGAGAAGATACTCGGGCTGTCAATGAAACCTTGGGGAAGCCGAGTCCAGGTGTACTGTACTTCCCTGTATGTAAAAGCGAAGAGGTATTGGCTGTCAGGGTGCAGAGGGACAGAAAAGAAGGCAGAACAGAGGTCAATGACAGTGAAAACTGTTGCAGTAGAGGGAATTTGCATAAGGATGACAGCTGGATTGGGCACTACGGGGAATTGGCTCTCGACTATCTTGTTTATCCCCCTTAGATCCTGCACTAGCCTGTAACCCCTCCCCCCACTCTTTTTCACAGGGAAGATGGGACTATTGGCAGTGCTGGACGTCCTGACTAGGATGCCCTGTTGTAGTAACCGCTCTATGACGGGGTAGACTCCTAATTCTACCTCTGGCTTCAGAGGATACTGAGATTTTTGGAGCTATCCTACCATCTTTTACTTGTACAACTACTGGAGCTACATTCGCCATTAATCCAGTGTCTTGTCCATCTTTGGTCCAAAGGGAACCCGGTATTTGTGAGTTCATTTCCTCTACCTTTGATGGACACTTGTCTATAACAGCAGAATGCGACAATAGCCTTTGAGGGGTGTCTAATATATCTTGCACTTCTTGAACATGGTTCTCAGGTATATCCAAGAAACACCGCATTTTACACAATAAATTTCTGCCGAGTAGATTAGTCGGAGCCGATGCAGCCAACAGAAAAGAATGTTTGGTCTGCAAGGGCCCTATCGTAACCTCTGTCAGTCTACTCAAAGGGTATTGTTGCACTGTTCCTGTTACTCCCATTGCCGAAATTGTTTTACCCGTGGTTTTTATACCTACTGTCGAATTTAACACTGACCTGGCCGCCCCTGTGTCTACAAGAAAAGGTAATGGTACACCAGCTACATCAACCGTGACCTCAGGTTCACTACCACGGCTAGCAATCAACTTCACTGGCTGCAGACTACAGGAGTGGCCCAACCCCTATTGTGTGGGGAGACCCTCCCGCAGCGCATTGGCAGCTATGATATGTGAGGGGGGTAGCTGTGAGTTTTCGGAGGCCTGCCAGTCCCTCCTTGGTGGGTACCTCCTTGTTTCCCCTGCGCGTGGCTCGTAATTCCTCCTACGCGGTCCCTGATCCCAAGTATGTGCATTGTCGTGAGGTTCATATCCTGGTCTAGGGGGTCAGTATACATTATGTGTACCTTTATTCCTACATTCCCTCTAGTAATGTCCTACCTTTTGACATTTATAGCATGTTACTACACGTGACTTACCATCAGGGGTCTGGGGTTTCGGCTGATGTGGCTTTGTTGTAAGTGCGCCTATACTTACTGTCATCAGCCTTTCCCCTTGTAACTTCCTGTGCTTAATGATGTTCCTATCATGCTCGACCGCGGGCTCTCTCAATGCAGCCACCGAGATACCTCTCCAGTTCGGTAGAGAGGTCTGTACCCTTGTTCTCAGTGCCTCCTTCAACCCGTCCATTAATACAGAAACAGCTACCTCCCTGTGATATACATTGTCCTTAATGTCCTCGATCCCAGTGTATCTAGCCATTTCCTGCAGTGCTCGATGGAAATATTCGGATGCCGTTTCACCTTCCTTTTGTCTTATGGAAAAGATTTTATTCCATTTGACAACAGTAGGGAAATATACTCCTAATTGCAGATTGATTTGCCGTACATTCTCCTGAGTGTATTCATCAGTGAGAGGTACTTCTGCGTCTAACTTACAATCAGTTATGAATTTTGCGGGGTCAATATTTGAGGGTAAACATACCCGTAGCACTGTTCGCCAATCTTTGTTTGTGGGTTCGTTGGCGTTACCTAACTCTTTAATGAACCTCTGGCATGCGACTAGATCTTTTCTGGGATCGGGAAATTCTGACATAATTGACCTTAACTCTGCCCGGGACCAAGGACAATGCATGGCAATGTTCCTGATGGGAGTTACTTCCTGAGTGTCAGTCCTCCCATTGGGGACTGCAATCACCCTGACAGGATTAAATTCAATTACATCATTTTGATTTGATTCTATAATGTGAGGTGCTATTGTCTCTGCATAATGTATGGTACCATACTTACCTGTGGACACGACCTCACTTTTCCCTCCGCTAAGGGATTTTGCTACTGCTCTTGTTGGTTGAGCCGTGCCCACCTGAGTGTCTTGTATGGTGGATGCTAGAGAGAGTGCCGATATCGTGCTGGGCTCATCTTCCTGCTCGCAGTCCTGGGGAAAATTTAAAACAGGATACAACTGGCAAGGGTTAGCGTTAGTACAATTATCAGTTACTCTCCTATCTTGTACCAATGTGCCATTGTCTGTAGCCACTTTCTCCCCCACAATATACAGTGGTGGTGGTGGTGCGGTCGCCATTATTTTCCCGTTAGGTTTGGAACCTGCTGCGCGAGCTAATTCCCTTTGTATATCCCCCTCCTGTTGCCATAAATTTAAACAATCTGTATGTCTAATCCTTTGTTTTCTGGATTTTATTAGACATATCCTTATCCTTAAGTTCTGCAATACCTCTGGTTCAAAGCTGCCCACTTTAGGGATTGGTACCCTATCTTTGTCAGTCATACGTACCCATTCAGACAAAAAGTCTTCCGTGTGTGAACCATATTTTCCACACATAACAAACCTCGCTGACCCCTTGGGCCGTGGCTCTTCAACCTGAACCCTGGGTACAAAACGTCCACCGCTTGTGCAATTGGATCCCATCACGGACTTTTTCCTTTTACGCAATCCCCAATGCACAATACGAATAGACGGTGAAAGTTCTCAGAGCGCTTTCACCCACTCACGCCCACGTTGGCCAGTACTACCATACACTGTCGATAGCGAAGGCAATGTACCCAACCTAGGGCCCTATCTGACCTATATTTACTGGAAGTTTTTAGGAATAACTTACCCTTTCCAGTAAAGTATCGGTCGTTGGAGATTTTCCTGAGAGAGACCAGCGAAAACTCCCTATGCACTTTATTATACACAAATCACGCTTGCGTATGCTCTATATAGCGCTAATGATACCGCGATTTTACACAAAAGCTCGTAAAAGGATATCACGTTGCGCTATGTATCGCACCCACAAACGCGCGGTCCAATCACACAGCGTATAGGTACTTGTTACTTATCTGCCGTACGACCACGGGTCGTTGTACAAACTCGGAACCTCAGTCCGGAGCGTAATACCAAAAAAAAACCTTTTTACTTCAATACTTCGCAATACAATGCATTATCACGCTCCTCTATAAATCACCTCACGATTTGCATATTAAACCTTATACTAACGTGAGTCAGCCTTCTCACGCCACCAAGCCTCCACTCACTTGATGTACCAAACGACGGGATCCCAAATTCCGGGGTTCGAATTTCACTCACTCCTACGTTCGCTCACTCAAGCACACTTTGTTTTTTCTGTACAGAAAATTATGATTCATTCCGATAAGCAGCTTTTCCCACAGAGGCAATACAGTTTGAACAAGAAGTTTTATACTAATCTTTGGAAACCGAGCAGTTTTGTGCTATTGTAGCGTGGCTACTGTCCTACCTTTAAACTAAACAACACTATTGTGTAATTTGTACTTAGCGCCTGTATTCTTACGCACTTTGCGTAAACACGCAATCGTGCGTGTCTCTTACGCTGTGTGCGCAGTCCTGTACTTTGTCCGAGACACGTGTACAAAACCGTACGTCCGCAATAGCACAATCCCACAACTTCTATAAATGTGAGCAATATTAACTATAATCACTCACTAAACACAACACACAGTTTCTTTCTGTATAAACCGTTACAACTAGGCCAGACTGCGTTTGTGTCTTTCACTTACTTCCTTAAACATTTATTTTTAGTTTTAACTATATAGCAACAAATGTATTCGGGTTCACACAGATCTAAATAAATCTAGCAATCTGAGTGTTATGGCAACAATGTAAGAGGGTGTACACAGAGTATTGGTGCCTTTGTTATGTACGCTTTTGCTGCCAGAAAAAAAATTCACAGACTTTTAAATAGCTTTTTTCCTGTTTACATTACGGGTTCTACCAGCATCCCTACAAACCATACAGAGCAGTCGTCATCTAATCAGCAAACAAGTAGGGTTTTCAGTGCATCCACCGACCAAGAAAAGGTTACATAGGATACTTTCTGTCTGCCCTTTTGCTGATAGATTAAGTCTGCTGTGACCTGTTAGGCTGTGGGTATGTAGAAAACCGGACGACGCCCCCAATTGATAATGCTGATTTATCAACAGGAATGAAAAGCTATACCTTATACACACTTTAAATACACTTTTCCATGGAGCCGCTGTGGCCGCTAAACTTAATACACACTCTACGCACCTTTTACGCACTTTGCGTACAGAGTCCCGTACCGTGTATGGACTTTGCGTACAAACACCACGCTGACGGTACAAAGTACACACAGCGCGTACACTCCCAATGAATACACTTTAAACCTTATACAGCAATGCAATGTGATACTAATACACTTTAAACCTTAGCAGGGAAAGGAAGACACGACACCAGTCTGTAGTTAAACCACTGGGTTCCGACACCACAGCGTATTATTGCTGAAAGGGGGTTACAATACAAACAATACAATACAACAGAATAATGGCTACAATCAATGGTACATACGTGATTGGATTTGCCACGCTACCCAGATCTGGTCCTCGATCATCTGATAGATAACTTTGTGAGTCTTGTGTCAGACCAGGCCTGCAGCAGGCTCTCTTTATACAATTCTTCCAAAACTTAACACAATGGAGACTGTAATCTCTTTGTCCATTGGACACAGGGATGGTCATTTACAGTACAGGAGAGGTCATAGGTCAGTTTGAATAGGTGGGCGATGTCTGTTCCAACTGCTCTTGTGGGTGGTCTCCTCTGGATTCCCGCCGCATACATAATGTACAGTAAATACAGTTTATATCTATATTCTGCTCCTGCACATAACTATCCGCAGGAACATGCGATCTTCCTCAAACCAACACCGGAATATTACCCTTAAAATACCCTACAGCTGGATACCAAACACCCCCTTATAACCTTGTTCTGTCCCCTCCTATCCTGTAAAGGTGAATCCCTTTGTTCTGAAACCATTTAAACTGCTGTAACTTGCTGCTGTGGTGCAGGGAGGCTATGTGTAAAATGTGCACTATTTGGATTAAATATGTAATGTGTTTTGATGGCTTTTCCATGCATTCACAAACTCTACCGTAAATACTCATACCACACGCTAATACGCAGGTCCGCGGGAGCGACCATACGCAAATTGTGAATATGCGCACGCACGGCAGAGCAAGTACGCGCACGGAGGCCATCTGTGTGTAGTTTGTATGTAATGTATGTACTGCAATATTTTTCAACTTTGTCAATAACTACTACTGGGTCCAATGGAAACTTTTGCCCTTGATGCCACAAGGTCTAGAACTGGCCCTGGTGGTCACCCCCCCAATTCAGTACAGGGGAGGGGGTGCCGAAACATACCTTGCTTCAGGCACTATGACACCTTGCTACACCTCTGGAGACAGAGGTCTGTCTCCCTCACTCTCGAAGTCCGGAGTGAAAATGTCGGCTGCTCCTTATATGAAATACAAAACCCACGAGATCTGACAGCAGGATGATGATGTTTTACCTCGTTCTGGGATCCGGGTCTGGCGGGAAGTTGCGAGCTGGACTCAGATCTTAATCCGCTTATATTAATATACAGTAGTATGTGGGTGTAAATTTTTACATGAGGTTATTTTGAGCAAAATTTGTATTCAGCTAGCGTTAAATGTAATGAAGGCTTCTAATCTCCATCATCACTTCTATTCCCTGCATACTTGGTGCATGAACTCCTGTATTTTGGTCTTAGTTCTAATTCATCATCGTGTTTTGCTTTTGGTAAAACAATTCTCAAGTGTTTTGGTTGGGATTCAGTTTTTGGTTTAGTTTTGGATTCGTTTAAAATAGATAAACATAGTTTAAAAAAAACTATAAAAACAGTTAAATTATGTAATTTGGACCTATTTCCATGCAATCCAAAACACGAGTTTGATTTTTAAATCCCAGTTCCGAACAGACCCGAGCCGGGATCCCATTTCCGCTCGGGACCCCAAAGTAATTCCTAACTGGGACTCAATTCGACTTGGGACCCCTAAGTTTGGGTGTTTTCATACACTGCTCAAAAAAATAAAGGGAACACTTAAATAACACAATGTAACTCCAAGTCAATCACACTTCTGTGAAATCAAACTGTCCACTTAGGAAGCAACACTGATTGACAATCAATTTCACATGCTGTTGTGCAAATGGATTAGACAACACGTGGACATTATAGGCAATTAGCAAGACACCCCCAATAAAGGTGTTGTTCTGCAGGTGGTGACCACAGACCACTTCTCAGCTCCGATGCTTTCTGGCTGATGTTTTGGTCACTTTCGAAAGCTGGCGGTGCTTTTACTCTAGTGGTAGCATGAGATGGAGTCTACAACCCACACAAGTGGCTCAGGTAGTGCAGCTCATCCAGGATGGTACATCAATGCGAGCTGTGACAAGAAGGTTTGCTGTGTCTGTCAGCGTAGTGTCCAGAGCATGGAGGCGCTACCAGGAGACAGGCCAGTACATCAGGAGACATGAAGGAGGCCGTAGGAGGGCAACAACCCAGCAGCAGGACCGCTACCTCCGCCTTTGTGAAAGGTGGAACAGGAGGAGCACTGCCAGAGCCATGCAAAATGAATTCCAGCAAGCCACAAATGTGCATGTGTCTACTCAAATAATCAGAAACAGACTCCATGAGGGTGGTATGAGGACCCGACGTCCACAGGTGGGGGTTGTGTTTACAGCCCAACACCGTGAAAGACATTTGGCAAATTCGCCACTGGCGCCCTGTGCTTTCACAGATGAAAGCAGGTTCTCACTGAGCACATGTGACAGACGTGGCAGAGTCTGGAGATGCCAAGGAGAACGTTCTGCTGCCTGCAACATCCTCCAGCATGACCGGTTTGGCAGTGGGTCAGTAATGGTGTGGGGTGGCATTTCTTTGGGGGGCCGCACAGCCCTCCATGTGCTCACCAGAGGTAGCCTGACTGCCATTAGGTACCGAGATGAGATCCTCAGACCCCTTGTGAGACCATATGCTGGTGCAGTTGGCCCTGGGTTCCTCCTAATGCAAGACAATGCTAGACCTCATGTGGCTGGAGTGTGTCAGCAGTTCCTGCAAGACGAAGGCATTGATGCTATGGACTGGCCCGCCCATACCCCAGACCTGAATCCAATTGAGCACATCTGGGACATCATGTCTCGCTCCATACACCAATGCCACATTGCACCACAGACTGTCCAGGAGTTGGCGGATGCTTTAGTCGAGGTCTGGGAGGAGATCCCTCAGGAGGCCATCCGCCACCTCATCAGGAGCATGCACAGGCATTGCAGGGAGGTCATACAGGCACGTGGAGGCCACACATACTACTGAGCCTCATTTTGACTTGTTTTAAGGACATTACATCAAAGTTGGATCAGCCTGTAGTGTGTTTTTCCACTTTAATTTTGAGTGTGACTCCAAATCCAGACCTCCATAAGTTAATAAATTTGATTTCCATTGATAATTTTTGTGTGATTTTGTTGTCAGCACATTCAACTATGTAAAGAACAAAGTATTTAATAAGAATATTTCATTCATTCAGATCTAGGATGTGTTATGTTAGTGTTCCCTTTATTTTTTTGAGCAGTGTATTTCAGGAAAACTGAACTGCACATTTATAGCAATAACATCGTAACACAATAACAATTTCCCCTAATACAACCACACAGAGGGAATAATTCAGAGGTGGATGCTAGGAAACCATTGGGTGCAAGTTGCTTATGGTTTCTCTCTGCGTATATGTCTGGGACGCACTGTACATGCATTGCAGTGGTTACTAAACAGGGGTGGTCTTCAGTATGCCGGCTCTTGGGATCCCGGCGCACAGTATACCGGCGCCGGGATCCCGACAGCCGGCATACCGACACTTTTTCTCCCTCGTGGGGGTCCACGACCCCCCTGGAGGGAGAATAAAATAGTGTGGCGCTCGTAGCGTGGCGAGCGCAGCGTGCCCGCAAGGGGCACATTTGCGCTCGCCACACTGTTGGTAAGCCGGTGGTCGGGCTCCCGGCGCCGGTATGCTGGTCGCCGGGAGCCCGACCGCCGGCATATCGTAGTGAACCCACTAAACAGAGGCGTAGATTAAAAATTGCATGGTGATCCATCCAATTTTGATGGCCTTTTCTGGGTGGGAACTGGGGGAATGGCTAGCAGAGGTGGGCATATCTGATGGTGCAGCCAATGGTGCACTGATAGTTCATCTTTGTATGCACATTGGTGGATCTGCGCCAGAGCTGGTGGACATCTCAATAGTATGTCCATCACCTGGCAATAACATAATTCTGCAGTAGTTGCTGTGACAAAAGACACCTGCGGCAACAATAGTTAGTGCCAGTACCAATAGCTCTTGCTAGGCCCTCATTCTTGGATTGTTAAACTAGCCTACCCCAGTCAGTAATGCACAATCATCTCCTGCACCACATGCATCTGCTGTCAATGATGATATTCCCCAGACACAAGCCAACCCATGTTTACTTCAGCCCACATCACATGAAACATCCCTCGTACAGTAGGCATCAAAACCCACCAATCCAGCTCTGTCCATGTGCAACTGGAGAGTAAGGCTGGTGACAAGAGGTGCCAGCCAGATTTGTTCACCATTGAGATGCATCAAGAAATGGAACCAAACCAGGTAATCATCTTTGACTCAAAGTCATCCTCAATGTCAAAGTGAAACACTGATTGATTGATTGATTGATTGATTGATTGATTGATTAACAGTTTCTTATATAGCGCAGCATATTCTGTTGCACTTTACAATTAGAATACCAGTAATAGAATAAAATTGGGCAAAAACAGACAGACATAAAGGTAGGAAGACCCTGGTCGCAAGCTTACAATCTATAGGGAAATAAGCATTGATACACAAGGACAGATGCTACCTATTGCATAATGGTCCATCAGATTGCAAAGGTTCTATGATATGATCACCGAGTAATGTTGGCCAAGGGTCAGGAGGGTGTGAGAGTAAAGAAAGACAAAATATGTGAGGTTATGTGTACAGTACAGAGAGGATGTAATTAGATAGGGAAGCTCTGAAGGTTATGTGGGTGGGTCTGTAATTTGATAGGCTTGTCTGAAGAGGTGAGTTTTCAGGGAACGTTTAAAGGATTGGAGAGTAGAGGTGAGTCTTATTGTGCGTGGGAGGGCATTCCACAGAGTGGGTGAATCCTGGATAAAGTCCTGTAATTTTGAGTGTGAATAAGTAATACGTGTGGATGAGAGATGCAGATCTTGTGCAGAGTGGAGAGGTCGGGTAGGGAGATATTTTGAGATGAGTAAAGAGATGATGTTGGTGCAGTTTGGGTAATAGCCTTGTATGTAAGTAAAAGTATTTTATATTTAATAATACCAGTAGCCAATGAAGGGAGTGATAGAGTGGCTCTGCAGACGATGAATGTCTAGCAAGGAAGATTAGCCTCGCAGCTGCATTCAAAATAGATTGTAGTGGTGAGAGCCTATGTTTGGGAAGACCAGTCAGGAGACTATTGCAATAATCAATGCAGGAGATAATGAGAGCATGGATTAGAGTTTTTGCTGTGTCTTGTGTAAGATATGGTTGTATTTTGAACATGTTTCTTAAATACATGTAACATGATTTTGAGACAGATTGAATGTGGGGAACAAAGGACAGTTCAGAGTCACGAAAAATACCTAGGCAGTGAGCTTGTGGGGTAGGGTTGATTGCTGAGTTATCAACAGTGATAGAGATATCAGGTTGGTAACTATTATTGGCCGGTGGAAATATAATAAATTCTGTTTTAGAAATATTAAGTTTGATGTGGCGAGATTTCATCCAAGCTGAAATGGCAGAAAGGCATTCAGTCAGGGACGTGCAGTCAGGGGAGGCAGGGGAGGCAGAGCCTCACCTGTAATGCTCCCTATCATACTCAGAGTTCTCATTATTAAAATGATTGGAAGAACACAAAGAAGATATTTATAACTTAAAGTATAAGCATCTTCTTTGTATTAATGCAAACATCTTTATAGATTAAAGTTATCAGAGTTGCAGAGCTCCTGGAACTGCAGGGAGAGATAGAGATGAGGAAGCGTGAGCTCAGTCTCATCTCTCACACTATCGGACACTGCCTGTACAGATGGGCGGGGATACACAGCGGCCAATCAGACCGCATAGAACAGAGAAATGTGAGGCTTGCCTCACAGTGGCGACGTGTGTGTGTGTGTGTGTGTGTGTGTGTGTGTGTGTGTGTGTGTGTGTAATCTGTAGCGAGTGTGAGGACAGGACTGTGTGTGTGTGTGTGTGTGTGTGTGTGTGTGTGTGTGTGTGTGTATGTGTGTGTGTGTGTGTGTGTGTGTGTGTGTGTGTGTGTGTGTATGTGTGTGGTATCTGCGGGAAGTGCTTTCCCTTCCCAGGTGCTGCTAACAAGATCACTGATGATTGTATTGCCCTGTGTAACCTGCTGCACCAGGCCAGCTGTGTTTCTGCAGGTGAGGGGGCAATGGGGGGCACCTCACCACACCAGTATTACTCACAACACTGTGGTGATGGCTGTGACCTGGCTATTACTGTATGTATGTTCTCCCTGTGTTTGCATGGATGTAGTGCAGGCACATACGAGTTAAATTGTGTAGGGGGTGAGACAGGCTCCTGGCACTGAGAGCCTCCACCATTTGTGCCTCTCTCTGACCTCACGGCACGTCACTGCATTCAGTGACACGGCCTAGTACAGATAGAGACAAATCTGGGGAGGATAGTCAGGACTTGGTCTGCTAGCATTTGTGCAGTATACATTTGTTAAGGATGTATATTAAGGGGTCATTAAGGGGTCATTTCCATTGGACATTAGTGTGCTCCCTACATTCTCACAACCACCCGCACTGATCCCATGAGACAAGGACATTTCTCATTTTCCCAAAATAATGTTATTACAGTTTTCCTCCATCTGATGGTTCCTGCTAATGTTCTTTTTTTCTTCCTTTTCTTCTTACAGCGTACTTCCACCCCACTGTGTACTATTTCTGTAATGTGTACCTGCCAGCAGCAGCCTACACAGTGCACCCCAGATGGCGTCCTTGGATGGTTCCTGCATGGGCAGGGTGTACTTCATGTGGATCTTTCCATGCAGGGTATAGCATACTACTACAACAATGTCAGTTTCCCATATATGTATTCGGCCCTTGTATGGCTTATCTCCCACAATGTAACCTTCGTAATGCACCCAACTTGGCTACCTCTTCTGGTACGCTTGTGTATGGGATGAAAAATACATGAACCTGACGGTATTGTTGGGACCCTTCTTTGAGCTTTAGGATGCTGCAATCTCCCCATTTTGTGTCATCTCTTCTAGAGGTAGACTATTCCACCCAGGGTAATCCTACGCAGTGCACCCTAGATGGCTGCCTCAGCTGGTACCCTGTGATGGTGGAATACACAACCCATGGAAGTTATTACTTAAAATGCCTACACCAATCCTGCTTACTGTGCAGGTAGGTTTTATTTTTTTATGTCTGTGTAGCTTGTCTATGGATGTTTTACTTACATTTTCTGTATTATGTGCAGTGTTATGGTGTCTGTAACGTGCCTTGAGTCCAGTTGGAGAAAGAGCGCTATAAAAATAAAATAATAATAATAATAATTATTATTATTAAATTGCTGGTCGCACACACGCAATGCCGATTGTGGCCGATACGGTCGATAATAAGCAATCTGTAATTCTGCAATTTTGCACCTTAATCTGAATAAGGCTCACTCTCTGATGCTTAATGTGTGCAGATCCAACGCGGGTTGAAAATGTCCATGCAGATAATTAGCCACCGGGTAAACCCCACGGCTATCTGAATTTGCCCCATAGTTGATACACTTTTGGGATATTTATTTTCAGGGACTAAGTTGAAGCAAAGTAAAGCCATCTTAGAATAATATCCGGACATTTTTCAAAGATGTTTCTCCTGAGCTTCATATAATAATTGCATTAGTTTATTGCTTGCCATCAAGATCCATTTGGGCAAGAATAAAACGTTCTGTAAGTTATCTAACATACAGAATAAGAGTATATCACGAAAACTGCATTTAGTTGACTGAATAGTTAGTACTGTATAAAAAAACACAGAAATAATTCCATTGAAATCCCCTAACTTTTCATTTGTAATGTAGCATAAGGAAGAATACTCTAGGAAGAAGTGGGCTGTATCTACTGAATGCAGGTTTATGTAACATGTTACAAGAAATAAATAAGTCAGGTATATCTGAGATGCGTCTTTATTATAGAGCATCTAACAAACTGAAGCATCAAGAAGGAATTCATTCAAGAAAAAGAACTCTTACATTATTGATATGTAATATAAAGGTGGACATATCCTTTAAAGTCAATTGCTAGAACTCAAGTAATGGTTAAGTATAGTTACAATTTTGTCATCTGGTATGAGTGACATACAGTATTTTATGGCAATCCATATGTTCCACAAAAAAAATCATGCTGAATGCTAAGTAAAATGTTTAGACTAGTTCTTATTTCAGTTGCTTTGCTCACTGTTCCTCCAGCTGCTGGTCACAGTCTTTCCATAGTCTAAGGACTCAGTAATATATACAGCAGCTAGTGGAACATAATTAAATTTCATAATAAGTCTGGTGAACTAGAGACAAAGTAGTTTTTTTCTAACAATTTAAAAATGTATTTGCAACATTTTACTATTTACAATGCTACAGTAAGTGCACAGGTTCCCAACCCTGTATATAATGGATAAGCAAAGAAACACTTTAGCACAAGGAACTGTGTCAATGGATAAAAAATACAGTAAATAGAATTCCAAAAAATCCAAACATACTACTAGTTCAATATACAAAATCTCTAAATTTAATTGTATTACTTACATTAAAAAAAATCTTATACAATATCATATAGAACTAAAAGCACCCTTGAGTAAATATATAAAAATATTAAATACAATCTTGCAGTGAAATATTCCTTGGGTGGAATTCAATTGTTTGAAAAGTCAGTTGAGTGTCTGTTTTTTCCTATTATTTTCCTTCTTCCTAAATAGAGACAGGAAAAAAACAGACACCCAACCGACTTTTCAAACAGTTGAATCCCCCCCCCCCCATGAATCCTGATATATCAAACTTACTTTTATTAAATGTGGCGCACAAAAAGAGCCCTAAAGTTCTTCCCAATACTTATCTTTGGGATGTCAGTGGTCGGTCATCCGGCGCCAGTCTGTCGAGTGGTGTCTTAATTTCGGTGACGGTCACATGACCGTCAGCATCCCGTCTATCGGGATGGTGAACGTATCCCAAAATTGCTGTGCATGTTGTTGACAAAAAATGCCATACTGCCTATAAAGACAGAGTAGCACGTGTGTGTCTCTTTTTATAGGCTTCAGAATGAAGCACATACCAATAGAATGAGTATCCACATATAGTAATCCCACCTGTCTGAAGCAAATCATTTAATTGAGCGAGTTTGCTGACACTAACGCGGTGCTTTTCAAAACCAATGCATTGAAAATCTGTACCTGTAATGTTAAAAACATCAATGGTACTTCAATGTTCAATTGAAGTCAGGCTTTTCTGGCAGTTTAACCTTTTATAAATCGGTGGAATGCAATCCTCCCAGAACACTGCCAAAAAGCCAAAACTGCCACATTGTAAATACAGTATACCCCTTAGTAATTTTACCTCAAGGGGGGGAATGTAATAGGGTGTGAGAATCAGAAAGTGAGAGATTTTGGTAAAAATTCTACTGTTTTTTTTTTTAAAGTGGCAATCATTTAAATCACAAAATCAACTTGATTTTGCCATGTAAATGATTGCCATTTAAAAAAAAAACAGGATAATTTTGCTTCATTAGGGGTTCCTTTGGCTTTTGGTATTAGCATCTTTTCTCAATAATAATAATTGCTGAAGTTTATTTTTTGGGCTTAATTGAAGGAGTGAATTGACTAGTTATAAGATTGGAACAAATAATAGTAAGTGTCTGCCTGCAGGGGGATGCTGTCAAGATACCGCCGGACGGAATCCCAGCGGTCGGAATACCGACACCAGGATCCCGACCGTCACAATCCTGACATATTCTCCCTCTGTGGGTGTCCACAACACCCACAGAGGGAGAATAAATTAGTGTGCCAAGCGTAACGAGGCACCGTGCCCGCAGCGTGGCGGGATTGTGCCGGTCTGGCTCCCGGTGTCGGTATTCCGACCGCCGGGATTCCATCCGGCGGTATCGCGTACTGATCCCCCTGTAGGCACGTTAGCCTCCCTTATGTGTAAACAGTATGATTCAGAGTCTTTCAAGCATTTATGCCTGAAACAATTGAATAAAGACAAATCAAAGCTAGTTTACCCTGGAAAGCTCCTTTGATTTGAGAAGAATAAACTTAGCCCGCAGGGTTATTGATAAAGAGAAGCGCAAAATCTGCTCCTCGGTGGAAAGCTTACATTGCCAACATGAAGCTAGTAAGCAACAGGGTGGGTTCAAAATTAAGCAGTCTAGAGGCATAATATATAGTAGAGAAATATGAATAAGAGAAGGAATTACATAAACAAAAACCCCTTTTGTTTATGCAATTCCTTCTCTCACACAAGAGAAGGAATTCGATTGTAAGTATTTCTGTATACTTACTGAGCCCTCCAATGGAGAATTTAGCATCACCACCTCCATGTAAGCAAAATCAAACAGGAGAATAGGAGTGCAATGGCTGATGGCTTAGGTAATTGCAGTCCTTCATACCAAAGGTGACATGTTTTAAACTTTCGAAAGAGATAAAGTGGAGAAATTGCCCATAACATCCAATCAGCTTTTAGCTATCATTTATCATCTTAGTCCATAGACCGCTTAGTGATATTAGACAGTATGTTCATAAATCTAAGATATAAGGACCATTGTCAACTGTTATTATCTGAACTGGACTTACAATAATCAGTTCCTAATGGAAGCTTACTTGGGAATGCTAAAACAAGAATAAATACACTTCCCATTGTCCAGTGTGATTCCTTAATTTTTTATTTTTAACAAATTTGCAAAAATCTCAAAACTTTTTTCACATTATCATTATGGGGTATTGTGTGTAGAATTTTGAGGGGGAAAAAATATTTATCCCAGTTTGGAATAAGGCTGTAACATAACAAAATGTGGAAAAAGTGAAGCGTTGTGAATACTTTCTGGATGCACTGTATGTTAATGTTACCGGTGCCTGGAAATTTACTGAGATGCGCATTGTTTGCCTTGCAGATCTCAGCAACTATGTACAAACAAGCAAAGGAGGTCCTTCGATAATCGATCATCTAAGTAACCCAATGTTAACCAAGGGGCTAATTCGCCACTCAGCAATGGGTTTGTGCAAAGGATCCGTTCGCACGGGCGTTCACAAAAAAATTGACAGGATGAAGGCATTTGTGGGTATCAACTGACTGTTTTCTGGGAGTGTTTGGAAAAATGCAGGCATGTCCAAGCGTTTGCAGGGTGGGTTCCTGCCATTTATTCCGGTCCCGGACAGGCTGAAATATTCGCAGCGGTTGAGTAAGTATTGGGCTACTCAGAGACTGCACAAAATCTGTTTGTACAGCTCTGCTACACATGCGTTCGCACACTTGCAAAGCGAAAATACCCTCCCCTATTGGCGGCGACTATGCGAATGCAGGACTGCAAAAAAAACCTTAGCGAGCGATCAGGTCTGAATTAGCCCCCTAGAACCACCACGAGAACTGAGACATTAATGCAAAGTTTTCTGCATACGGGTTTGAAGATGTAGGTTGAGACATGCCCCAAAATGGTCACAACATGCCTGTGCTTTTCCTGCCACTCCATGATAACTCCCCCTTACAGTCCCTGGCTTCAAGCAGCATCGTTACAGTATCTTGGCGTGTGCATAGTGTGAAAGTAACACATGCACAGTCATCCGATAATCCCTAAACTGCAGTGGCGGATTTTACTTATGGGTTGCAGGATGCAGGCTGGTACTTTTTCTCCGTCCACTTTATCTCCATCCAAGCCATAGTAAATAGACCCCTTAGTCATTTGATGATTTGTGCATGTGCAAGAGAAGGAAGTCCTGCAATGTGTGTTAGTGCTACTGTAGGTGTTGGAAAGCTGCTGTGCGTAGCATGAGACACTGCTATTACTGGCTGGTTGTATCATGCTCTCTCTGCTCCAATCTCTGTCTCCCTCCAAGAACAGGGTAAATTTACAAAAATTTATGTTTCAGCTGATTTCAGTCGAGATTGAATTAAACAACATCGGCCGTGTGATTTTGCAACTTTTTGAAAAAAAAAATGGTAAATTACTAAACTACCGTGTTTGTGATATTCTAGTTTTTCGATGTAATTTGTATTGCAGGGCAGTGTTTTACTGGATCAGTGAGATCCATGAAGGGCTTCATTGTGTAAGGTATGTAAATAGTTAAAAAAATATATGAAAACACTGCATGGGGTCCCTGAATATAACCAGTCTTGAGCTCTTTGAGTCGGTCCTGGTTGTTAAAATACCATGAGAAAAAAGTGTAGGGATTCCCATTATTTTAAAAACCAACACCAGGCACTTGGAACGGTCTTGGTTAAAAAAATATGGGGGAGGGGGGGGAGAGGAGATGTAGGAGTCCCCCATATTCTTGTAACTATTGTCAAGAAGATAATGCCACAGCCGGGGGACACATTTGTACAGGTCCCTGCAGCCGTGGCATTACCAACTCAATTAGTCAGCCCTGGCCATGATTCCCAGGGAACCCAGCATAAAAGCAGTCCTCACCTCCAGGCACGCAACTGCCACAGCTGAAGCCCAGAGCTATGCCCATCACCCCTGGGCTGTGGGTAGTGAGTTCATAGCTTTTTAGTGTAAAATTAAGAATAAATATTGTCTTTTGTAGTGGGAGTATAGGTCCCAGCAAGCCTCCCCCGCACACTGATACCTGGAGAACCACAGGTACCAGCATGTAGACGTTAAAGGGCCCACTGATATCTGTAGTTCCACAGCAAAAGATATATTAGAATAAACACAGGACACAACACCGTAATAGTACAACTTTAATAAAATATTCATGCACACTCACATGTATGTATGTACATACATACACTTAGATATCCTCATCTACTGTCCCATGGAGCCCCTCCGTCCCCTTGTCTAGTAGAGGCATGAAGCGGGTGCAGCCTGGGTGGTTGCTGGCGGGAGAGGGCCGGGCCCCCCCAAGGACTCCCCCAAGGACTTAATCCGGCCCTGGTGCAGATCTGGTCTTACAAAATCACTTGCAGTCCCCTTAGACACAGCATGATTGACATTCAGTGGTGTTTGGGAGGTGAAGCAGGGGCGGCAGCTGGCAACGGTCTTCAAAACAGGAACATGTAGCCCTTGCCACTTCCCTGCACTTGTGCAATTCCATACAAACTGTAGTCAAGCCCTATGTAAATTATTTGACTAGAGTAATGAGATTGAGGTACTGCTTTAGAGGTTTTGTGGAAAAAGTGTTTTTGCTGGCAACAGGTGACAGATCAAGTGCAGTGGCTAAGAGAATATGGCAGGAACATATCTAGAGTAAGCAGAGAAGAAGAGGAACTATAACTGCTGAGAGTGCTTCCTGCTTTGAGGAAAGCACAACTAAAATCAAATACATCTGCAACACTGGGCCTAATTCAGACTGGATCGATGAAGCGGCAGCGATCGCAGTCTGAATCACTATGTGGAATGCGATCTCGCAACGGGCGCTCTGTGCGTGTGCACCCCGGGAGCCCAGTAAAATGCTAAAAGCATCTCAGGGCTGCTATCGCCTCCGCCTGATTGACAGGCAGAGGTGGTTGCGGGGCACGTCAACGGAATTAGAAGACCATTGGCGGGGCGCAGTCCGGACAATGGAGGTATGTCAGGGCAATTGCGGGAGCAGACCATGGTGGCTGCGTGACATCACATGCAACTACTGCGACCTGGGATCTGGCGAGTAGCGGCTTGCCAGTGCGCAGGAGCTGCGCTGGCAGGGAGCTACTCAGCGGGTGCAAAAGCATCTCCGCTGTGCGATGCTTTTGCACCCTTCCGGGGGAGTAGGGCCAGACATGCGGGGCGGAATAGCCCTGTGCTGGGCGTCCCCCCGCATGTCTGAGAAACTGATCGTAGATGCACTAAATTTAGCACATCTACAATGAGATCTGAATTACCCCCATTATCTCATCTCTACAGCCTCTCACCCATCTCCCTCGATCACCAGCCTTCCCACTCTCCCCACTGCCTAGACTCTACCTCCTCCACTCTCCCAATGCCTGTTCCAACTTCATCCACCTCTTCAACCTATCTCTCTCCTCTAGCTTGATCACCTCTTCCTTCTAACACACCTTAATCTCATCCATCCTTAAGAAACATTAACTTGATCCAGACTCTCTCAACAACTGCCCTCTCTGCCTCTTCCCCTATGCCTCCTTGAGAGTATTGTTTTTCTATGTTACCTTGTACCTTTCTACCCACACAACTCTCGACCCTATTTAGTATGGCTTCTTTCCCCTCCACTCCTCTGAAACTGTCCTTGCAAAGGTCACCAGTGACTTTTCCATGGTCAAATTTAAGGGACACTTCTCTCTTCTTATACTTCTTTATCTATCTGCTACCTTTGACACTGCTGACCAGCTTCTGTACCTCCATACTATCTACTGGTTCTGATATGAATGGTCAACCATGTTAAGGTTGATAGTCATTATGTCGACCACTATTGGTCAACATTGACATGGTCAACAAGGACAAATAGTTGACATGTAAAAATGGTCGACATGGGACAGGTCGACACGTGAAAAGGTCAACATTGATTTTTGAACTGTTTTTGGTGTCATTTTTTTCCATAACATGACCAAAAACCCCAAATTAGTGTACCACATCCCCTTGCATGGCTTGCTTCACTTGCCATGCTGCGGGCAAGGTGCCTCACTCCACTACCGCTGCGCTCGGCACAGGTTACTATTCCCAATCATAGTCCACGTGAATGGTAAAGTATGAAAAAGTAAAAAATCTCATTAAAAAAAACCTTGTCGACCTTTTCATGTTAATGTCGACCAATAGTGGTTGACCTAGTTACTGTCGACCTAAGTAGGGTCGACCTGCCAAACGGATACCCTATCTACTCCCACTGGATTTATTGATGATGCCCTATCATGGTTGAAGTCCTACCTCACCAACTGTTCCTTTTCTGTCTGTACCTCTGCGTCTACCTCTGCTTCACTTACTCTATCTGTATATATTCTCCCTTCACTTTACCCTTTACATATCATCCATTGAAAATCGGTATATCTCCTTTAGCTTTCAATACCATCTATATGGTGATAACACTCAAATCTACTTTTCTTCCCTTGCCCTCACACCCTCTTTTCTTGTTCACATCTCCACTGCCTGTCTGCCATCTGGATATCCCAGCATTTCCTGCAACTCAGCATGGCCAAGAATGAACTTATTGTTCTCAGGGTGCCACATCCGCTCCCCCTCTCTGTTGGTAACATAACTCCCTCTTCTGTCCCGCAAGTATGCTGTCTCGGTTTTATTCTCAACTCAATTCTGCTGCTTCCACCTCTGAAACATCCCCTGAATCTGGCTCTTCCTTACTCAGGATTCAACCAAAATTCTAATTCCTGCTCTCATAATTTCCTTCTTAAACTACTGTAACCTTCTTCTCTCTGGCCTCCCTCTCTTGCCTCTCCCCACTTCAGTGTGTTTTTAATGCTGCTGCTTGTCTCATTTTCCTCTTCCACTATATGTCTTCTGCCTTCCCTCTCTGCAACATGCTCCACTGGCTCCCTATCTCACCCAGAATCCAGTTCAAACTCTCTCCTACAAAGCCTTTATCCACTATTTCTCTGACCTGATCTCATTACACAATCCCTATGGACCTCTCTGCTCTTTCTCTGACCAATGCCTTTCCTCCCTCTAGTTCTTCCCTAGCATATACTCCATGCCACCAGTGCTCTACTTCAGAGTCTACTTCTCTCCTTCAGCAACTGTAATTCTGTCTGCTCACCCATACATTATCCAATGTACTGAGTCATATATGCTTCCAGGGTGAGAAAGGGTCTGATCCTGAAGATATTTCTGAGATGGAAACGGCTTAAATTTCAGATTAAACAAAGATCTATTCTTTTGTATTTAATCTAATATATTAAAATGTCATACTAAAGGTGCCATGAAATGTCTGAGCTTGTCTGTTAATTCTTTAGAGGCTTCTACAAACCCTCCCTCTTACCAATAAGATCCATCCAATAGGACAAGGCCTATTGGCGAAAAATAGTACAATATAAAAAATGTTTTTATTAATACCAATATTCTCACAGAATGGACACAAAATGTATTTCACTTGCAACGTTATACGATGTTTTTAGAGTCCACACATGTGAAGTAGGCATTGATTCCCAACCTTTTACATTAAAGAGTTTGGATTCACAAATTACGTGTCTCTCTGCTCTTTACTCATCGCGTTTTGTCTCTTACTGAGAATTCATCAGGGATATAACGTCAATAGGTGCATTGAAGGAAACCGAGAATAATACAAATGTGTCAGAAAAATATGGTCCAGTGAATAGATACCACATTGTAATGACCGCACACCTTGTGAAACTTCAACATTAAATGGTTTATAGATTTATTAGTAATGTAATCAACAATGAGCAAGTAACAAACAGGAGAAAAAGACATCCACCTTAAATTATAGCCTGTATTTCTTCTGTATTCAACTATCCAGAACGGTGTATATTGGGTTGAACTATCTTTTAATTATGTTGTTTAATTTAAAAAATAAAAACTTTTGGGAACATTTTTGGAATAAAAGTTAGCCAGTTAAGTGTTTAATATTGTACCTTAGATACCACGGCATACTCGCACTTTTTATTTCAAACATTACATAAACAGCATTAAAAAAAAAGTGTATGTGTCTTTGGGAATGTGTTGAGTGTTGGGAATGATGGGTGTGCAGGTGTTGTTGTTTGCAGTTATGCAGGCACACACACCAGTGGATGGCTCAAACTATGAACAGCCCAGGCAGTTACTTAACCAGTTGTGCTGACTTATTGAAGTTTAACAGGTTCAGCTGTATACACTGGATTGAAGCATTGAGTGAAGTGGGGTTCTATTCAGCTCAGTAACCAGTGAGTCTATGCTGCTTGCAGATAGAGGTGCAGGGCCAGGAACAGCTTTATATCAGGTCAACAAAGGTCTCCCTGGAGGTGAACAGAAGACTTTTGTCTCCACCATGTCACATCTCTACAGTCTCAGTATCACTGTATTAAGGAAGATCTACAATCACGGCCATAGAGAGCTGTGTTGAGCCTAGATCAGTAGTTCTCAAACTTTTTTGAATCACGCGCCCTAGAGTATCAGAATTTTGTTTTTCATGGCACCCCTAAGCCAAAAGTTTCTTATCGAGAAATTTAGAAAGAAATGTTAAATTAAGTAAATTGCGTCATCCTTAGGTTTAATTGTTTGGTGAGGGACGAGATTTGCTTCTGTTTGTCCACATATTTTCTGATTGACAGCCACCAGCACTAGTTTTCCCTATTACATTGACCATAAATAATTTTAATTGGTCTGAGACCACCAACCAAAGACACCCCTGCAAGTGTCCCAAGGCACCCTAGGGTGCCACGACACACAGTTTGAGAACCACTGGCCTAGATACTTTTGGAGTGTGTGGCCTAATCTGAAGAGGTGTTGTCACACCTCCTTATATAAACAAATATTATTTGCTTCACAGTGGGGTGGATGCCATGTGCCCCTCAGCCAAGGACCAGATCAAGGAATTGGGGGTTATCGGTGTGTTCGCTCCACTTTATGTCCATCCCCACTACCACTGCATAGCCAGGGGAGACTGATGATGATAATTAGTGACAGCAGTCTCCCTGCACACACTGCATCCCAGTATGTGGCAGCATGTGCTGGGCTAGACAGACACAGGCTGCTTCTGCTGTATGGTAAGGGAGAGGTGGGACTTAGTAGGTGGTAGACTCGGGTGGTGTGTGGAAGAGCTAGGTATCTGTCTCTCTGGGCTCCCCAGTCTGCTGCATTCTTACTCTGTCATAATCCACGGCTCCCAGCATGACTGGCTCCCAGCACTTGACCAATCAGGTCCCAGACAGAGAAGCCGAGCTGCGCTGCAAAGGGGACAATAAAAATTCCCCAACACAGCAGCAGCTCACCATACTCCCGCTACAGCAGTATTGAAGGAAAACGAATATCTTTCTCAGCAGCTGAACTGGGTCCATGAAATACCCACCCCCATTATTCTTGGCACCTCTGTCTACAAGATGGCTGCAGCACATGTGCAGTAACACGTCAGCTATGAGAATAGACCACCCTGGGTCCTAGCGCCCAGCATGTAAGCACAGAACAGAGATAGTATAGGAACGCACTGCTTTCTAAAATTGAGCACTATAAATTGTGAATATACTGTCTCAATCATGTTATTAAATAACATCTTACACTATATATATATATTTACAAAGGACAATATACAAATGTGTCCTCTTATGGTATTGCTTGCAGCGTGCTGCAGTATGCTAATTTCCATGTATGTGCCCAACACAACACGCCATGCTGCAGTACTGTTGGCACCATGCAATCATATTGGATTGTGGGTGCAAGCGCTGCACTAGGCCCCCCCCGGTGGGCCCTTTTTCATAGCATACATGTAAAAGGACGCATATGTAACAATTTGACAGCAAAAATAAAAGTAGTCTGTTACAAAGCAGGCGTACTACGTAAAGTTATTACTGTGTTTCTAAATCTAGTATTAGTGTGCCCACCTCCAGAAATCATACATTGGCATCTGGAGTTGTGCCCAGGGTAGGAGGGCTGGCATGCAGACTGTAAAAAAATAAATACTTGCCCTTTAGGCCTGGCTGCTTTATAGAAGGAACAAAAGTCACAAATTGAATAACAAATATATATCTGAAATAGGTATAAGAAGCCATTGCTGTGGAAAGGGCTCAGGAGTGCACTTCACAGAAATACATTATGAATGTCATTAGCGTGATGAGTGAAAGAAGGGAAGAGTTTTATTGATAGTAATATTGTATTTTAAATAGAACAAGATATTAAGAATCCTTACTGCTGTTCTTGGCAGATGATGTTCTTGGCGATTCTTGGCTCTCCTGGGACACATTTAACCACATGGAGAGAGAAAGACGCACTTAGTCCTGTGAACTTGTAACAGTCAGTGGGTTCTGGTGAAAGTCTCAAGAGTGCTATTAGCTGTACTCTCATTTATGAACGAATGACTGTCTGCCTTATAAATCCTGGAACAATTCCCTTTACACCGAAAAGTCATAGTCATTTACATTTCATTTTTATGGGAATTAGGACAAGACAACACATCCTGAGCCAACAATTCATGGTACAAATTACTGTCCAAATTGCTTACATTAAATTAAAAAGTCTTAATATTTTAAGTAGTTATGGAGTTTTAACTCTGGATGTAATGTTCAACTAAAAGTTTTACATATGCAACTGTTAGGGCTCAATTCTTAAATTGGTCCAATAGTATTTAAATTAAATGAAAAAAATATATGTATATTTAGAAGATTAGATACACAACACACTGGGCCTGATTGAGGTTACGATGATGTGCGGCACATGTAGCAAAATTCCGATGTTCGGCACTGTGGGCATGCGTCGTCCCTGTACTGCACATGGGCAGGACATGTCTGTGACATCAGGCGCAGATTGGCAGCACAGTCTGGTGCTGTTTGGGGGTAGGAGGGGGCAGCGACGGTTGGGGGGGTTGCAAGGCTAGGATGTCTGTTGGTTTACAGATATGTCCTGGCTTCTTGGTCGGATCTGCGACGACTAACTTGTATGATGCCTCCTGCTGCATCACCATATTAGAGCTATCACTGCTGCTACTCTGTCCACATCTGAGTCAGGCCCTCTGTTATTAATTTTAATATGTTAGTTACATACTATATAAGATACACAAAACAGATTTTTCCCAGCACACCAAGAGGCATTAGCAATAAGATTTGAAAAAAATGACATGGTAGTAGATAATTCAGAGATCTTTGTCATGATCCTGACTGTAGTTCTCATACTTGGTGACTTACCTCTGCCATCTGTCCTGGATCTTGTGTCTTTTCTGCTCACTGGGATAAACAGCTTGTCAGTACCATGAGTTTCCTGAGTACTGAGAGTTAACAAGCTCCACCAGTGTTGATTAACCTTTTGTGTGAATATTGAATTCAGCAAGTCTCTCTATGCTGTGCCAACACAGCAATCATTGTTGTCATTATACTGTATGCCTCTCTAACTCCAGTGGCCATCAGATACATTCTCCACTGTGCTCAGCTCTTTGGTGTTTGGGCCTAAAAGCCAGCATCCTCTGTTTATTTTAGGAGTTTAGGCTTCAGTGTTTTCCCGGCCTGCTAGGCCTCAGTCCACATCAGAGCCTAACCTGGAGTACTGACATGACAGGGTCTGATCACCTGACCTGGAGCTATTCAATCCTGTGCCAGCCTGAGACTCTGAATCACCTGACCCTGTTCACCAATCACCAAAGACCAGGAAGTATAAGTAAAGAGACTTGTTACAGAAGCTGCCAGTTCCTTGTGTCACACAGCTCTGTGTGAGCTTAGTAGCTGAGCTCCCTAAAAGGTAACACTTTTGCCTTGATTCCTGTAAAACTCTGCTCTTTTGCTACCCAGTCTGGATTACAGTTGTGTTACTAGTTATAGCCAGTATCAGTCTCATCTTAAAGACACAGCCGCAGTATTCTTCAGCCTCATCTTAAAGACACAGCCGCAGTATTCTTCAGTCTTGCCTTAAATACACAGCCACAGTATTCTTCAGTCTCGTCTTAAAAACACAGCTGCAGTATTCTTCAGTCTCGACTTAAAGACACAGCTGCAGTATTCTTCAGTCTCCTCTTAAAGACACAGCTACAATCTTCAGTTCTTCTTCAGCCTTGTCTTAAAGTCACAGCCACAGTCATTGTTCTACATACAGTTGCATTTCCAGTTATATCTGGTACCAGCCCGGATTACAGTCGTGTTCCAGTTATAAAGGTTCCCAGCACGGTTCACAGTGCGGTTCTCAGTCTCACCGGTAACCAGCCCGGTTCTCAGTTTCACCGGTAACCAGTCTGGTTCAATGTCTTCAGCTCTCCTCCCAGTTCTGCGCAACTCCAGAGAACCTATTTCATAGTAACCTTGAGTACACAAACACCTACTCCTGTGACAGTATATCCAGTTTATTCTCACCAAAACATTCACAATCCTGCTATCAACACCAAGTCCCTGGTGAACCAGTGGTCAAGATATGGCTCCCTCTTCCGAGGCCTGGGTTCAACCCCCGGTCAGGGATTGTTCCTTACTACTTCATCTCACTGATTCCCGCAGACCAGCCAAATATACACATAGTCCTCCAGTTACCCACACGGACTTCACATGCACACCAGGTTCACAAAAACCACAGTCATGACAATCTTAGTTACATATATTTGCAAAGATATAGCAAGCCTCCAGGCCAAACGTCAAGAAATCTCTGATACTGGAGATCCTTATACTACATGATAACAGTACCCACTCTGGGACATATAAGTGTCTACTGTAATCTAATGCACATACAAAAATATATCTAATTGAGAGCCAGCTTATGAGGAGTCACCCCTAGGTCCCGCATATGGCACTAAAAGAACCAGCATGCTCTCCAAATGCTGGTTCTATCTATGCCTCTCTAAATTGAAGTATAAAATGGAAACTGGTCAATGAAATTAGTAATGCCTCTCTGGTGCTGAAAGGGAGGGGTTGTTCCAAACTAGAAGGATACACAAAACAGATTTTCCCTAGCACACCAAGGGGCATTAGCAATAAGATTTGAAAAACGACATGGTAGTAGGTAATTCAAAGATCTTTGGCCCTCATTCAGTATGGATCACATTTGCAAAGCTGCTCCCTTAGTAATGCAAATGCAGTAGGAGGCGTTACACACCTTATTGCTGCATTTGTGATCACAGCACTGTGACCAGAGTTGCAGTCTGGGGACGTTTATCAATTGCGATGGTCATCTGCAACAGCAAGCTGAGTAAGCCTCAGCTTACTCAGGCTAGCCATTGCAGGGCAGCTTGCAAGTCCAAGGAAACTGCATATCGTGACGCCCCCATTTCCAGCAATGCTGACCGCCCCTGCCCCCAAATGTCTCTGCCTGTCAATCAGACAGAGGCATTTGCAATACTGCAATGTGATTGCAGGACCCATTCTGCACATGCGCAGAACGAGTCCTGCACATGCGCCGTTTCCTGATTATCGGGATACTGCACTGAGGATTGCTAATGGGATCCATACAGAATATCCCCCTTAGGTACATATATTTACAAAGATATAGTAAGCCTCCAAGCCAAACATCAAGGCTTCTCTGATAATGGAAGTCCTTACACTACATGATAACAGTACCCACTCTGGGCCATATAATTGTCTACCATAAGGCTACATGATAATAGCACATACAAAAATATATCTAAATTGAAAAACTTGAAAAACTATATAGGCTGTAATCTAAAATGTTATATTTTTCCTAATAACTTTTCCGTCCTGCGTTCAGATAGTGGCCGTCTCCTGGGGGAGTGTAAATTTGCCGCGCAAGTGTGCGATACCATGTGTATGCCGAGCTGCAAAAATCCACTTTGTGCAGTCTCTGCGCAGCCCAGGACGTACTCCTACAGTGCGATCACAACAGGCTGATTGGGGCCAGAGCGGACGTCAGACACTTTCCCTGAATACGCTTGGGAACGCCTGCGTTTTTCTGGCCACTCCCAATAAACGGTCAGTTGCCACCCACAAATGGCTTCCTCCTGTCAATCACCTTGCGAACGCCCGTGCGATTGGAATTTTCGCACCATCCTGTCGCTGACCGGCAAAGCCCTTTGTTGCTGTCTGACACGTGTGCGCATTGCGATGCATACGCATGCACAGCAAGTACCTGATCGGCTGCTGTACGAAAACGCACAGCAGCGATCAGGTCTAATTCACCCCCTTGGATAGGATCAAGCAGAATTTAAGAGACAGGTGCTTTGATGAGGCATTAATATTTCATGTTACTTAAACAAATATAACAGTCCTAACAGAACCATAATATGAGGTATACACAGTTCCCCAAATGAAAGACAATTCTGATGGAAGGCTCATGGATCCCGCCTACAGTATATGGTCAGGTAGCCTCGGAAGTCATGTGGTACCAAAGGACTGTGGTGAGAATTCCAGTGACCTTCTAAAATAGATCATGGGTGGGGATAATTAGTGATTATAATTTAGTGATGGCCTAGTCACAAACATCATGGGATCCATATCAGGGAGCAGCAGAATAAACTGTAAAGAGAAGCGCAACACCCAAATCACTCCTCCACCAGACATTACAGCAGGGTAAGAGCTGCAGTCAGGAATGGTTTGGAAGAGCAGCATGAAGCTAGACATACTCCTTGATTTATCCTTCAGGCATGTTGTCAATATAAAGCCAGATGTCAAAAAGGTACATGTTGTTGCTTTAGTGTGCTTCTTAATAAAGAGCTTGTTCTGAGTGGTGGCATCACTTCAAGCAATATGACAGATAACAGCTGATGGAAAATGTATTTTCACTGCCTTTATTTTCAAACAAAGAAAAGTTAAAGTGCCTTGATAAGAGGACTTATATTGAATTAATGCTGTAGATTTCCAAGGATCAGTCAGACCATAATAAATGTAAAAATAGGAATACACTGTACACCCTAAATATGCTCAGTAACTGACCCAATTCTGTTACACAGGGATCATTGTTTCACCTCACATAAGAATCAACTTCCTGATTAGAAAGGGGCGGTGAACATGGTAAGAGGGCGGGGATATGCATTTGTTCAAGAGCAATGCAATGCAATTGATACAATGTTCATCTTAAGGGAATTACACTTATATGTCCAAATTTATATATATTTGATCTAATTTTCATCTAGCTACTGCATATATATTTACTGCAGGAGACAGGTGCGTCTACATTTCCCCCTAAAAAAGTGTCGAAAGTTACTTTTTAGTGTATGCTCTGTCTTCGTAAAGTAATGTCTCTACAATTTGCTGTAGCCTTGCAAAATATATGTATAAATGGATTTATAACCTTTGGAAATCACCTGGGGCCTAGCAGTAGACTGCTTGATTTAATTCAGTGCTTTGTTTTTCTTGTACTAGGAAAGTCCTTTTTGTTGGTTCTAGTATGTAACTTATCCGATAAAGAATAGCTTAATAAATGCTCTGCTTGTGATGTATGTGTCATGTCTATAGAAAAGACAAATTGAGTGCTTTCCAAGTCCCATGTCAATACACTGACTATCCTTGCAAAGCTAACCACTTACTTTACACTGTATAAAAAGCTCTTATTTTAGTATTGTGTTACTAATTAATCATATGGGAAATCCTCTACTTGATTTTATATCAGTTGTGTTTGCCACTTACTATCTAATTGCTATGTCATACATTTGTTTTTTAGAGCAATGTAAAGTTGGCTGCAAATTGCTATAAGGGGTGATTTATAATCTCTAGGACAGTGGTTCTCAAACTGTGTGCCGTGGCAGCCTGGGGTGCCTAAGGACACTTGCAGGGGTGCCTTGGATTGGTGGTCCAGGACCTATTCAAATTATTTATGGTCAATGTAATAAGCAAAACCAGTGCTGATGGCTGTCAATCATAAAATATGTGCACAAACAGAAGCAAATTTTGCCCCTCACCACATAACTGAACCTAATGATGATATACATTATAAACACAATTTACTTAATTAAATATTTCTTTCTAAATTTCTCAATAAGAAACTTCTGGCTTAGGGATGCCGTGAAAAAAATTCTGATATTCTAGGGCTCTGTTATTCAAAAAAGTTTGGGAACCACTGCCCTAGGATACTGTGCCTGAAATAACACGAGCATCAAGTTAAATAAGGAGGCTCTGTTTTATTTTCTATCATTTTATTTAGGTGCAACCGTTTCACTAAACAAAAGCAACCACTGTCAGTCAGACACTGATAAAAAGTGCATAGCATCTAGGTATGAAATCCCAGCAGTCACAATCCCGACGATCAGGATGCCGACAGTGGCATCCCGACTGTAATAATCTCGGCGTATCCTGGTGATTATTTTAACCCTACCCATAACCCACCCATCCTGTAGAACCCTAATAGTCCCCTCCCACAGCCTAATCCTCACTGTCTCCTCCCACAACCCAACCCTCACTATCCCCCAGTGCTGCAAGTAGAATTTTTTTCTTAGTGGTACTGATAGTAAAATGGTCGTCGTAACGTGTCATGAGGGGGCGTGGCCACACAAAACTAGGGGAGTGTCTACATGACAGTAGGGGCATGGCCTTATTATGCCACACACCGTAATGTTCCTTACACATTATGCCAAACACCGTAATGCCCAATACACATTATGCCACACACCGTAATTACTATTACACATTATGCCACACACCGTAATACCCATTACACATTATGCCACACACCGTAATACCCATTACACATTATGCCACACACCGTAATACCCATTACACATTATGCCACACACCGTAATACCCATTACACATTATGCCACACGCCGTAATACCCATTACACATTATGCCACACACCGTAATGCCTATTACATATTATACCATACACCGTAATGCCTATTACATAATATGCCACACACAGACGGTCGTAATCCCGTCAAACACTCGCTACTCCCACTCTTTTAGTGGGTCCACGCCACCAACCGAGTGGGAATATAATAGTGCCCGAAGCGTGGCGAGTGCAGCGAGCCCACGAGGGGACTCGATGCACAACTGTCAGGATTACAACTGTCTGGATTCCGTTGTCGGTCTCCTGACGTCAGGATCCCGACCATCAGTAAATCATACCGAATCCTTTCCCAGATACATATTACTAATTGTCAAATGCCAGGAATACATTTAGGAGCTCCTCCAGGTGTTGATGCATATGCTCACTGCTTTCATAAAGTGCCACATGCATCCAGCTCAAAAACAGCAGCATATGTACAAGGCAGGGCCTGATTTCTCTTACGTCCTAGAGGATGCTGGGGACTCCGTAAGGACCATGGGGATAGACGGGCTCCACAGGAGACATGGGCACTAAAAAAAGAACTTTAGGTATGGGTATGCACTGGCTCCTCCCTCTATGCCCCTCCTCCAGACCTCAGTTTGATACTGTGCCCAGAGGAGACTGGGTGCATTACAGGGAGCTCTCCTGAGTTTCCTGAAAGAAAGAAATTTTGTTAGGTTTTTTATTTTCAGGGAGCCTGCTGGCAACAGACTCCCTGCATCTAGGGACTGAGGGGAGAGAACTTAAGCAGACCTACTTTAATGCTAGGCTCTGCTTCTTAGGCTACTGGACACCATTAGCTCCAGAGGGAACGGAATGCAGGTCTTACCCTCGCTGTTCGTCCCGGAGCCGCGCCGCCGTCCTCCTCACAGAGCCGGAAGATAGAAGCCGGGTGAGTATCAGAAGAAAGAAGACTTCAGAGGCGGCAGAAGACTTCGTATCTTCACTGAGGTAACGCGCAGCGGTAACGCTGCGCGCCATTGCTCCCACACAAAACACACACACGGCAGGCACTGTAAGGGTGCAGGGCGCAGGGGGGGCGCCCTGGGCAGCAATTTGAACCTCCGATCTGGCTAAAATGAGTATATACAGAATCTACACTGTATATAAGAGATCCCCCGCCAGTTTTTTTAATGATTTCAGCGAGACCGAAGCCCGCCGCTGAGGGGGCGGAGCTTGTTCCTCAGCACTCACCAGCGCCATTTTCTCCACAGCACACCGCTGAGAAGAAGCTCCCTGGACTCTCCCCTGCTGAACACGGTGAAAGAGGGTTTGAAAGAAGGGGGGGGGGGGGGGGCACAGATGAATATAATAGCGCTATCTGGGTAAAAGATATATTGTTTTTTCCCTGGGTCAATTTGGCGCTGGGTGTGTGCTGGCATACTCTCTCTCTGTCTCTCCAAAGAGCCTTGTGGGGGAACTGTCTTCAGATAAAAGGATTCCCTGAGTGTGTGGTGTGTCGGTACGCGTGTGTCGGCATGTCTGAGGTAGAAGGCTCTCCTAGGGAGGAGGTGGAGCAAATGACTGTGGTGTCTCCGTCGGCAACACCGACACCGGACTGGTTGGATATGTGGAATGTTTTAAGTGCTAATGTAAATTTATTGCACAAAAGGTTGGACAAAGCTGAGTCCATGGAGTGTACAGGGAGTCAAGCCCTGCCTGCCCTTATGTCGCAGGGACCTTCGGGGTCTCAAAAGCGCCCACTATCCCAAATAGTAGACACTGATACCGACACGGATTCTGACTCCAGTGTCGACTACAATGATGCAAAGTTACAGCCAAAAATAAGAATTTACTTACCGATAATTCTATTTCTCGGAGTCCGTAGTGGATGCTGGGGTTCCTGAAAGGACCATGGGGAATAGCGGCTCCGCAGGAGACAGGGCACAAAAAAGTAAAGCTTTACTAGGTCAGGTGGTGTGCACTGGCTCCTCCCCCTATGACCCTCCTCCAGACTCCAGTTAGGTACTGTGCCCGGACGAGCATACACAATAAGGGAGGCATTTTGAATCCCGGGTAAGACTCATACCAGCCACACCAATCACACCGTACAACTTGTGATCTAAACCCAGTTAACAGTATGACAACAGAAAGGGCCTCTTAAAGATGGCTCCTTAACAATAACCCGAATTAGTTAACAATAACTATGTACAAGTATTGCAGATAATCCGCACTTGGGATGGGCGCCCAGCATCCACTACGGACTCCGAGAAATAGAATTATCGGTAAGTAAATTCTTATTTTCTCTATCGTCCTAAGTGGATGCTGGGGTTCCTGAAAGGACCATGGGGATTATACCAAAGCTCCCAAACGGGCGGGAGAGTGCGGATGACTCTGCAGCACCGAATGAGAGAACTCCAGGTCCTCCTTTGCCAGGGTATCAAATTTGTAAAATTTTACAAACGTGTTCTCCCCCGACCACGTAGTTGCTCGGCAGAGTTGTAATGCCGAGACCCCTCGGGCAGCCGCCCAAGATGAGCCCACCTTCCTTGTGGAGTGGGCTTTTACAGTTTTAGGCTGTGGCAGGCCTGCCACAGAATGTGCAAGTTGAATTGTGTTACAAATCCAACGAGCAATCGACTGCTTAGAAGCAGGTGCGCCCAACTTGTTGGGTGCATACAATATAAACAGCGAGTCAGATTTTCTGACTCCAGCCGTCCTTGCAATGTATATTTTTAAGGCTCTGACAACGTCCAACAACTTGGAGTCCTCCAAGTCGCTAGTGGCCGCAGGCACCACAATAGGTTGGTTCAGATGAAATGCTGATACCACTTTAGGGAGAAAATGCGGACGAGTCCGCAGTTCTGCCCTATCCGAATGGAAGATTAGATAAGGACTTTTATAAGATAAAGCCGCCAATTCAGATACTCTCCTGGCAGAGGCCAGGGCTAGTAACATAGTCACTTTCAATGTGAGATATTTCAAATCCACCTTTTTCAATGGTTCAAACCAATGGGATTTGAGGAAATCTAAAACTACATTTAGATCCCACGGTGCCACCGGAGGCACCACAGGAGGCTGTATATGCAGTACTCCCTTGACAAAAGTCTGGACCTCAGGGACAGAGGCCAATTCTTTTTGGAAGAATATTGACAGGGCCGAAATTTGAACCTTAATGGATCCCAATTTGAGACCCATAGATAATCCTGATTGCAGGAAATGTAGGAAACGACCCAGTTGGAATTCCTCCGTCGGAACCCTCCGATCCTCGCACCACGCTACATATTTTCGCCAAATGCGGTGATAATGTTTCACGGTGACTTCCTTCCGTGCCTTAATCAAGGTAGGAATGACTTCTTCTGGAATGCCTTTCCCTTTTAGGATCTGGCGTTCAACCGCCATGCCGTCAAACGCAGCCGCGGTAAGTCTTGAAAAAGACAGGGACCCTGCTGTAGCAGGTCCCTTCTCAGAGGTAGAGGCCACGGTTCGTCCGTGAGCATCTCTTGAAGTTCCGGATACCAAGTCCTTCTCGGCCAATCCGGAACCACTAGTATTGTTCTTACTCTTCTTTGCCGTATGATCTTCAATACCTTTGGTATGAGCGGCAGAGGAGGAAACACATACACTGACTGGTACACCCAAGGAGTTACCAGTGCGTCCACAGCTATTGCCTGTGGATCTCTTGACCTGGCGCAATATTTGTCCAGTTTCTTGTTGAGGCGAGACGCCATTATGTCTACAAGTGGTCTTTCCCAACGGTCTATTAACATGTTGAAGACTTCTGGATGTAGACCCCACTCTCCCGGATGAAGATCGTGTCTGCTGAGGAAGTCTGCTTCCCAGTTGTCCACGCCCGGGATGAACACTGCTGACAGTGCTATCACGTGATTCTCCGCCCAGCGAAGAATCTTGGCAGCTTCTGCCATTGCACTCCTGCTTCTTGTGCCGCCCTGCCTGTTTACATGGGCGACCGCCGTGATGTTGTCCGACTGAATCAACACCGGCTTTCCTTGCAGGAGAAGTTCCGCCTGGCTTAGAGCATTGTAGATTGCTCTTAGTTCCAGAATGTTTATGTGAAGAGACTTTTCCAGACTCGTCCATACTCCCTGGAAGTTTCTTCCTTGTGTGACTGCTCCCCAGCCTCTCAGGCTGGCGTCCGTGGTCACCAGGATCCAATCCTGAATGCCGAATCTGCGGCCTTCTAATAGGTGAGCCTTCTGCAACCACCACAGAAGTGACACCCTTGTCTTTGGTGACAGGGTTATTCGCAGGTGCATCTGCAGATGCGACCCTGACCATTTGTCCAACAGATCCCTTTGGAATATTCTTGCCTGGAATCTGCCGAATGGAATTGCTTCGTAAGAAGCCACCATTTTTCCCAGGACTCTTGTGCATTGATGCTGACACTTTTCCTGGTTTTAGGAGGTTCCTGACCAGATCGGATAACTCCTTGGCTTTTTCCTCTGGAAGGAAAACCTTTTTCTGAACCGTGTCCAGAATCATTCCTAGGAACAGCAGACGAGTTGTCGGGATTAAATGGGATTTTGGAATATTCAGAATCCACCCGTGTTGTCTTAGCACCTCTTGAGATAGTGCTAAAGCTGTCTCCAGCTGTTCTCTGGACCTTGCCCTTATTAGGAGATCGTCCAAGTATGGGATAACTAATACGCCTTTTCTTCGAAGAAGAATCATCATCTCGGCCATTACCTTGGTAAAGACCCGAGGCGCCGTGGACAATCCGAACGGCAGCGTCTGAAACTGATAGTGACAGTTTTTGAACAATGAACCTGAGGTACCCCTGGTGTGCGGGGTAAATCGGAACGTGTAGATACGCATCCTTGATGTCCAAGGATACCATAAAGTCCCCTTCTTCCAGGTTCGCTATCACTGCTCTGAGTGACTCCATCTTGAACTTGAACTTTTTTATGTAGAGGTTCAAGGACTTCAGATTTAGAATAGGCCTTACCGAGCCATCCGGCTTCGGTACCACAAATAGAGTGGAATAATACCCCTTTCCTTGTTGTAATAGGGGTACTTTGACTATCACCTGCTGAGCGTACAGCTTGTGAATGGCTTCCAACACCCTCTCCCTTTCGGAAGAGACGGTTGGTAAGGCAGACTTCAGGAAACGATGAGGAGGATCCGTCTCTAATTCCAACCTGTACCCCTGAGATATTATCTGCAGGATCCAGGGGTCTACCTGCGAGTGAGCCCACTGCGCGCTGTAATTTTTGAGACGGCCCCCCACTGTCCCCGAGTCCGCTTGAGAGGCCCCAGCGTCATGCTGAGGTTTTTGCAGGAGCCGGGGAGGGCTTCTGTTCCTGGGAAGGAGCTGCCTGTTGGTGTCTCTTCCCTCTTCCTCTGCCTCGTGGCAGGTACGACAAGCCCTTTGCTCTCTTATTTTTGTAGGAGCGAAAAGGCTGCGGTTGAAAGGTCGGTGCCTTTCTCTGTTGGGGAGTGACTTGAGGTAAAAAAGTGGATTTCCCGGCAGTAGCCGTGGCCACCAAGTCTGATAGACCAACTCCAAATAACTCCTCCCCTTTATACGGCAAAACCTCCATGTGACGTTTTGAATCCGCATCGCCTGTCCACTGTCGTGTCCATAAGGCTCTTCTGGCTGAAATGGACATAGCACTCACCCGAGATGCCAGTGTGCAAATATCCCTCTGTGCATCACGCATATAGATAAATGCATCCTTTATTTGTTCTAACGACAGTAAAACATTGTCCCTATCTAGGGTATCAATATTTTCAATCAGGGATTCTGACCAAACTACTCCAGCACTGCACATCCAGGCAGTTGCTATAGCTGGTCGTAGTATAACACCTGCATGTGTGTATATATTCTTTTGAATAACTTCCATCTTTCTATCTGATGGATCCTTAAGTGCGGCCGTCTCAGGAGAGGGTAACGCCACTTGTTTGGATAAGCGTGTGAGCGCCTTGTCCACCTTAGGGGGTGTTTCCCAGCGCGCCCTAACCTCTGGCGGGAAAGGGTATAATGCCAATAACTTTTTTGAAATTATCAACTTTTTATCAGGAGCAACCCACGCTTCATCACACACGTCATTTAATTCTTCTGATTCAGGAAAAACTGTTTGTAGTTTTTTCACACCATACATAATACCCTGTTTTACGGTATCTGTAGTATCAGCTAAATGTAACGTCTCCTTCATTGCCAAAATCATATAACGTGTGGCCCTACTGGAAAATACGTTTGAATTTCTACCGTCGTCACTGGAATCAGTGCCCGTGTCTGGGTCTGTGTCGACCGACTGAGGCAAAGGGCGTTTTACAGCCCCTGACGGTGTTTGAGGCGCCTGGACAGGCATTAATTGATTGTCCGGCCGCCTCATGTCCTCAACTGACTGTTTAAGGGAAGATAAACCATCACGTAATTCCACAAATAAAGGCATCCATTCTGGTGTCGACCCCCTGGGGGGTGACATCTGCATATTTGGCAATTGCTCCGCCTCCACACCAATATCGTCTTCATACATGTCGACACCACGTACCGACACACACCGCAAACTCACAGGGAATGCTCTAATGAAGACAGGACCCACTAGCCCTTTTGGGGAGACAGAGGGAGAGTCTGCCAGCACACACCACAAAGCGCTATATATACAAGGGATATCCTTATATTAAGTGCTCCCTTATAGCTGCTTTAATATATATATATATAGCCATTAATGTGCCCCCCCTCTCTGTTTTACCCTGTTTCTGTAGTGCAGTGCAGGGGAGAGACCTGGGAGCCGTTCTGACCAGCGGAGCTGTGACAGAAAATGGCGCCGTGTGCTGAGGAGATAGGCCCCGCCCCTTTTTCGGCGGGTTCTTCTCCCGCTATTTTTCCAGTCAGGCAGGGGTTAAATATCTCCATATAGCCCCTATGGGCTATATGTGAGGTATTTTTAGCCTTGTATAAGGTTTATATTTGCCTCTCAGAGCGCCCCCCCCCAGCGCTCTGCACCCTCAGTGACTGCCCAGTGAAGTGTGCTGAGAGGAAAATGGCGCACAGCTGCAGTGCTGTGCGCTACCTTATGAAGACTGAGGAGTCTTCAGCCGCCGGTTTCCGGACCTCTTCACGCTTCAGCATCTGCAAGGGGGTCGGCGGCGCGGCTCCGGGACCGGACTCCACGGCTGGGCCTGTGTTCGATCCCTCTGGAGCTAATGGTGTCCAGTAGCCAAGCAGCAAATCCACTCTGCATGCAGGTGAGTTTACTACTTTCCCCCTAAGTCCCACGTTGCAGTGATCCTGTTGCCAGCAGGACTCACTGTAAAGAAAAAAAAACCTAAACTAAACTTTCTCTAAGCAGCTCTTTAGGAGAGCCACCTAGATTGCACCCTTCTCGTTCGGGCACAAAATCTAACTGGAGTCTGGAGGAGGGTCATAGGGGGAGGAGCCAGTGCACACCACCTGACCTAGTAAAGCTTTACTTTTTTGTGCCCTGTCTCCTGCGGAGCCGCTATTCCCCATGGTCCTTTCAGGAACCCCAGCATCCACTTAGGACGATAGAGAAATTGGCTAAAAGTATTCACTATATGATTATTGCAATAAAGGATGTACTGCATATCACAGATGACCCCTCTGTCCCTGACACAAGGGTGCACATGTTTAAGGAAAAGAAACCTGAGGTAACCTTTCCCCCAGCTGAACGAGTTATTTGAAAAGGCTTGGGAATCTCCAGACAAGAAACTGCAGATTCCCAAAAGGATTCTTATGGCGTATCCTTTCCCGAATAAGGACAGGATATGGTGGGAATCCTCTCCAAGGGTGGACAAAGCGTTGATACGCTTATCCAAAAAGGTAGCACTGCCATCCCAAGATACGGCAACCCTCAGGGATCCTGCTGATCGCAAGCAGGAGGCTACCTTGAAGTCCATTTACACACATTCTGGTACCTTACTCAGACCGGCGATAGCGTCGGCTTGGGTTTGTAGCGCTGTAGCAGCGTGGACAGATACCTTATCGGCGGAACTTGATACCCTGGATAAGGATACCATTTTATTGACCCTGGGTCATATTAAAGATGCTGTCTTATATATGAGAGATGCTCAAAGAGACATTGGCCTACTGGGTTCTAGAGTCAACGCTATGGCGATTTCTGCTAGACGAGTCCTATGGACCCGACAATGGACGGGTGATGCCGACTCGAAGAGGCATATGGAGGTTTTACCTTACAAGGGTGAGGAATTGTTTGGGGAAGGTCTCTCGGACCTAGTTTCCACAGCCACAGCAGGTAAATCAACTTTTTTGCCTTATGTTTCCTCACAGCCTAAGAAAGCGCCACATTATCAGATGCAGTCCTTTCGGTCGCATAAAAACAAGAGAGTACGGGGATCGTCCTTTCTTGCCAGAGGTAAGGGCAGGGGGAAAAAGCTGCCAACCACAGCTAGTTCCCAGGAGCAGAAGTCCTCCCCGGCCTCTACAAAATCCACCGCATGACGCTGGGGCTCCGCTGAGGGAGTCAGCCCCAGTGGGGGCACGTCTTCGACTTTTCAGCCACATCTGGGTTCACTCACAGGTGGATCCCTGGGCAATAGAAATTGTTTCCCAGGGTTACAAGCTGGAATTCGAAGAGGTGCCTCCTCGCCGCTTTTTCAAGTCGGCCCTACCAGCTTCTCCCCCAGAGAGGGAGATAGTTTTAAATGTAATTCAAAAATTGTGTCTTCAACAAGTGATGGTCAAAGTTCCCCTGCTTCAACAAGGGATGGGGTATTACTCAACCCTGTTTGTAGTCCCGAAACCGGATGGTTCGGTCAGACCCATTTTAAATTTAATATCCTTAAACCTATACTTAAAAAGGTTCAAGTTCAAGATGGAATCGCTCAGAGCGGTCATCGCCAGCCTGGAAGGGGGGGATTATATGGTGTCCCTGGACATAAAGGATGCATACCTTCATGTTCCCATATATCCACCTCATCAGGCATACCTAAGATTTGCGGTACAGGATTGTCATTACCAATTTCAGACGTTGCCGTTTGGGCTTTCCACGGCCCCGAGGATTTTCACCAAAGTAATGGCGGAAATTATGGTACTCCTGCGCAAGCAGGGTGTCACAATTATCCCATACTTGGACGATCTCCTGATAAAAGCGAGATCACGAGAGCAGTTGCTGAACAGCGTATCACTCTCGCTGAAGGTGTTACAACAACACGGCTGGATACTCAACATCCCGAAGTCACAGTTGGTTCCTACGACTCGTTTGGCCTTCTTAGGCATGATTCTGGATACGGACCAGAAAAGGGTTTATCTTCTGATAGAAAAGGCCCAGGAACTCATGACTCTGGTCAGGGACCTATTGAAGCCAAAAAGATTGTCAGTGCATCACTGCACTCGAGTCCAGGGAAAGAAGGTGGCGTCTTACGAGGCCATTCCCTTCGGCAGGTTCCATGCGAGGACTTTCCAATGGGACCTACTGGACAAGTGGTCCGGGTCACATCTACAGATTCATCAGATGATCACCCTGTCCCCCAGGGCCAGGGTATCTCTCCTGTGGTGGCTGCAGAGTGCTCACCTTCTAGAGGGTCGCAGGTTCGGCATTCAGGACTGGATTCTGGTAACCACGGACGCTAGCCTCTGAGGTTGGGGAGCAGTCACACAGGGAAGAAATTTCAAGGGGCTCTGGTCAAGCCAGGAGGCTTGTCTTCACATCAATGTCCTGGAGCTGAGGGCCATATACAACGCCCTTCGTCAAGCGGAGAATTTGCTTCGCGACCTACCAGTTCTGATTCAGTCAGACAACATCACCGCAGTGGCTCATGTAAACAGCCAAGGCGGAACAAAGAGCAGAGTGGCAATGGCGGAAGCCGCCAGGATTCTTTGCTGGGCGGAAAATCACATAAGCACACTGACAGCAGTGTTCATTCCGGAAGTGGACAACTGGGAAGCAGACTTCCTCAGCAGACACGATCTACATCCAGGAGAGTGGGGACTTCATCAGGAAGTCTTCGCACAGATTGCAAGTCAGTGGGGCCTGCCCCAGATAGACATGATGGCTCCATTAAGGTTCAGATTTCGTCCCTGTCCATTTTCTTTCAGAAGGAATTGGCTTCTCTCCCAGAAGTACAGACGTTTGTCAAGGGAGTGCTGCATATTCAGCCTCCTTTTGTACCTCCAGTGGCACCCTGGGACCTTAGCGTGGTGTTGCGGTTCCTTAAGTCTCACTGGTTTGAACCACTTAGAACGGTGGAATTAAAATATCTCACTTGGAAAGTGGTCATGTTGTTAGCCTTGGCATCGGCTAGGCGAGTGTCGGAGTTGGCGGCTTTGTCTCACAAAAGCCCATATCTGGTTTTCCATGTGGATAGAACAGAATTGCGGACTTGTCCTCAATTCTTGCCCAAGGTGGTTTCGTCTTTTCATATGAACCAACCTATTGTGGTGCCTGTGGCTACGCGAGACTTGGAGGATTCCAAGTCCCTTGATGTGGTCAGGGCATTGAAAATTTATGTGGCCAGTACGGCTCGGGTTAGAAAAACAGAGGCACTGTTTGTCCTGTATGCAGCCGACAAGGTTGGTGCTCCTGCTTCGAAGCAGACTATTGCTCGCTGGATCTGTAACACGATTCAGCAGGCCCATTCTATGGCTGGATTGCCGTTACCAAAATCAATAAAGGCCCACTCCACTAGGAAGGTGGGCCCTTCTTGGGCGGCTGCCCGAAGGGTCTCGGCATTACAGCTGTGCCGAGCTGCTGCTTGGTCGGGTACGAACACCTTTGCAAAGTTCTACAAGTTTGATACCCTGGCTGAGGAGGACCTCCTGTTTGCTCAATCGGTGCTGCAGAGTAATCCGCACTCTCCCGCCCATTTGGGAGCTTTGGTATAATCCCCATGGTCCTTACGGAGTCCCCCGCATCCTCTAGGACGTAAGAGAAAATAAGATTTTAAACCTACCGGTAAATCTTTTTCTCCTAGTCCGTAGAGGATGCTGGGTGCCCGTCCCAGTGCGGACTACATCTGCAAGACTTGTATATAGTTTTTGCTTACATAAGGGTTATGTTACAGTTTTGATCAGTCTCGGGCTGATGCTGTTTTGTTACATATTGTTAACTGGTTCGTATATTCCAAGTTATACGGTGTGGATGGTGTGGGCTGGTATGAATCTTGCCCTTAGATTAACAAAAATCCTTTCCTTGTACTGTCCGTCTCCTCTGGGCACAGTTTCTCTAAAGGTGTGTACACACGGTACGATTTTTTCTTCCGATTCTGACTATATAGTCAGAATCGGAAGAAAAGATAGTGCAGATCGCAAGGTGAAAGTCACCTTGCGATCCTTATCCGATCACGATGCGCGTCTCCGCCAGGTCGGCATCGCAAGAAAAGATAGACCGAGCTGGCAAGTCAATCCTTGCTAGATCGGTGTCCTATCTAGTTCATATCGCAAGTGTTTCTAGTACCTTGCGATATGAGCTTGCGATGCCGATCAGCGTCATGTGGCCACTCCCCGCCGGTCCATTCTCTTCACAGCGCGGAGGAAGAAAGAAGCAGCAGCAGCGGCAGCACGTGGAGGAGAAAATCCAAGGAGACGTAAGTATATCCAGCGGGGTTGGGGGGCAGCACTGGGGGGCACCATAGGGGGACATATCTGGCACCGCAGGGGGACATATCTGGCACCGGGGGGGGGGACATATCTGGCACCGCAGGGGGACATATCTGGCACCGGGGGGGGGGGGGGCTTATCTGGCACCGGGGGGGGGGGGACATATCTGGCACCATAGGGGGACATATCTGGCACTGTGGGGCAATGTATACTGGCACTGGGGGGGAGGGCATATCTGGCACTGTGGGGCAATGTAATCTGGCACTGGGGGTCGTATCTGGCACTGTGGGGCAATGTAACCTGGCACTGGGGGTCATATCTGGCACTGTGGGGCAAAACTGGCACTGGGGGGGCATATCTGGCACTGTGGGACAATGTTTACTGGCACTGGGGGGGGCATATCTGGCACTGTGGGGCAATGTAACCTGGCACTGAGGGGCATATCTGGCACCGTGGGGCAATGTATACTGGCACTGGGGGGGCATATCTGGCACTGTGGGGCAATGTAACCTGGCACTGAGGGGCATATCTGGCACCGTGGGGCAATGTCTACTGGCACTAGGGGGGGCATATCTGGCACTGTGGGGCAATGTAACCTGGCACTGAGGGGCATATCTGGCACCGTGGGGCAATGTATACTGGCGCTGGGGGGGCATATCTGGCACTGTGGGGCAATGTAACCTGGCACTGAGGGGCATATCTGGCACCGTGGGGCAATGTATACTGGCACTAGGGGGGGCATATCTGGCACTGTGGGGCAATGTAACCTGGCACTGAGGGGCATATCTGGCACCGTGGGGCAATGTATACTGGCACTGGGGGGGCAATGTATCTGGCACTAGGGGGGCACCGTATCTGGCAGTGTGGGGCTTTTTTTCTGGCACTGAGGGGCACCGTATCTGGCACTGGGGGTCATATCTGGCACTGTGGGGCAATGTATACTGGCACTAGGGGGGGCATATCTGGCACTGTGGGGCAACGTAACCTGGCACTGGGGGGGGGGGCATATCTGGCACTGTGGGGCAATGTATACTGGCACTGGGGGGGGGCATATCTGGCACTGTGGGCCAATGTATACTGGCACTGGGGGGGCAATGTATCTGGCACTAGGGGGGCATAGTATCTGGCAGTGTGGGGCTTTTTTTCTGGCACTGAGGGGCACCGTATCTGGCACTGTGGGGCAATTTTTCTGGCACTGGGGTGCACCGTATCTGGCACTGGGGGGGCACCGTATCTGTCACTGTGGGGCAATGTATCTGGCACTAGGGGAGCAATGTATCTGGGACTGTGGGGCAATGTATCTGGCACTGGGGGGGCTCTCCCACATGCGGCTCTCCCCCCTCCTCCGCTGGCTCCGTCCTCCCACTGACAGGAGCAGCGGCATGGCCCTGCAGTGTATGCGGCTCTCCCCAGCAGCAGCAGGTTAGTCTCTCTCCCTCTCTCTCTCTCTCTCCTGTGGTTGTGTTAAGTTTTTTTTTTTTTTTTTTTACAGGTACCCCTACCCTATTGGATTCTACTGGACAAGTGGACGTGACCGGCGTGGGATGTAGGTAAGTAATCTGTCTCTCATTTTTACAGGTACCCTATTGGATTCTACTGGACAAGTGGACGTGACCGGCGTGGGATGTAGGTAAGTATGTGTGACTGTGTAAGTGTGTTTTAATAAATTTTTACTGTCACGGTGTGCGAGTTGTGTTTTTATTTGGGTATTTTTTTTGTTGTAGACCTACAGGTACCAGCGACCCCGTTATTTCCCTGCATGCTGGTACTTGAGGTTCTCCAAGTACCAGCAAGCGGGGGAGGCTTGCTGGGCCTTGTAGTTCCACAACAAAAGACAATATTCTCTTCTTTAAACACATGACTATCAGCCTCCCATCCACCGCCCACGGATGGGGGGGACAGCCTCGGGCTTCACCCCTGGTCCTTGGGTGCCTGGAGGGGGGGTGACCCCTTGATTTAAGGGGTCCCCACTCCTCCAGGGAACCCCGGCCAGGGGTGACTAGTTGGGGGGTAATGCCACGGCCGCAGGGACCTCCATAAATGTGTCCCCCGGCTGTGGCATTATGTCCCTGGCTAGTGGAGCCCGGTGCTGGTTTTAAAAATACGGGGGACCCCTACATCTTTTGTCCCCCGTATTTTTGGAACCAGGCCCGGACTAAGAGCCCGGTGCTGGTTGTCGAAATACGGGGAACCTCTGTCCAATTTTTTCCCAGTATTTAAACAACCAGGACTGGCTCAAAGAGCCCGAGGCTGGTTATACTTAGGTACTTTTTTAACACATTCAGACCCTTCTCCATTAAGTTAATGGAATCCCTGGACAACAAAATTGCATTCATGTCCTCCTCCCACTCCCTTCCCAAACAGTAATTGTTATTTTTTCTATAAAAATGTACAATATATTACAAGTATGATGAGCAGGCAGGCCTGGAGATGCAAATTAGTGGCGGAGGGCTGGGTCAGTTGATGGTGGGCGACTTCGGAAGCCATTGGTGGTGGCAGCAGGCATTGGCTCATAGGCAGTAGTGGGCATTGGCTCGGCGGCGGTAGGGGTCATCGGCAGGATTCGTCGAACATTTTGGCTGTAGTGCCTCACCAGCCACTGACCTCACCGCACGCCACTGGTAAAAAGTGGACTCTTGCCTGCCGTGATGTATAAAATGGGGACAATTGCCTGCAGTAATGTATAAAATGGGCATTCTGCCCTGATGTATAAAATGGGGACACGTGCCTGCCATAATGTGTAAAAAGGGGGACACTTGCCTGCAGTAATGTATAAAATGTGGACTCTTGCCTGCCATAATGTGTAAAATGCGGACTCTTGCCTGCCGTAATGTGGGGATTTCATGTATCAAGGGCATTGCGGAGTGTGGCATAATATGGTGCAGGGGGCATTACTGTGTGGGGCTTAAGATGGTTGAATTTTTATTTCACTATGGTGGGCGTGATCTGTTGGTACACGGTCAAATACTGGGGTTTGAGGTAGTTTTTTCAGATGAGGCACGTCCATTATAATGAGGCCAGCACATTTAAATAATGAGGACACGCCCCCTTGCCGGGGGGGATGCTGGCGACACATTAAGGGAAGCATTTTTGGGGTAGATAGATATATATAGAGATATATAGAGATAGATATAGATATATAGAGATAGATATATAGATAGATATATAAATAGTATTTTTAGGCTTTTTGTATGTGACGGTTGTATTTTGTCGGCTAATTGTGTTATTTTATTTTCAACCAGCAATGTCATCTGAGGAGTACCGCCAATTCTGGTCAGGATTCATTGATCTGTACCGTCAGAACGAGTGCCTGTGGCGTGTCAGGAGCCCAGACTATGCCAACAGAATCAAGCGGAATCGGGCATATCAGCAGCTTATTGAGTACAGTAGAGGCAAAAACTCTGATGTTGATGTCAATTGGGTGAAGAAAAAAATTTCAAATTTCCGAACAGTGTTCGTGAAGGAACGCAAGAAGGTGCAAGATTCACAGCGATCCGGAGCCGGGACTGATGAGGTCTATAAACCGACGCTGTGGTACTATGACCAAATTCAGTTCATTATAGAGCAAGAGGCGCGGGTAAGGTCACGGGACGCTCTAGATCCAGAGTCTCCAGTTCTTGTCGAAGAGGAGGCCCAGGAGAGTCTGGATCTGGTAAGTACACACACATTTGTTTCATATGCCACCCACCAATTTTGACATAGACCTAATTTTTGTTTTTCTTATATTGCAGGATGCTACCCCGGAGCTGGAGGTGGAGCCTACCACAGGCCAAGGGGCAGAAGTGGAGGAGCCGGTAGCGGAGCCGGTGGCACCCCCACAGGCGCGCCCAGGAAGAACGAGGCGCACGGCAAGGAGGACCACTTCTGCACCCTATAGCACCCCCTCTGGCTCCCAGCAGTTTTTTCAACGCGCTGAGGAGGTTTTGCATAGGCCCCCGGATGCCGAACAACAATTTGGCAATTTTATTGCATCGGAAATGCGCCTGATGACGGATGATCAAAAATTCATCGTCCAACGGTTAGTCAATGAGACTGTCTCACGTGGCAGGCGCCAAACACTGGTGTCGGCGTGTGAGATAGTGCCAACTGACCCTTGGTATCACCCAAATTTGACCCGTCCCCCCTTCCCAAACAACCCCCCCATGGAGCATGCGCCAGTAAACCCCCCTCAGCAACCGTATTTTTTTCCGTCGGGAGCCACACAGCCCAGCCCCTCCCCCCAATCTAGCACCTCGTCCAGTGGCATGTACTCTGACATGCAGAGTACACAGTCCTCTGTGCTGGGCGACCCACGCTTTTTTCATTTATAATTAGTTTTTTGGACCCGGTTTTTTAGTTTTGTTTGAAAAATCTGCTGGTGACCTTATCCTACGCTCTTGCTCAAAGTGAACTGTATTGAGGTCATTAGTACTGCAGCGTCGGTTTTGTGTCCTCACTGTCCCGGACTACGGATCGTTGTGAAGACTGCACTTCTTGTGTTCCTTCAAGACTGTTTGGAAATTTGATGATGTTCTTCACCCAAGGCAAAATTGCACTGTTTACCTCTACTGTACTCGGATTTGCCCGTTTCCTGTTCTGTTGGCATAGTCCCTGTCCAAAGGCACTCGTTCTCATGGTACAGCTTATGAATCCTGGCCAGAGTTGGCGTTGGCATTTAATATTTTTATAAAGTTTACGAAAAAACAAACTGTGTGGTGTATTTTTTAAAAAAGGTAAAGGGGCTTATATTGTGTTATCGGCAGGTAGTAAAAACGCCCTGTAGCATTTTTAGGTGGGGGCGGGGTTTTTTTTTTGGGGGGGGGGGTGGATGGGAGTTGAGTGTTGCTGAGGTGGGGGGGGGGGGGGGATACTGCCGAAAACCACATCTGTTTAATGTTTTTTTGGGGTCATGTTTTATTAGAGGCTAATTCAGACCTGATCGTAGCCCTGCCTAATTTTGCAGGCCTACGATCAGGCACACTGACATGCAGGGGGCCGCCCAGGCTAGTCTGCCCCGCATGTCAGGCCCACATAAGTGCAAAAGCATCATACAGCTGCAATGCTTTTGCACTTCAGTAGTAACTCCCAGCCAGCACAACTTTTGCGTGCTAGGCGGGAGCTACTCGTCGTTGGCCGGGTCACAGCGGCTACATGTGACGCCACGCTGCTGCGGCCTGCCCCCCCGCACAGTCTGGCCACGGCTGCGTTGGCCGGACCGCGCCCACAAAACGGCAGCCAAACGCCGCCGTACCGCCCTTTCCCGCTTCAGCCTGTCAATCAGGCAGAGGTGATCTCAAGGCCACGACAGCTGTCGGCCATTCTGCGTACATCTGACCTGATCGCTGAGAACTGCAGCAAGCAATCAGGTCAGAATGACCCCCTTACTCAGAAGCATACACAGACCAGTAAGATCCGTGCATGCTTCTGTGTAAAAATGTTGTGTTAAAAATAAAAAATAAAATTATGTGCAGGTCCCCCCAAAAAACATAACCAGCCTCGGGCTCTTTGAGCCGGTCCTGGTTTCAAAAATATGAGGGAAAAATGGAGTAGGGGTCCCCCATATTTAAGCAACCAGCACCGGGCTCTTGGTCCGGTCCTGGTTCCAAAAATACGGGGGACAAAGAGTAGGGGTCCCCCATATTTTTGAAACCAGCACCGGGCTCCACTAGCCAGGGAGGTGATGCCGCAGCCGGGGGACACTTTTATACAGGTCCCTGCGGCCGCAGCATCACACACCCCCAACTAGTCACCCCTGGCTGGGGTTCCCTGGGGGGTTGGGGACCCATTAAATAAAGGGGGCCCCCACCTCCAGGCACCCAAGGGCCAGAGGTGAAGCCCGAGGCTGGCCCCAGCACCCTTGTGTCAAAAAAGAATATAAGTCCCAGCAAGCCTCCCCACATGCTGGTACTTGGAGAACCACAAGTACCAGCATGCAGAGAATTAATAGTCCTGCTGGTACCTATAGTTCCACAACAAAAGAAATACCCCAAGAAAGACAAAACACACACACCGTAAAGGTAAAAGTTTATTGACACACACACCAACACACTCGCACATACTTACCTAGTGTTCCACGCAGCCCCTCGGTCCTCTTGTCCATGTAGAATCCATAGGTTCACTGGAAAAAAATGTCAACAAAAATCAGCCACAGAGCAGAAATGCACTGTTTTAAAAATGGCTGACAGTCGAAAAAGACACTCCCCCCAACCCTGTAATGCCATCCCACTATTATAATGAGATAGTCAAGATCTCACATAAGCCGAAATCTCACATAAGCCAAAATTTCACATAAGCCAAAATCTTAAGCACACAAACACAGATCTCAAGAAAAGTTAGTCAAAATCTGTCCTATCTGGCCTCTGGGGAGTTCAAGGGAAATCTCAAGAAAAAATAGGACATAGCAAGGATCTCACCGTGTGTACACACCCTAACTGAGGTCTGGAGGAGGGGCATAGAGGGAGGAGCCAGTGCACACCCATACCTAAAGTTCTTTTTTTAGTGCCCATGTCTCCTGCAGAGCCCGTCTATCCCCATGGTCCTTACGGAGTCCCCAGCATCCTCTACGGACTAGGAGAAAAAGATTTACCGGTAGGTTTAAAATCTTATTTTTTCACAAGTCATGCAATTAAGGCAGCCGCCTAGAATCCTATTAACCTTAGGGAGCCCACCAGGTGCCCAAATAAAAAAGTAAGTAATTGCTGCTTCCACGTAAGCATCAATAATGCGCTTTCCATCCACATCTGACTCAGGCACAGTGTTATTAATCTAGAACTTTGAATTAGGGAGTTTATTCTGTGCCTTCCACTGAACGGATTTGGAAGAAAACTTCACAGAGTGGTAACTTTGGATCCCAAAAGATATCCAAGGGGTCGTGGCCCCAGTCGGACCTCCCGTTTGTGTACGCTGGCCAGAACTTTGACCCGGGGATCCTCTTCTGGACCTGCTACTGGATGAATTTGTAAGAAAACTTCAGAGTGGAAACATTGCATCCCAGAAGACATACTCGGGGTATGAAATAACTAAAATAACTGACAGAAATGGAGGTGGGAAAACAAAAAATGTTGTGTACCTAAATAGCAGCATTGATAACACAAGGAAAACTTTAAACCCATTTTGCAATGGAAAACATGCACCTCACACATGTACAGTAATGCTGCCAGGATACTTCCGTCCAGCAGCGGGCAGCCGAGGGTGGATGCTGTAATCAGCTGCTACCTGAGACCAGGCCTGAGAGAACAGTGCGGACGCAGAGAGAGACCCCTTGTGCAATGCAGGGACTATGTATTTGGGACAGGGCAAGAGCAGGGCCAGTGGTGTGAGGATTGGGAGCCGGTGTGGACACTAGAGATGAGCGGGTTCGGTTTCTCTGAATCCGAACCCGCCCGAACTTCATGTTTTTTTTCACGGGTCCGAGCGACTCGGATCTTCCCGCCTTGCTCGGTTAACCCGAGCGCGCCCGAACGTCATCATGACGCTGTCGTATTCTCGCGAGGCTCGGATTCTATCGCGAGACTCGGATTCTATATAAGGAGCCGCGCGTCGCCGCCATTTTCACACGTGCATTGAGATTGATAGGGAGAGGACGTGGCTGGCGTCCTCTCCATTTAGATTAGGGTTGAGAGAGAGAGATTGACCTGAGGCTGTGATACTGTAGAAGAGAGTGCAGAGTTTAGTGACTGACGACCACAGTGACCACCAGACAGTGCAGTTGTTTGTTTTATTTAATATATCCGTTCTCTGCCTGAAAAAAACGATACACACAGTGACTGAGTCACATACCATATCTGTGTGCACTGCTCAGCCCAGTGTGCTGCATCAATGTATATATATATCTGACTGTGCTCAGCTCACACAGCTTATAATTGTGGGGGAGACTGGGGAGCACTGCAGTGCCAGTTATAGGTTATAGCAGGAGCCAGGAGTACATAATATTATATTAAAATTAAACAGTGCACACTTTTGCTGCAGGAGTGCCACTGCCAGTGTGACTAGTGACCAGTGACCTGACCACCAGTATATATAATATTAGTAGTATACTATCTCTTTATCAACCAGTCTATATTAGCAGCAGACACAGTACAGTGCGGTAGTTCACGGCTGTGGCTACCTCTGTGTCGGCACTCGGCAGCCCGTCCATAATTGTATATACCACCTAACCGTGGTTTTTTTTTCTTTCTTTATACATACATACTAGTTACGAGTATACTATCTCTTTATCAACCAGTCTATATATTAGCAGCAGACACAGTACAGTGCGGTAGTTCACGGCTGTGGCTACCTCTGTGTCGGCACTCGGCAGCCCGTCCATAATTGTATATACCACCTAACCGTGTTTTTTTTTTCTTTCTTTATACATACATACTAGTTACGAGTATACTATCTCTTTATCAACCAGTCTATATATTAGCAGCAGACACAGTACAGTGCGGTAGTTCACGGCTGTGGCTACCTCTGTGTCGGCACTCGGCAGCCCGTCCATAATTGTATATACCACCTAACCGTGGTTTTTTTTTCTTTCTTTATACATACATACTAGTTACGAGTATACTATCTCTTTATCAACCAGTCTATATATTAGCAGCAGACACAGTACAGTGCGGTAGTTCACGGCTGTGGCTACCTCTGTGTCGGCACTCGGCAGCCCGTCCATAATTGTATATACCACCTAACCGTGGTTTTTTTTTCTTTCTTTATACATACATACTAGTTACGAGTATACTATCTCTTTATCAACCAGTCTATATATTAGCAGCAGACACAGTACAGTGCGGTAGTTCACGGCTGTGGCTACCTCTGTGTCGGCACTCGGCAGCCCGTCCATAATTGTATACTAGTATCCAATCCATCCATCTCCATTGTTTACCTGAGGTGCCTTTTAGTTGTGCCTATTAAAATATGGAGAACAAAAATGTTGAGGTTCCAAAATTAGGGAAAGATCAAGATCCACTTCCACCTCGTGCTGAAGCTGCTGCCACTAGTCATGGCCGAGACGATGAAATGCCAGCAACGTCGTCTGCCAAGGCCGATGCCCAATGTCATAGTACAGAGCATGTCAAATCCAAAACACCAAATATCAGTAAAAAAAGGACTCCAAAACCTAAAATAAAATTGTCGGAGGAGAAGCGTAAACTTGCCAATATGCCATTTACCACACGGAGTGGCAAGGAACGGCTGAGGCCCTGGCCTATGTTCATGGCTAGTGGTTCAGCTTCACATGAGGATGGAAGCACTCAGCCTCTCGCTAGAAAAATGAAAAGACTAAAGCTGGCAAAAGCAGTAGCACCGCAAAGAACTGTGCGTTCTTCGAAATCCCAAATCCACAAGGAGAGTCCGACTCCAATTGTGTCGGTTGCGATGCCTGACCTTCCCAACACTGGACGTGAAGAGCATGCGCCTTCCACCATTTGCACGCCCCCTGCAAGTGATGGAAGGAGCACCCGCAGTCCAGTTCCTGATAGTCAGATTGAAGATGTCAGTGTTGAAGTACACCAGGATGAGGAGGATATGGGTGTTGCTGGCGCTGGGGAGGAAATTGACCAGGAGGATTCTGATGGTGAGGTGGTTTGTTTAAGTCAGGCACCCGGGGAGACACCTGTTGTCCGTGGTAGGAATATGGCCGTTGACATGCCTGGTGAAAATACCAAAAAAATCAGCTCTTCGGTGTGGAAGTATTTCACCAGAAATGCGGACAACAGGTGTCAAGCCGTGTGTTCCCTTTGTCAAGCTGTAATAAGTAGGGGTAAGGACGTTAACCACCTCGGAACATCCTCCCTTATACGTCACCTGCAGCGCATTCATAATAAGTCAGTGACAAGTTCAAAAACTTTGGGTGACAGCGGAAGCAGTCCACTGACCAGTAAATCCCTTCCTCTTGTAACCAAGCTCACGCAAACCACCCCACCAACTCCCTCAGTGTCAATTTCCTCCTTCCCCAGGAATGCCAATAGTCCTGCAGGCAATGTCACTGGCAATTCTGACGAGTCCTCTCCTGCCTGGGATTTCTCCGATGCATCCTTGCGTGTAACGCCTACTGCTGCTGGCGCTGCTGTTGTTGCTGCTGGGAGTCGATGGTCATCCCAGAGGGGAAGTCGTAAGCCCACTTGTACTACTTCCAGTAAGCAATTGACTGTTCAACAGTCCTTTGCGAGGAAGATGAAATATCACAGCAGTCATCCTGCTGCAAAGCGGATAACTGAGGCCTTGACAACTATGTTGGTGTTAGACGTGCGTCCGGTATCCGCCGTTAGTTCACAGGGAACTAGACAATTTATTGAGGCAGTGTGCCCACGTTACCAAATACCATCTAGGTTCCACTTCTCTAGGCAGGCGATACCGAGAATGTACACGGACGTCAGAAAAAGACTCACCAGTGTCCTAAAAAATGCAGTTGTACCCAATGTCCACTTAACCACGGACATGTGGACAAGTGGAGCAGGGCAGACTGAGGACTATATGACTGTGACAGCCCACTGGGTAGATGTATGGACTCCCGCCGCAAGAACAGCAGCGGCGGCACCAGTAGCAGCATCTCGCAAACGCCAACTCTTTCCTAGGCAGGCTACGCTTTGTATCACCGCTTTCCAGAATACGCACACAGCTGAAAACCTCTTACGGCAACTGAGGAAGATCATCGCGGAATGGCTTACCCCAATTGGACTCTCCTGTGGATTTGTGGCATCGGACAACGCCAGCAATATTGTGTGTGCATTAAATCTGGGCAAATTCCAGCACGTCCCATGTTTTGCACATACCTTGAATTTGGTGGTGCAGAATTTTTTAAAAAACGACAGGGGCGTGCAAGAGATGCTGTCGGTGGCCAGAAGAATTGCGGGACACTTTCGGCGTACAGGCACCACGAACAGAAGACTGGAGCACCACCAAAAACTACTGAACCTGCCCTGCCATCATCTGAAGCAAGAAGTGGTAACGAGGTGGAATTCAACCCTCTATATGCTTCAGAGGTTGGAAGAGCAGCAAAAGGCCATTCAAGCCTATACAATTGAGCACGATATAGTAGGTGGAATGCACCTGTCTCAGGCGCAGTGGAGAATGATTTCAACGTTGTGCAAGGTTCTGATGCCCTTTGAACTTGCCACACGTGAAGTCAGTTCAGACACTGCCAGCCTGAGTCAGGTCATTCCCCTCATCAGGCTTTTGCAGAAGAAGCTGGAGACATTGAAGGAGGAGCTAACACGGAGCGATTCCGCTAGGCATGTGGGACTTGTGGATGGAGCCCTTAATTCGCTTAACAAGGATTCACGGGTGGTCAATCTGTTGAAATCAGAGCACTACATTTTGGCCACCGTGCTCGATCCTAGATTTAAAGCCTACCTTGGATCTCTCTTTCCGGCAGACACAAGTCTGCTGGGGTTGAAAGACCTGCTGGTGACAAAATTGTCAAGTCAAGCGGAACGCGACCTGTCAACATCTCCTCCTTCACATTCTCCCGCAACTGGGGGTGCGAGGAAAAGGCTCAGAATTCCGAGCCCACCCGCTGGCGGTGATGCAGGGCAGTCTGGAGCGACTGCTGATGCCGACATCTGGTCCGGACTGAAGGACCTGACAACGATTACGGACATGTCGTCTACTGTCACTGCATATGATTCTCTCAACATTGATAGAATGGTGGAGGATTATATGAGTGACCGCATCCAAGTAGGCACGTCACACAGTCCGTACGTATACTGGCAGGAAAAAGAGGCAATTTGGAGGCCCTTGCACAAACTGGCTTTATTCTACCTAAGTTGCCCTCCCACAAGTGTGTACTCCGAAAGAGTGTTTAGTGCCGCCGCTCACCTTGTCAGCAATCGGCGTACGAGGTTACATCCAGAAAATGTGGAGAAGATGATGTTCATTAAAATGAATTATAATCAATTCCTCCGCGGAGACATTGACCAGCAGCAATTGCCTCCACAAAGTACACAGGGAGCTGAGATGGTGGATTCCAGTGGGGACGAATTGATAATCTGTGAGGAGGGGGATGTACACGGTGATATATCGGAGGGTGATGATGAGGTGGACATCTTGCCTCTGTAGAGCCAGTTTGTGCAAGGAGAGATTAATTGCTTCTTTTTTGGGGGGGGTCCAAACCAACCCGTCATATCAGTCACAGTCGTGTGGCAGACCCTGTCACTGAAATGATGGGTTGGTTAAAGTGTGCATGTCCTGTTTTGTTTATACAACATAAGGGTGGGTGGGAGGGCCCAAGGACAATTCCATCTTGCACCTCTTTTTTCTTTTCTTTTTCTTTGCATCATGTGCTGATTGGGGAGGGTTTTTTGGAAGGGACATCCTGCGTGACACTGCAGTGCCACTCCTAAATGGGCCCGGTGTTTGTGTCGGCCACTAGGGTCGCTAATCTTACTCACACAGTCAGCTACCTCATTGCGCCTCTTTTTTTCTTTGCGTCATGTGCTGTTTGGGGAGGGTTTTTTGGAAGGGACATCCTGCGTGACACTGCAGTGCCACTCCTAGATGGGCCCGGTGTTTGTGTCGGCCACTAGGGTCGCTAATCTTACTCACACAGCTACCTCATTGCGCCTCTTTTTTTCTTTGCGTCATGTGCTGTTTGGGGAGGGTTTTTTGGAAGGGACATCCTGCGTGACACTGCAGTGCCACTCCTAGATGGGCCCGGTGTTTGTGTCGGCCACTAGGGTCGCTAATCTTACTCACACAGCTACCTCATTGCGCCTCTTTTTTTCTTTGCGTCATGTGCTGTTTGGGGAGGGTTTTTTGGAAGGGCCATCCTGCGTGACACTGCAGTGCCACTCCTAGATGGGCCCGGTGTTTGTGTCGGCCACTAGGGTCGCTAATCTTACTCACACAGCTACCTCATTGCGCCTCTTTTTTTCTTTGCGTCATGTGCTGTTTGGGGAGGGTTTTTTGGAAGGGACATCCTGCGTGACACTGCAGTGCCACTCCTAGATGGGCCCGGTGTTTGTGTCGGCCACTAGGGTCGCTTATCTTACTCACACAGCGACCTCGGTGCAAATTTTAGGACTAAAAATAATATTGTGAGGTGTGAGGTATTCAGAATAGACTGAAAATGAGTGTAAATTATGGTTTTTGAGGTTAATAATACTTTGGGATCAAAATGACCCCCAAATTCTATGATTTAAGCTGTTTTTTAGTGTTTTTTTGAAAAAAACACCCGAATCCAAAACACACCCGAATCCGACAAAAAAAATTCGGTGAGGTTTTGCCAAAACGCGTTCGAACCCAAAACACGGCCGCGGAACCGAACCCAAAACCAAAACACAAAACCCGAAAAATTTCAGGATCTCATCTCTAGTGGACACTGCGCTGGGTGTGACAGTGTGCTGCCGTCTTTCTTCCTACATCGCAGGACCCATTCAGCCTTGCACAAAACGGGTCCTGCACATGCGCAATTACCAATAATTGGTACTTTGTGACATGAATAACAAGAACAACCGGACCTGAATGAGGTCCTGAGTGTGTTTAAATACCTATCAAACCAATCACACAAATCAAACTCACCTGTACATGGTTAGCATGCAGTGTATCCAGGGCATGAGTAATCGGCATTTGGGACACAGCCAGAAGTCCCTAGCTGTCAGCCCAGCAACTAACTGCCATGCACAGGCTGACGGAAGGCCAGAAGTCGCTATGCACACCCCAGCAATCAGGAAAAACAGTTAGATATTAAAATACATTAACAGCTGACATTAAAAGAACCCGGCTAGAGTCTGGAAGCCTTTGAGCACCACCATGATGACTAATAACAAAAAAGGGCCCATACACATAAGCATGGTAACCACAGAAATCAATAACATTAGCAGCGCTTACATGGCTGCACAGGGAACAGTGCCAGCCAATCAGCGCTACTTAAGTAGAAATGAGTGTAATAAAAAGAGACAGTGGGTAGTTGATAAAGACACACATTTTATATAAAATCACATGAAAAAAACTTAACATGCAAGAGAAAAGAAAAAATATAAAAAAGCTATGTACCAGCCAATATGAACAACAAGGATCATGTATAGCAATATTCACACATATACTTTTCTCAAAAAAATTACCAACAGATTCACACTTGCTGCAACAGTGTACAGGAAACCAGAGCCGGCCCCAGGCATAGGCAAACTAGGTAAATGCCTAGTGCATTTGATATGCCTAGGGGCACAAGCAGCTTCTGCTGATTAAAATGATATGCGGCATGCCTATATTCTGTGTGTGACTGTGGCTGTATCTGCATATGAAATGCTATGTTACAGTGTATTCCTGGAAATCACTGTAACGTAGCATTTCATATGCAGATACAGTCACAGTCACGCACAGAACATAGACATGCCGCATATAATTTTAATCAGCAGAAGCTGCTTATGCATCCTAGCCACATTGTAATGCAAATAAGATGCATTTTCATCATAAAAAAAAGGCGCCCAATGTTAGCAAAGCTGCCAGCTGACTTATGCCAGGCATTTCCTGTTGCATGGCGTATTGACGCAAGAGGACACATGTGTATGCAAGCAGAGGCAGAGTTCACAGTGTTAGCGGTCATGTGAGTGTTGTGTGCGGTGGGTTGGTTGTGCTGTAGTGTTCGGCATATGTGTAAGGGGCATTATGTGTGTCAAGTGTATAAATGCATTATTACTAATGTGCAGTAAATGTGTAAGAGTGTGTGTCATTATGTGTATAAGTGCACTGATAATGTGTGGAATATGTGAAAGGGACATTATGTGTGTCACTATGTGTATAAGGGCATTAATAATGTGCAGCATGTGTGTAAGGGACATTATGTGTATAAGGGCATTAATAAAGCTTGGCATAATGTATAAGGCACATTATGTTTATAAGGACATTAATAATATGTGTCATATGTGTAAGCGGCATCACTGTATGGTATAATGTGAATAAATGCATTACTAATGTGTGGCATTATGTGTACAAGGTGCTCCAATGTGTGTCGTAATGTATAGAAAAAACACTACTGTGTGGTCTAATGTGAATAAAGAGCAATATGGAGTGGTGTAATGTGAATAAGGAGCAATTCAGTGTGATGTAATGTGATTAAGGGTCATTACTGTGAGGAGTAACGTTTATAAGGTAAAATGGTACTACTGTGTGATGTAACATAAATTAGGGACACTATCGCATGATAAAATGTGAATAAAGTTGTACTACTGTGTAGTGTAGAAAAGAGAAGTGAAGAACAAGCGCCTAATGGTGCAGTAATTTTGGACTTTGATCTCTGTCACGACAACATTCATATATAGATATTAAGCGTACCAGATGAATAAATATGGCAAGCACATCAAAAAGCTGTTGTCTTCCGTCTATTGTTCACAGCCAAGGGGTCGGAACACTTGAAAGGTGACGACACGTCACAGAGTTTTTTTTTATCCTCCAAAGCTCGGATAGAATCAGCTCACAGCTCAGAGATACTACAAGTAAACATAAAATGCGCCTCTCATAGTGCAATATTGTTGCTGCAATGCAAGCTCGTAAATCACTTTTATAAGTAATGAATGTACCAGAAGGTGGAAGTATAACAGCACGTCACGGACGGTCTTTATTCACCAGTACTCAGCATGCGGTTGGGTCTGGCGCTCCCGGAAGTGCACCCTTTAAGGGTCATTACTGTGAGGAGTAACGTTTATAAGGTAAAATGGTACTACTGTGCAGGGGCGTCAGAACGTTTTTAGGTTGGGGGGGGGCAAGATATAATCTCATTTTGGCGCCCCTAAATTGCTGAATCGCTTATGAAATGCATTGAAAAGGCTGAATCCACACTGAATTACCACACCCAGAAAAGCCGAATACAGGGCCTGATTGCTGTGCTGCAAATTACACTGTCCTGCGATCAGATTGTCTCCGCCCAAGGGGAGTGAAAATTCATCACGTGCAAGTGTGCGATTCCATGTGTACGCTGTGCGAAAATTCCCCTCAGGCAGCGGACAGCTGCAAATCCGTTCACATCACACTCACCATCGAATGTTTTTCCCATTCTGTGCAGTGTGTGCAGTCTGTGCGTAGCTCAATACTTACTTCTCCAGTGCGAAGGAATCAGGGCGATCGAGTCTGGAGCGTTTTCCCTGACATTCCCAGAAAACGGTCAGTTACCACCCACAAATGCCCTCTTCCTGTCAATCAGCTTGCGAACGCTCGTGCAATTTAAATTTTCCCACCATGTGCCCCACGTAGAAGGGAAACACTTGAATTGGCTACCGGTCACCTTAGATGGGGCTAAAGCCCAGTACCCACGGGCCGATGCATGAGAGATGTGTGCTGAGCGAACCGCTCAGCACACATCTCTCCCGCCGCTCAGCACAGTGCAATCTGTGCCGAGCGTGCGGGGGGAGACGGGGGGCCGCTCACTTCACCCAGAGGGTGAAGTGAGCGACCCGCTAGATTGGCCTGCATGCAGGCCAATCTAGCAGCAGCGATAGCGATGCGTGGAGCTGCGCATCGCTATCGCTGTAAGGGGTACTCACGGAGCGATCAGGCTGATATTCGAAGCAATCTAGTCAGATTGCTTAGAATATCGCTCCGTGAGTACCCCCCTTAATGATCTCAAACTGCCACATGAGGTAGGGTCAGCTAGAGCTAGTGTCACCACCTGCTTCTGCTGGTATGACTGGTGGGGAAAACGAGCGGCACTGAACAACTAAGTTGCTGCACTTTTTTCCTTTCCTGCAGGTGCCATCACAGCATTTACATAAACATATATTTGACACTACATTTTTTTTACAGAACCTTGGCACTCATTACCCTACACATGTAGCCAAGCTCATTGTTGCCATGATGCGTGGTGCGACTAGTGTGCCCACGTCTATGGCGCATGTAGCGTACGCACGCACATGCAATTGACTACTATGGTGTCATCGCTGACTGCACTTAGTCACAGTGCAGTGCATATGCGCACTGCCGCGATGCATACGCCGTGCGTACGCATTGCGGCAACAATGAGCATGGCTATATCTGTATATCCTTATGGGATCGTAATGATCTCCCAGCGGACAGGATGCCGGCTGTCAATATACTGACAGCGGCATCCCGGCTGCCAGAAACCGGCAGCGGGGTGAACGAAAAGAGTCTCCTTGCGGGCCTGCTGTTCTCGTCATGCGCCAGGTTTTATTCACACTCTATGGGTGTTGAGGACACCCACAAGTGGGAATAGCCTTGGCGAGTGCTGTCGGCATTCCTGGCTGTCAAAATCCTGAACGCTGGGATCCTGATAGCCGGGATATTAACTAGATGAAGATGAAATACTTATTTTGATTGTAGTGAGGGAGGTAATGAGGGGGTTAATATATTCATTCAATTAAAGGATTAGGGAGGGCTAATGGTTAACCCCCTCAGAAGCTGGCGTGACTTTATAGTGACCATCTCACCACACATACTGCAGCATACTGTACGGAAAATATATGGAATGTAGCTATGTGATCCCGGCCGCCGGTAATGTGACCCCAACCCAAATATATGTCACAAACACTATATCTATCTGTATATACCTATATATAGGCACAATAGCCAAAAGGGATAATAATAATAATAATAATAACTAACATGATTGGACACCATACTGTAGATCAAAGTGAAAAATCACATTACACCACACAGTATGAGCCGAAATTCATATTACACCATACGGTATGAGCCGAAATTCACATTACGCCACACAGTATGAGCTGAAATTCACATTACGCCACACAGTATGAGCTGAAATTCACATTACGCCACACAGTATGAGCCGAAATTCACATTACACCACACAGTATGAGCCGAAATTCATATTACACCACACAGTATGAGCCGAAATTTACATTATGCCACACAGTATGAGCCAAAATTCACATTACACCACAGTATGAGCTGAAATTCACATTACACCACACAGTATGAGCCGAAATTCACATTACACCACACAGTATGAGCCAAAATTCACATTACACCACACAGTATGAGCCGATATTCACATTACCCCACACAGTATGAGCCGAAATTCACATTACACCACACAGTATGAGCCGAAATTCATATTACACCACACAGTATGAGCCGAAATTTACATTATGCCACACAGTATGATCCAAAATTCAGGTACAGTGACAGCTGGGACATAGGGACAGGGAGAGTGACAGAGAGACAGCAAGGACATACAGTAGAGAAAGAGAAAGGCAGCAGGGTTAGATTACCTAATGAGCAGCGGTGAGGAGGAGGGGGCTGTGGTCGGCGGCAGCGGTGCGGAGGAGGCTGTGGTCGGCAGCGGCAGTGCAGAAAAGACTGTGGTCGGCGGAGGAGGCTGTGATCTGCTTCAGCGGTGCAGAGAAGGCAGTGGTCGGCAGCGGCAGTGCAGAGAAGACTGGTCGGCGGAGGAGGCTGTGATCGGCTTCAGCGGTGCAGAGAAGGCAGTGGTCGGCAGCGGCAGTGCAGAGAAGACTGTGGTTGGCGGAGGAGGCTGTGATCGGCTTCAGCGGCGCAGATAAGGCTGTGGTCGGCGGAGGAGGCTGTGATCAGCAGCAGTGGTGCAGAGGAGGCTGTGGTCGGCAGCGGCAGTGCAGAGGAGACTGAGGTCGGCGGAGGAGGCTGTGATCAGCAGCAGTGGTGCAGAGGAGGCTGTGGTCGGCAGCGGCAGTGCAGAGGAGACTGAGGTCGGCGGAGGAGGCTGTGATCAGCAGCAGCGGTGCAGAGGAGGCTGTGGTCGGCGAAGGCTGTGTGTGTGTGTTACACAGAATGAGGGGCACAGAGTGAGGGGGTAACAGAGTGAAGGAGTAGCCACACACACATATTATATATATATATATATATATATATATATATATATATATGTATATAATATGTGTGTGTGGCCACTCCTTCACTCTGTTACCCCCTCACTCTGTGCCCCTCATTCTGTGTCTCTCAGCAGCCTCCCTTCTCCCTCCTACTGTGCTATGATGTGGGGCAGCACAGTATTGAGTGACAGGCTGGCCAGCGGCAATCAAATACGCGCCGGTAGAAACAGCGGCCGGGCTCTGCAAGCAGTGACTAGCATGCGCAGCAGCTCCCCCCGGCGGCCATGTCTTGCTGGTCTTTACGGTGTTTCTGCGCATGCGCAGAAGTTCTCACCGAGCGCTAATGTACAGGAGGAGGCACGGGTGAGCAGTGTGCAGTCAGGAGAAAGACCGCACCAGCACCTCCGCTCCGTGCAGTGAATGTACAGGAGGAGCGGAGGAGCAATGTGCGGTCAGGAGAAAGACCGCACCTCCGCTCCGTGCAGTGAATGTAGGCGCCTGCAGGAGCATTGTCGGCGCCTCTCTATATTTGGGGGGGGGCGAGCTGCCCCCTTGCCCCCCCAGTTCCGACGCCCCTGCTACTGTGTGATGTAACATAAATTAGGGACACTATCGCATGATAAAATGTGAATAAAGTTTTACTACTGTGTAGTGTAATTTGAATTGAGGGTACTATTGTGTGGCCCAGTTCCTTCCCAGCAAAAACATACTTCTTTTGAACTGTGTGCCGATTTTGCGCACTGTTCCTATTTAAAATATAGGGGGTAAGAACACCAAAATGAGGACTGTTGTGGGTGAGGGGTTATGGTGCTGGGAAAGGGATGAAGTGTCAGAGGCGGAACTAGCCACGGTGCTAGAGGGCAGCAGCCAAAATCTTGCCTAGGGCATCATATTGGTTAGGGCCGGCTCTGCAGGAAACAATTAAATGATTGTCCCTCATTCTATCCACTGGGACAATAACTGATCAATCCAAAAGCATTCCTTTGGTAACAATAATTTACCACAATTGCCTTATTCTCTTGAAGGTGGTATGTGATCAAGTTGTTGAAAACAAAAGTCTTTTAAAATATGGTTGTATGGGCCACTCCCTGGATACAGCTTATTGGTTACGTTAAGCTGGGAACACACTGAGACGATAACAGCCTGATATGTAGTTTCCGGCCAAGTCAGAGCGGCATATTGGGCATATCATTCAGTGTGTATGCCCAATATGCGGGTATCAGATCAGCCCTGCTGCACGGCCAACCGGGCAATAATGCAAGCGACCAGCAGCAGCTCCTACCTGGATGGAGGAGGGGGGCTGACGCTGGACATGCTGCCTGGTCCCTGCTATCTGCTCCCACTGCTGGCTTGGTCCCGAAACCTGCACAATGTAACTGACAGCTGCCGGGACTGGTGCATGCACAACAGCGGCAGCGGTACTGCGCATTTGCAAAACCCCTGCTTTGGCTGCAGCTCATAGAAGCTGGCTAGGGCTGAAAGGCAGGGAGTGGTTTCCTACAGTAATCCAGCTCTCTGCTAATCGCAGTATACATCGTGTAGTGTGTACCCACCTTTAGACATACAGTAACTAGTTTAAATTAGAGATGAGCGCCTGAAATTTTTCGGGTTTTGTGTTTTGGTTTTGGGTTCGGTTCCGCGGCCGTGTTTTGGGTTCGAACGCGTTTTGGCAAAACCTCACCGAATTATTTTTGTCGGATTCGGGTGTGTTTTGGATTCGGGTGTTTTTTTCCAAAAACACTAAAAAACAGCTTAAATCATAGAATTTGGGGGTCATTTTGATCCCAAAGTATTATTAACCTCAAAAACCATAATTTACACTCATTTTCAGTCTATTCTGAATACCTCACACCTCACAATATTATTTTTAGTCCTAAAATTTGCACCGAGGTCGCTGTGTGAGTAAGATAAGCGACCCTAGTGGCCGACACAAACACCGGGCCCATCTAGGAGTGGCACTGCAGTGTCACGCAGGATGTCCCTTCCAAAAAACCCTCCCCAAACAGCACATGACGCAAAGAAAAAAAGAGGCGCAATGAGGTAGCTGTGTGAGTAAGATTAGCGACCCTAGTGGCCGACACAAACACCGGGCCCATCTAGGAGTGGCACTGCAGTGTCACGCAGGATGGCCCTTCCAAAAAACCCTCCCCAAACAGCACATGACGCAAAGAAAAAAAGAGGCGCAATGAGGTAGCTGACTGTGTGAGTAAGATTAGCGACCCTAGTGGCCGACACAAACACCGGGCCCATCTAGGAGTGGCACTGCAGTGTCACGCAGGATGGCCCTTCCAAAAAACCCTCCCCAAACAGCACATGACGCAAAGAAAAAAAGAGGCGCAATGAGGTAGCTGACTGTGTGAGTAAGATTAGCGACCCTAGTGGCCGACACAAACACCGGGCCCATCTAGGAGTGGCACTGCAGTGTCACGCAGGATGTCCCTTCCAAAAAACCCTCCCCAAACAGCACATGACGCAAAGAAAAAAAGAGGCGCAATGAGGTAGCTGTGTGAGTAAGATTAGCGACCCTAGTGGCCGACACAAACACCGGGCCCATCTAGGAGTGGCACTGCAGTGTCACGCAGGATGTCCCTTCCAAACAACCCTCCCCAAACAGCACATGACGCAAAGAAAAAAAGAGGCGCAATGAGGTAGCTGACTGTGTGAGTAAGATTAGCGACCCTAGTGGCCGACACAAACACCGGGCCCATTTAGGAGTGGCACTGCAGTGTCACGCAGGATGTCCCTTCCAAAAAACCCTCCCCAATCAGCACATGATGCAAAGAAAAAGAAAAGAAAAAAGAGGTGCAAGATGGAATTATCCTTGGGCCCTCCCACCCACCCTTATGTTGTATAAACAAAACAGGACATGCACACTTTAACCAACCCATCATTTCAGTGACAGGGTCTGCCACACGACTGTGACTGATATGACGGGTTGGTTTGGACCCCCCCAAAAAAGAAGCAATTAATCTCTCCTTGCACAAACTGGCTCTACAGAGGCAAGATGTCCACCTCATCTTCACCCTCCGATATATCACCGTGTACATCCCCCTCCTCACAGATTATCAATTCGTCCCCACTGGAATCCACCATCTCAGCTCCCTGTGTACTTTGTGGAGGCAATTGCTGCTGGTCAATGTCTCCGCGGAGGAATTGATTATAATTCATTTTAATGAACATCATCTTCTCCACATTTTCTGGATGTAACCTCGTACGCCGATTGCTGACAAGGTGAGCGGCGGCACTAAACAGTCTTTCGGAGTACACACTTGTGGGAGGGCAACTTAGGTAGAATAAAGCCAGTTTGTGCAAGGGCCTCCAAATTGCCTCTTTTTCCTGCCAGTATAAGTACGGACTGTGTGACGTGCCTACTTGGATGCGGTCACTCATATAATCCTCCACCATTCTATCAATGTTGAGAGAATCATATGCAGTGACAGTAGACGACATGTCCGTAATCGTTGTCAGGTCCTTCAGTCCGGACCAGATGTCAGCATCAGCAGTCGCTCCAGACTGCCCTGCATCACCGCCAGCGGGTGGGCTCGGAATTCTGAGCCTTTTCCTCGCACCCCCAGTTGCGGGAGAATGTGAAGGAGGAGATGTTGACAGGTCGCGTTCCGCTTGACTTGACAATTTTGTCACCAGCAGGTCTTTCAACCCCAGCAGACCTGTGTCTGCCGGAAAGAGAGATCCAAGGTAGGCTTTAAATCTAGGATCGAGCACGGTGGCCAAAATGTAGTGCTCTGATTTCAACAGATTGACCACCCGTGAATCCTTGTTAAGCGAATTAAGGGCTGCATCCACAAGTCCCACATGCCTAGCGGAATCGCTCCCTTTTAGCTCCTTCTTCAATGCCTCCAGCTTCTTCTGCAAAAGCCTGATGAGGGGAATGACCTGACTCAGGCTGGCAGTGTCTGAACTGACTTCACGTGTGGCAAGTTCAAAGGGCATCAGAACCTTGCACAACGTTGAAATCATTCTCCACTGCACTTGAGACAGGTGCATTCCATCTCCTATATCGTGCTCAATTGTATAGGCTTGAATGGCCTTTTGCTGCTCCTCCAACCTCTGAAGCATATAGAGGGTTGAATTCCACCTCGTTACCACTTCTTGCTTCAGATGAAGGCAGGGCAGGTTCAGTAGTTTTTGGTGGTGCTCCAGTCTTCTGTACGTGGTGCCTGTACGCCGAAAGTGTCCCGCAATTTTTCTGGCCACCGACAGCATCTCTTGCACGCCCCTTTCGTTTTTTAAAAAATTCTGCACCACCAAATTCAAGGTATGTGCAAAACATGGGACGTGCTGGAATTTGCCCATATTTAATGCACACACAATATTGCTGGCGTTGTCCGATGCCACAAATCCACAGGAGAGTCCAATTGGGGTAAGCCATTCCGCGATGATCTTCCTCAGTTGCCGTAAGAGGTTTTCAGCTATGTGCGTATTCTGGAAAGCGGTGATACAAAGCGTAGCCTGCCTAGGAAAGAGTTGGCGTTTGCGAGATGCTGCTACTGGTGCCGCCGCTGCTGTTCTTGCGGCGGGAGTCCATACATCTACCCAGTGGGCTGTCACAGTCATATAGTCCTGACCCTGCCCTGCTCCACTTGTCCACATGTCCGTGGTTAAGTGGACATTGGGTACAACTGCATTTTTTAGGAGACTGGTGAGTCTTTTTCTGACGTCCGTGTACATTCTCGGTATCGCCTGCCTAGAGAAGTGGAACCTAGATGGTATTTGGTAACGGGGGCACACTGCCTCAATAAATTGTCTAGTTCCCTGTGAACTAACGGCGGATACCGGACGCACGTCTAACACCAACATAGTTGTCAAGGACTCAGTTATCCGCTTTGCAGTAGGATGACTGCTGTGATATTTCATCTTCCTCGCAAAGGACTGTTGAACAGTCAATTGCTTACTGGAAGTAGTACAAGTGGGCTTACGACTTCCCCTCTGGGATGACCATCGACTCCCAGCGGCAACAACAGCAGCGCCAGCAGCAGTAGGCGTTACACGCAAGGATGCATCGGAGGAATCCCAGGCAGGAGAGGACTCGTCAGACTTGCCAGTGACATGGCCTGCAGGACTATTGGCATTCCTGGGGAAGGAGGAAATTGACACTGAGGGAGTTGGTGGGGTGGTTTGCGTGAGCTTGGTTACAAGAGGAAGGGATTTACTGGTCAGTGGACTGCTTCCGCTGTCACCCAAAGTTTTTGAACTTGTCACTGACTTATTATGAATGTGCTGCAGGTGACGTATAAGGGAGGATGTTCCGAGGTGGTTAACGTCCTTACCCCTACTTATTACAGCTTGACAAAGGGAACACACGGCTTGACACCTGTTGTCCGCATTTCTGGTGAAATACCTCCACACCGAAGAGCTGATTTTTTTGGTATTTTCACCTGGCATGTCAACGGCCATATTCCTCCCACGGACAACAGGTGTCTCTCCGGGTGCCTGACTTAAACAAACCACCTCACCATCAGAATCCTCCTGGTCAATTTCCTCCCCAGCGCCAGCAACACCCATATCCTCCTCATCCTGGTGTACTTCAACACTGACATCTTCAATCTGACTATCAGGAACTGGACTGCGGGTGCTCCTTCCAGCACTTGCAGGGGGCGTGCAAATGGTGGAAGGCGCATGCTCTTCACGTCCAGTGTTGGGAAGGTCAGGCATCGCAACCGACACAATTGGACTCTCCTTGTGGATTTGGGATTTCAAAGAACGCACAGTTCTTTGCGGTGCTTTTGCCAGCTTGAGTCTTTTCAGTTTTCTAGCGAGAGGCTGAGTGCTTCCATCCTCATGTGAAGCTGAACCACTAGCCATGAACATAGGCCAGGGCCTCAGCCGTTCCTTGCCACTCCGTGTGGTAAATGGCATATTGGCAAGTTTACGCTTCTCCTCCGACAATTTTATTTTAGGTTTTGGAGTCCTTTTTTTACTGATATTTGGTGTTTTGGTTTTGACATGCTCTGTACTATGCCATTGGGCATCGGCCTTGGCAGACGACGTTGCTGGCATTTCATCGTCTCGGCCATGACTAGTGGCAGCAGCTTCAGCACGAGGTGGAAGTGGATCTTGATCTTTCCCTAATTTTGGAACCTCAACATTTTTGTTCTCCATATTTTAATAGGCACAACTAAAAGGCACCTCAGGTAAACAATGCAGATGGATGGATTGGATACTAGTATACAATTATGGACGGGCTGCCGAGTGCCGACACAGAGGTAGCCACAGCCGTGAACTACCGCACTGTACTGTGTCTGCTGCTAATATATAGACTGGTTGATAAAGAGATAGTATACTCGTAACTAGTATGTATGTATAAAGAAAGAAAAAAAAACCACGGTTAGGTCACTGGTATATACAATTATGGACGGGCTGCCGAGTGCCGACACAGAGGTAGCCACAGCCGTGAACTACCGCACTGTACTGTGTCTGCTGCTAATATATAGACTGGTTGATAAAGAGATAGTATACTCGTAACTAGTATGTATGTATAAAGAAAGAAAAAAAAACCACGGTTAGGTCACTGGTATATACAATTATGGACGGGCTGCCGAGTGCCGACACAGAGGTAGCCACAGCCGTGAACTACCGCACTGTACTGTGTCTGCTGCTAATATATAGACTGGTTGATAAAGAGATAGTATACTCGTAACTAGTATGTATGTATAAAGAAAGAAAAAAAAACCACGGTTAGGTCACTGGTATATACAATTATGGACGGGCTGCGGAGTGCCGACACAGAGGTAGCCACAGCCGTGAACTACCGCACTGTACTGTGTCTGCTGCTAATATATAGACTGGTTGATAAAGAGATAGTATACTCGTAACTAGTATGTATGTATAAAGAAAGAAAAAAAAACCACGGTTAGGTGGTATATACAATTATGGACGGGCTGCCGAGTGCCGACACAGAGGTAGCCACAGCCGTGAACTACCGCACTGTACTGTGTCTGCTGCTAATATATAGACTGGTTGATAAAGAGATAGTATACTCGTAACTAGTATGTATGTATAAAGAAAGAAAAAAAACCACGGTTAGGTCACTGGTATATACAATTATGGACGGGCTGCCGAGTGCCGACACAGAGGTAGCCACAGCCGTGAACTACCGCACTGTACACTGGTTGATAAAGAGATAGTAGTATACTCGTAACAACTAGTATGACGACGGTATAAAGAATGAAAAAAAAACCACGGTTAGGTGGTATATAATACAATTATGGTTGGACGGACTGCCTGCCGAGTGCCGACACAGAGGTAGCCACAGCCGTGAACTACCGCACTGTACACTGGTTGATAAAGAGATAGTAGTATACTCGTAACAACTAGTATGACGACGGTATAAAGAATGAAAAAAAAACCACGGTTAGGTGGTATATAATACAATTATGGTTGGACGGACTGCCTGCCGAGTGCCGACACAGAGGTAGCCACAGCCGTGAACTACCGCACTGTACACTGGTTGATAAAGAGATAGTAGTATACTCGTAACAACTAGTATGACGACGGTATAAAGAACGAAAAAAAAACCACGGTTAGGTGGTATATATTATAATACAATTATGGATGGACGGACTGCCTGCCGAGTTCCGACACAGAGGTAGCCACAGCCGTGAACTACCGCACTGTACACTGGTTGATAAAGAGATAGTAGTATACTCGTAACAACTAGTATGACGACGGTATAAAGAACGAAAAAAAAAACACGGTTAGGTGGTATATATTATAATACAATTATGGATGGACGGACTGCCTGCCGAGTTCCGACACAGAGGTAGCCACAGCCGTGAACTACCGCACTGTACACTGGTTGATAAAGAGATAGTAGTATACTCGTAACAACTAGTATGACTATGACGACGGTATAAAGAAAGAAAAAAAAAACCACGGTTAGGTGGTATATAATACAATTATGGATTGACGGACTGCCTGCCGAGTGCCGACACAGAGGTAGCCACAGCCGTGAACTACCGCACTGTACTGTGTCTGCTGCTAATATAGACTGGTTGATAAAGAGATAGTATACAATACTACTAATATACTGGTGGTCAGGCACTGGTCACCACTAGTCACACTGGCAGTGGCACTCCTGCAGCAAAAGTGTGCACTGTTTAATTTTAATATAATATTATTTATCATGTACTCCTGGCTCCTGCTATAACAACCTGCAGTGCTCCCCAGTCTCCCCCACAATTATAAGCTTTATATACAATACATTGATGTGCAGCACACTGGGCTGAGCAGTGCACACAGACTGAGTCACTGTGTGACTGTGTATCGTTTTTTTCAGGCAGAGAACGGATATATTAAATAAAACAAACAACTGCACTGTCTCTGGTGGTCACTGGTCACTGTGGTCGTCAGTCACTAAACTCTGTCTGCACTCTGCACTCTCTTCTAATCTACAGTATCACAGCAATCTCTCTCTCTCTCTCTTCTAAATCTAATCTAAATGGAGAGGACGCCAGCCACGTCCTCTCCCTATCAATCTCAATGCACGTGTGAAAATGGCGGCGACGCGCGGCTCCTTATATAGAATCCGAGTCTCGCGAGAATCCGACAGCGTCATGATGACGTTCGGGCGCGCTCGGGTTAACCGAGCAAGGCGGGAAGATCCGAGTCGCTCGGACCCGTGAAAAAAAAAGTGAAGTTCGTGCGGGTTCGGATTCAAAGAAACCGAACCCGCTCATCTCTAGTTTAAATACTGTACCAACATTGAACACAGTGTGCCTGCCACTCCAATTGGGTGCGTGCTGAAGTGTTACGGAAAGGAGAACACATGACAGGCACATTCCCAGTGTAACAGCGTCTTTTCTTGGAAGCAGACAGTGTACTTCATCAAATACAGACAGTAGCCTGGAAAACAGGCCTAGCTATTAAATAGACAAGTGTACTCAACCAACCCAGCACCGTCTCTAGCACCAAAGTCTCTACAGTTCATTCTGCTGCCCTGGAGTGCAGCCATCTCTTGCCATGCTTCATTGCACAGATTTTCAGTTGATCCCTGGCACTAATCACTGGTCTACTCGATAGCCGCTATCCAGTATCTGTGCTCAGAGCACCGGGCAGATGATAGTGTTAAGCTCTTCCTGTTCTGTGGTGATGATTCCCAGTTGACTCTGAATACCCTGGACATCCCAGAGTTCCAAACCACCATTGCTGCTGCAGAGTGCACAGGTTTTGCTTTTCTCTCCTTTGAAGGGAGGTGATCAATTCGTGTGGGCAAATCAGGAGAGCGAAAACCCCTCTCACCACAGTATATAGTTACTACTTGCAGAATACGTACACATACATGGGAATGTACTAAATTCCACCAAGTCCTGAGGTGATATAAGGTGCAGGTCATCTTGTCTTAATTGATATTGTACAAAACTAGGAATCCAGTCATATAGTAATCTCATTCACCAAACCAAAGCAGGGCTTCATGGCTTTATACTTGTGCATGATGATGTCATCTCTTATCAAATAATATGTCATCAAATATGAAATAATATGTTACACAAAAACTACTTACTGTAGTTAAGAGTTGATCCCTATAAAGAATAATTATATTATACTTTCAGGCACTCAAGAGCTAACAAATGACACATCACGTACAGTACAAAAGACAGTACTACATGAATACATAACCTGCTATTAATGTGTAATGAATCCGCTGCCAAGTGACTGTGACCACAAGGGAGCTCAAATAGCCACAATGAGCATATGTGCGTGAGCCCTTAGTTTTTGGTAGCAAATGTGATTTTGAAGAGAAGATAAAGTATGCCTGCGGTGCTAGTCGGAAGAGAGAAAACCCCACTGCTGAAGGGTGGTAAGCCTCCTGTTTTGTATCTGAACACAGAGGTAAATTCTGATCACAGAGGTAAATGAAACGGATCCTCTCTGAATACATAGTTTATTAATCAAACAAACACAACAGTTTTTCTATTCCAACAGGGAAAGGAGGGTTATGCGAGGACAATCTTACATTTTATCAGCATTGTTAATACCAATGGGGATGCATGCTTAGGTCCAGAATGACTAACAGATAATATCGAAGTTCTTGCTAATTGACAGCAATTTCCGCAGAGATTATAGTATTGCTATTATTGCCAAAATTTATGCAAATGATCGGTAATGAGTAATGACATGTTTATGTTCTTACTTTATTTCCAATGCATATCATTAGCATTAAAGTGAGCTATTACTGTCTTTATTGAGGTGGTACGTAGGCTACATACAAATCAAAACACTACTTACAGTCATTAAATTTGTATCTGCAGCAGGAATGCTCTAAGTAAGGATAGATTCACTGCAGCGCTCGCTATCTAGTGTGACATCATAACCATGTGCATAGCTTTATTCAAAGCATATAATGCAGAAATAGTAGTATTTCACTGTCAGAATATTTTGTGGGTCTTAAGCGTCAAATAATTGTATGTACAATGTTTTTCGATTTGTGGTTTAGAAAAAGAAAACGATTTGTAGTTTTAAAAGAAAACATACTTCACTTTAGCGACCTACATACTGAATTATGTACAGAAATGACAGCAGGCTTTATAGTTTAGTACCTACACAGCAGGCTTTATTTTCCATGCCATGTGTACATAAGCTCTAAATAGCAGTTTAGGCCAATGATCAGGATTAACACAAATAAAGAACTGCCAAAACCCGAGAACCACATGACAAAGAGAGACACAAAATTCTAGATTACTTTAGCACAGAAAGTTTTGCAAGTGAACGTTTTTGAAAGAGATGTGCATCTGGCCATTTTTCGGTTTTTGCTATTGGTTTTGCCAAAACCGACCTTGTGTGTTTGGGTTTTGGCTTTGGTTCTATTTATTTATTTTTCTTAAATCCTAAAAACAGCTAAAATCACAGAATTTGGGGGTGTTTTTGTTCCTGCAGTATTATTAACCTCAATAACATTCATTTCCACTCATTTCCAGTCTATTTGAACACCTCACAGCTCACAATATTGTTTTTATCCAGTTTAGGCCAAAAGGTTGCACCAAGGTAGCTAGATGACTAAGCTATTCCGTCTGCCACTGCAGTGCCACTCCTAGATGTGCCAGGTGTTTGTGGGTGGCACAAACACCTGGCACATCTAGGAGTAGCACTGCAGTGGCAGACGGAATTGCAGTTTTATAAACTATACCCAAAAAATGCTCCATAGAGCACATAACACAATAGAAATAAGGTGCAAGATGGAATTATCATTGGGCCCTCCCACCCTCCCAGCCTTATGTTGTATATACTGTATTAAACAGGACATGCACTGATTAACAAACCAATCATTTCAGTGACAGGGACCATCACATGTGGCTGAAATGGTTGGTTTGTTTGGGCCCCCACAAAACATTTTTTTAGAAGTGGTGTATACTGTAATTACATTACAACCTTGTACATTAAGTTTCATGTCTTCGCTGCAAATTATATAACATGTAGGAGTTGCCTAGATGGCTAACATCCCTACCCCTACTAAATTTGGCCTCGCAAATGGAACAGATGCTTTCATAAATATTGTAAGGATTGGGGTTAAAATAATCCCACACCCAAGAGTTGGCATTTTTGGTCTTATGCCCAGGCATCACAATGGCTTTCTTTTATCACAGTCAACAACTGCAGCCACTGGTGGCTGACTTACACAAACAACATCATCATCAACATCCTCACTGTCAGATAATACACACATACGCCCTCATCCTATCCCACTTCCACACATGAATCCTCAATTTGTATTATGTTTCTCCTCAACAGATTCTTGAGATGAGCGGGTTTGGTTCCTGCTCCAAGCCCATTTCCGAGTCTGACTTGGGACGTCACAGCTTAGTCATCCAGCTACCTCTGTGCAACCTTTTGGCCTAAAAACAATATTATGAGGTGTTCAGAATAGACTGGAAATGAGTGACAATGAATGTTATTGAGGTTAATAATACCATAGGATCAAAATTACCCCCAAATTCTGTGATTTTAGCTGTTTTTTTTTCTTTTTTCCCCAAAAATCATCCAGATCCAAAACCAAAACCCGAAAGGGTGGTTTTGGTAAAGTCAATCCAGATCCAAAACACAAGCAGGTATCCAGATCCAAAACTAAATCACAAAACCTGAAAAGTGTCCACCGCACATTCATCACCATTTTTACTTGTACTTCTCCCCACATGTGCAGATGGTTCAGAAATGGTAGAATGAGGTGAAAAGTAGAGATGAGCGGGTTCGGTTCCTCGGAATCCGAACCCCCCCGAACTTCAGCCTTTTTACACGGGTCCGAGGCAGACTCGGATCTTCCCGCCTTGCTCGGTTAACCCGAGCGCGCCCGAACGTCATTATCCCGCTGTCGGATTCTCGCGAGGCTCGGATTCTATCGCGAGACTCGGATTCTATATAAGGAGCCGCGCGTCGCCGCCATTTTCACACGTGCATTGAGATTGATAGGGAGAGGATGTGGCTGGCGTCCTCTCCGTTAGAATAGATAGAGACACTTGAGTTGATTTACTACTAACTTAGTAATTTTGGGGAGCATTAGGAGTACTCAGAGTGCAGAGTTTTGCTGATAGTTACTAGTGACCACCACCAGTTTTATTTATTATTTAATATAATCCGTTCTCTGCCTGAAAAAAAACGATACACAGTCACATACCATATCTGTGCTCAGCCTCAGTGTGCTGCATGATAATATCATCTATGTATATCTGACTGTGCTGAGTGCTCACTGCTCACACAGCTGAATTGTGGGGGAAAGAAAATGGAAAGAGTGCGCTGTCAAGAAGCTGCTGGTGTAGGGGGTTGTAATTCCCCAAGAAAGTATATACAATAAAAAATGGTAGTCACCAGCGCTAGGTTGTATAAAGTATGTATATAGTGATATACTAATTAAAAATTCAGGACGGTAGGTTATATTGAGATAATGTATATAATAAATTTAATAGGATAATAATTAAAAATACAGATGCCTTTGCAACACAATTATAGGTTATTGATCAAATAAATGACACATCCACATATCTCCTCAGTAGGATTAAATCATACCCCGGCTAGGACTCCCTCTGGAAATATGTCCATATATGTTGTAGGAGAATTGATAAAAGCAGTGGAGTTGGAAAAGTCCCTGTTAAGCATACCAAATGCAAGCGTTTTCAAGCAGATAGGGAACTCCAATTTCTCCGCAGATGGTGATGTCCAAGGGAAATGCTGTCCAATTGATGCCGTATGGGTAGCAGGAATGGTGGTATCCAGCAATGATGAGGAGATTTTTGGAAGATGTGTCAGGCAGTCTCTAACTCAACGCGTTTCGCTGGTGTTGACACCCAGCTTCCTCAGGAGTGAATGATAGAGTACTGACCCTGGGCTCCTTATAAACCCTGAGTAATTAGTAAAATCATAGACACCTGAATACAATGAGTCAACAAACCTAACCGTCCAAATAAAAATCTAAAAATAATATGCTCTTCAAGTTGGTATTGGTCTCACATGTATAGATATCATTTTGTACCCAAAAACGAGTTGTGGAAAGTGTTTGTAATATACCTTAAATTTCCATGTAATTTCAACAGGTCCGGTCATGTGACTACACATCGTCACATGATCGGTTTACTGCAGGATGATTTGTCCATAGAAGGTCAGGTGACTAGTCTGACCAAAGGCTGAGTCACGCCCCGCTGGTAGCGCCCGCGCCAGCCGTGCGCGCGTCCGCATCCGCCAGGACGAGCCAGCGGCCTCCCACCATGCCGTGCGGCCCGTGACGTCGACACGCGCGATGATCACGTGATCGAAGTCAGGACGCCGCACCATGGTAACAGGCCGCGGGGAGCCCAGCAAGCACGGACCGCACACGGCTCGCGCGTGCGCACCAGCACGGCGATCCCCATACATTCACATTCCAAGTGGATATAGAGACATGCATACATAATAAATCCACCAGTATTAGATGTATAACTATAATAGTCATTTTGTTTTGAACAGGACAATAAATCCAGAATAAAACAGTTATATAGGAAACAGTGCTGGTGTCTATCACAATAGTACATGGATGTAATGTTTGTGTTATATCCATCGCTGGAAATATTTCAATTCCACATTATTATAAGCCACACCCAAATGAATGAAGAGGGAATTTTCCACCCGAGGGGAATAAAAGACATAAGATCATTCAACACTTGAGAATCATTATTTGAACAATAATAAAACAGACAAAAATGAGGGACAATGAATAAGAGAAGTGACATAGTGTTATTATAGCTATATTACAGAGTTAAGCTCTATTGTCTCGTTAAGTCCATCGGGATGTAAAGAGTTGCACTTCAACATCCAGTACACCTCCCTATTGCATAATTTGTTAAAACGATCGCCACCCCTAGCTGTAGGTGCGATAAATTCCAAGCATACAATTGAGAGACTGCTGGGATCATTAGAATGTCTATCATTGAAGTGTCAAGAGACACTATGTGTGGTGCAATTCTTCATGATATTGCGACGGTGTTCCATAAATCTGGTATGAAGGGATCTTGTGGTCCTTCCTACATAGCATAGGTTACAGCCACATCGAAGAAGATATATAACAAATTTTGAGTCGCAATTCATGAAGGATTGTAAAGTATATTCTTCATTCATTGATGGCAACTTTACAGATGTCGTTTTCCTTGGCATATAAGAGCACATAGTGCATCTAGTTTTACCACATCTGTAAAAACCAGATGGTCTCTGTGTTAGCCAGCTATGATTCAAAGTTTTAGCATTAGTTTTATAGGTTCTTAGATGGCTCGGTGCTAGAATAGTTTTTAGGCCCTCATTCCGAGTTGTTCGCTCGTTCTTTTTCATCGCATCGCAGTGAAAATCCGCTTAGTACGCATGCGCTAAGTTCGCACTGCGACTGCGCCAAGTAACTTTACTATGAAGAAAGTATTTTTACTCACGGCTTTTTCTTCGCTCCGGCGATCGTAATGTGATTGACAGGAAATGGGTGTTACTGGGCGGAAACACGGCGTTTCAGGGGCGTGTGGCTGAAAACGCTACCGTTTCCGGAAAAAACGCAGGAGTGGCCGGAGAAACGGTGGGAGTGCCTGGGCGAACGCTGGGTGTGTTTGTGACGTCAACCAGGAACGACAAGCACTGAAATGATCGCACAGGCAGAGTAAGTCTGGAGCTACTCTGAAACTACTAAGTAGTTATTAATCGCAATATTGCGAATACATCGGTCGCAATTTTAAGAAGCTAAGATTCACTCCCAGTAGGCGGCGGCTTAGCGTGTGTAACTCTGCTAAATTCGCCTTGCGACCGATCAACTCGGAATGAGGGCCTTAGTGTTTTATTTTTCTTATAAATCACTTGTGCATTGCTCGGTAGTATTTTCCCAAGAATATTATCCTGTCTAAGGACTTTATAATTATGAGTAATAATAGCTTTAATTTGTCCCGAGCATCTATTATATTTGCTAATGAAGGCACATTGTCTGTCTTCTTTTTCCTTTTGGTGATCCAAAAAGGGTTTATACCCCTTATGTTTGGTTAAGAGATCATTTCTATCCATACTAGAAACTTCCTTTAGGGCTTGTGCCAAGATAGTTTCAGGGTACTCCCTTGTCCTAAATGATTCGATGTGTAGTCACATGACCGGACCTGTTGAAATTACATGGAAATTTAAGGTATATTACAAACACTTTCCACAACTCGTTTTTGGGTACAAAATGATATCTATACATGTGAGACCAATACCAACTTGAAGAGCATATTATTTTTAGATTTTTATTTGGACGGTTAGGTTTGTTGACTCATTGTATTCAGGTGTCTATGATTTTACTAATTACTCAGGGTTTATAAGGAGCCCAGGGTCAGTACTCTATCATTCACTCCTGAGGAAGCTGGGTGTCAACACCAGCGAAACGCGTTGAGTTAGAGACTGCCTGACACATCTTCCAAAAATCTCCTCATCATTGCTGGATACCACCATTCCTGCTACCCATACGGCATCAATTGGACAGCATTTCCCTTGGACATCACCATCTGCGGAGAAATTGGAGTTCCCTATCTGCTTGAAAACGCTTGCATTTGGTATGCTTAACAGGGACTTTTCCAACTCCACTGCTTTTATCAATTCTCCTACAACATATATGGACATATTTCCAGAGGGAGTCCTAGCCGGGGTATGATTTAATCCTACTGAGGAGATATGTGGATGTGTCATTTATTTGATCAATAACCTATAATTGTGTTGCAAAGGCATCTGTATTTTTAATTATTATCCTATTAAATTTATTATATACATTATCTCAATATAACCTACCGTCCTGAATTTTTAATTAGTATATCACTATATACATACTTTATACAACCTAGCGCTGGTGACTACCATTTTTTATTGAATTGTGGGGGAGACTGGGGTGCAGTTATAGCAGGAGTACAGTGCACACTTTTGCTGCCAGTGTGACTGACCAGTGACCACCAGTATATTGTCTGCCTGAAAAAGTTAAACACTCCTGTGGTGTTTTTTTTTTTTTATTCTATAAACGCATTCTGCTGACAGTGTCCAGCAGGTCCGTCATTCATTATATTATATAAATATTTACCTGCAGTAGTGTTATATTTTTTTTGTTCATCTCTATCATCTTTATCATCTCTATATTAACAGACGCAGTACGGTAGTCCACGGCTGTGGCAACCTCTGTGTCGTCAGTGCTCGTCCATAATTGTATACCTACCTGTGGTGGGGTTTTTTTTTCTATCTTCTTCATACTAGTAGTTTAGGAGTCTGCTGACAGTGTCCAGCAGGTCCGTCATTATATTATATATACCTGCAGTAGTGATATATATATATATTTTATATCATTATCATCTCTATACTAGCAGACGCAGTACGGTAGTCCACGGCTGTAGCTACCTCTGTGTCGTCAGTGATCGTCCATAATTGTATACCTACCTGTGGTGGGGTTTTTTTTTCTATCTTCTTCATACTAGTAGTTTAGGAGTCTGCTGACAGTGTCCAGCAGGTCCGTCATTATATTATATATACCTGCAGTAGTGATATATATATATTTTTTATATCATTATCATCTCTATACTAGCAGATGCAGTATGGTAGTCCATGGCTGTAGCTACCTCTGTGTCGTCAGTGCTCGTCCATAATTGTATACCTACCTGTGGTGGGGGTTTTTTTTCTATCTTCTTCATACTAGTAGTAGGAGTCTGCTGACAGTGTCCAGCAGGTCCGTCATTATATTATATATACCTGCAGTAGTGATATATATATTTTTTATATCATTATCATCTCTATACTAGCAGACGCAGTATGGTAGTCCACGGCTGTAGCTACCTCTGTGTCGTCAGTGCTCGTCCATAATTGTATACCTACCTGTGGTGGGTTTTTTTTTTCTATCTTCTTCATACTAGTAGTTTAGGAGTCTGCTGACAGTGTCCAGCAGGTCCGTCATTATATTATATATACCTGCAGTAGTGATATATATATTTTTTTTATATCATTATCATCTCTATACTAGCAGACGCAGTACGGTAGTCCACGGCTGTAGCTACCTCTGTGTCGTCAGTGCTCATCCATAATTGTATACCTACCTGTGGTGGGGTTTTTTTTTCTATCTTCTTCATACTAGTAGTTTAGGAGTCTGCTGACAGTGTCCAGCAGGTCCGTCATTATATGATATATACCTGCAGTAGTGATATATATATATTTTTTATATCATTATCATCTCTATACTAGCAGACGCAGTACGGTAGTCCACGGCTGTAGCTACCTCTGTGTCGTCAGTGCTCGTCCATAATTGTATACCTACCTGTGGTGGTTTTTTTTTTCTATCTTCTTCATACTAGTAGTAGGAGTCTGCTGACAGTGTCCAGCAGGTCCGTCATTATATTATATATACCTGCAGTAGTGATATATATATATTTTTTATATCATTATCATCTCTATACTAGCAGACGCAGTACGGTAGTCCACGGCTGTAGCTACCTCTCTGTCGTCAGTCACTCGTCATCCATAAGTATACTAGTATCCATCCATCTCCATTGTTTACCTGAGGTGCCTTTTAGTTGTGCCTATTAAAATATGGAGAACAAAAATGTTGAGGTTCCAAAAATAGGGAAAGATCAAGATCCACTTCCACCTCGTGCTGAAGCTGCTGCCACTAGTCATGGCCGAGACGATGAAATTCCATCAACGTCGTCTGCCAAGGCCGATGCCCAATGTCATAGTACAGAGCATGTAAAATCCAAAACACAAAATATCAGTAAAAAAAGGACTAAAAAATCTAAAATAAAATCGTCGGAGGAGAAGCGTAAACTTGCCAATATGCCATTTACCACACGGAGTGGCAAGGAACGGCTGAGGCCCTGGCCTATGTTCATGGCTAGTGGTTCAGCTTCACATGAGGATGGAAGCACTCAGCCTCTCGCTAGAAAAATGAAAAGACTTAAGCTGGCAAAAGCACAGCAAAGTACTGTGCGTTCTTCGAAATCACAAATCCACAAGGAGAGTCCAATTGTGTCGGTTGCGATGCCTGACCTTCCCAACACTGGACGTGAAGAGCATGCGCCTTCCACCATTTGCACGCCCCCTGCAAGTGCTGGAAGGAGCACCCGCAGTCCAGTTCCTGATAGTCAGATTGAAGATGTCAGTGTTGAAGTACACCAGGATGAGGAGGATATGGGTGTTGCTGGCGCTGGGGAGGAAATTGACAAGGAGGATTCTGATGGTGAGGTGGTTTGTTTAAGTCAGGCACCCGGGGAGACACCAGTTGTCCGTGGGAGGAATATGGCCATTGACATGCCTGGTGAAAATACCAAAAAAATCAGCTCTTCGGTGTGGAAGTATTTCAACAGAAATGCGGACAACAGGTGTCAAGCCGTGTGTTGCCTTTGTCAAGCTGTAATAAGTAGGGGTAAGGACGTTAACCACCTCGGAACATCCTCCCTTATACGTCACCTGCAGCGCATTCATCATAAGTCAGTGACAAGTTCAAAAACTTTGGGCGACAGCGGAAGCAGTCCACTGACCAGTAAATCCCTTCCTCTTGTAACCAAGCTCACGCAAACCACCCCACCAACTCCCTCAGTGTCAATTTCCTCCTTCCCCAGGAATACCAATAGTCCTGAAGGCCATGTCACTGGCAATTCTGACGAGTCCTCTCCTGCCTGGGATTCCTCCGATGCATCCTTGAGTGTAACGCCTACTGCTGCTGGCGCTGCTGTTGTTGCTGCTGGGAGTCGATGGTCATCCCAGAGGGGAAGTCGTAAGACCACTTTTACTACTTCCACCAAGCAATTGACTGTCCAACAGTCCTTTGCGAAGAAGATGAAATATCACAGCAGTCATCCTGCTGCAAAGCGGATAACTGAGGCCTTGGCATCCTGGGCGGTGAGAAACGTGGTTCCGGTATCCATCATTACTGCAGAGCCAACTATAGACTTGTTTGAGGTACTGTGTCCCCGGTACCAAATACCATCTAGGTTCCATTTCTCTAGGCAGGCGATACCGAAAATGTACACAGACCTCATAAAAAGACTCACCAGTGTCCTAAAAAATGCAGTTGTACCCAATGTCCACTTAACCACGGACATGTGGACAAGTGGAGCAGGGCAGACTCAGGACTATATGACTGTGACAGCCCACTGGGTAGATGTATTGACTCCCGCCGCAAGAACAGCAGCGGCGGCACCAGTAGCAGCATCTCGCAAACGCCAACTCTTTCCTAGGCAGGCTACGCTTTGTATCACCGCTTTCCAGAATACGCACACAGCTGAAAACCTCTTACGGCAACTGAGGAAGATCATCGCAGAATGGCTTACCCCAATTGGACTCTCCTGTGGATTTGTGGCATCGGACAACGCCAGCAATATTGTGTGTGCATTAAATCTGGGCAAATTCCAGCACGTCCCATGTTTTGCACATACCTTGAATTTGGTGGTGCAGAATTATTTAAAAAACGACAGGGGCGTGCAAGAGATGCTGTCGGTGGCCAGAAGAATTGCGGGACACTTTCGGCGTACAGGCACCACGTACAGAAGACTGGAGCAACACCAAAAACGCCTGAACCTGCCCTGCCATCATCTGAAGCAAGAAGTGGTAACGAGGTGGAATTCAACCCTCTATATGCTTCAGAGGTTGGAGGAGCAGCAAAAGGCCATTCAAGCCTATACAACTGACCACGATATAGGAGGTGGAATGCACCTGTCTCAAGTGCAGTGGAGAATGATTTCAACGTTGTACAAGGTTCTGCAACCTTTTGAACTTGCCACACGTGAAGTCAGTTCAGACACTGCCAGCCTGAGTCAGGTCATTCCCCTCATCAGGCTTTTGCAGAAGAAGCTGGAGACATTGAAGGAGGAGCTAACACAGAGCGATGCCGCTAGGCATGTGGGACTTGTGGATGGAGCCCTTAATTCGCTTAACAAGGATTCACGGGTGGTCAATCTGTTGAAATCAGAGCACTACATTTTGGCCACCGTGCTCGATCCTAGATTTAAAACCTACATTGTATCTCTCTTTCCAGCAGACACAAGTCTGCAGGGGTTCAAAGAACTGCTGGTGAGAAAATTGTCAAGTCAAGCGGAACGCGACCTGTCAACATCTCCTCCTTCACATTCTCCCGCAACTGGGGGTGCGAGGAAAAGGCTCAGAATTCCGAGCCCACCCGCTGGCGGTGATGCAGGGCAGTGTGGAGCGACTGCTGATGCTGACATCTGGTCCGGACTGATGGACCTGCCAACGATTACGGACATGTCGTCTACTGTCACTGCATATGATTCTCTCACCATTGAAAGAATGGTGGAGGATTATATGAGTGACCGCATCCAAGTAGGCACGTCAGACAGTCCGTACGTATACTGGCAGGAAAAAGAGGCAATTTGGAGGCCCTTGCACAAACTTGCTTTATTCTACCTAAGTTGCCCTCCCACAAGTGTGTACTCCGAAAGAGTGTTTAGTGCCGCCGCTCACCTTGTCAGCAATCGGCGTACGAGGTTACTTCCAGAAAATGTGGAGAAGATGATGTTCATTAAAATGAATTATAATCAATTCCTCCGTGGAGACATTCACCAGCAGCAATTGCCTCCACAAAGTACACAGGGAGCTGTGATGGTGGATTCCAGTGGGGACGAATTGATAATCTGTGAGGAGGGGGATGTACACGGTGATGAATCGGAGGATGATGATGAGGTGGACATCTTGCCTCTGTAGAGCCAGTTTGTGCAAGGAGAGATTAATTGCTTCTTTTTTGGTGGGGGTCCAAACCAACCCGTCATTTCAGTCACAGTCGTGTGGCAGACCCTGTCACTGAAATGATGGGTTGGTTAAAGTGTGCATGTCCTATTTATACAACATAAGGGTGGGTGGGAGGGCCCAAGGACAATTCCATCTTGCACCTCTTTTTTCTTTCATTTTTCTTTGCGTCATGTGCTGTTTGGGGAGTGTTTTTTGGAAGGGCCATCCTGCGTGACACTGCAGTGACACTCCTAGATGGGCCAGGTGTTTGTGTCGGCAACTTGGGTCGCTTAGCTTAGTCACACAGCTACCTCATTGCACCTCTTTTTTTCTTTGCATCATGTGCTGTTTGGGGACTATTTTTTAAATCTGCCATCCTGTCTGACACTGCAGTGCCACTCCTAGATGGGCCAGGTGTTTGTGTCGGCCACTAGGGTCACTTATCTTAGTCACACAGCTACCTCATTGCGCCTCTTTTTTTTCTTCTTTGCGTCATGTGCTGTTTGGGGAGTATTTTTTGGAAGGGCCATCCGGCCTGACACTGCAGTGCCACTCCTAGATGGGCCAGGTGTTTGTGTCGGCCACTAGGGTCGCTTAGCTTACTCACACAGCTACCTCATTGCGCCTCTTTTTTTCTTTGCGTCATGTGCTGTTTGGGGGGTGTTTTTTGGAAGGGCCATCCTGCGTGACACTGCAGTGCCACTCCTAGATGGGCCAGGTGTTTGTGTCGGCCACTTGGGTCGCTGAGCTTAGTCATCCAGCGACCTCGGTGCAAATTTTAGGACTAAAAATAATATTGTGAGGTGTGAGATGTTCAGAATAGACTGAAAATGAGTGGAAATTATGGTTATTGAGGTTAATAATACTTTGGGATCAAAATGTCCCCCAAATTCTATGATTTAAGCTGTTTTTTAGGGTTTTTTGAAAAAAACACCCGAATCCAAAACACACCCAAATCCGACAAAAAAAATTCGGTGAGGTTTTGCCAAAACGCGTTCGAACCCAAAACACGGCCACGGAACCGAACCCAAAACCAAAACCCAAAACCCGAAAAATTTCCGGTGCACATCTCTAGTGAAAAGGGCTTCTCTAGGAGGACAGTGTGAGAAATGTCAGCTGACGTGGACACCCCTAAATGGTCCTCAAAAATGTCTAATGGTTCTGATTCTGAATGCGCAGTTTGTCTTACTGCCTCTGCAGCTAACTTTCTTTTGATTTTTTTTCTTTACCACGGCAGCTTCAGCACTAGTAGTGGCCTCCATTTCTATCAACACAAAGTGGGGTTGACCTTTACTGACAGCGTTGCACAAATAAATCAGAAATATATATAATAATTACACACTGCGGTTGACTTCACTGTTGCCTTATAGGTAATTGTCTGCACTTTGTCTAATATTAGGGCAATAGATGTTGTCTGAATCAAAATATAATTCATTATAAATAGGCGATGTTACCATAGTGGACAGTATAGTGGATATATATAGTAAGGAATAGATATGAAATAAGTTTAAATGTATGAGGTAATGTTTAGCTGATTTAAGAAATTAGGTTTGTGTATGTGTTTATATAGATATACTGTATATTTGTGTTTTACTGCAAGATGGTAAAAAATAGTGTAGGGAACAGGTTTATTCTGCTCTAGTCATAAATAAGGCCAGAGAGGTTACAGTAAGATCAAGAGTCATTGTAGAGAAAAGGTATTAGGCCATAAATGATAATAGGTATGTGACAGAGCTCTGTTGGTCATTGGAATTCACAGGTGTGCTTACAGTAGATCAGAATCTACTGGTTTGTCTATTGTCCAGTGAAGGTTAAAAGCTAGGGAGTATAAATTAACTACTATGAAAAGAGATCACATCCATTGATAAAACATTGTGTAACCGACCCCAGGAAAACTTGTCAATACAACAGAACTTTGGATGAAAAGACATTCCAGATTTTACAATACTATACTTGCTTAAGGCAGTGTGGACACCACACTTTTATGACACCATGCCTCCGTGAACAGGACACGACAGCCCAGTTCAATGTTTGTTTTATTACACCTTGGAATCTGACAAACCTATAATTACCTATTCCATTGGAAACTATGAGAATATGATAGTTTGAATTGGTAAAATATGAGATAAAAGGACCAGACTTGTAGTTAGAAGGAAGAGGGAGAGGGAGAAGAAGAAGGAGAAGGAAGGAAGTCAGTCAGGAGGAGAAGTCATGGAGAACATGCAGAAGGAATGATTCTTGGGATGGCAATCTTTAACTTGCAAGTATAAATATGATAATAATTGAAACTGTTTGTGAAACTTATGTCATGTTGTTTTATGTTATGTAACGAAGGAAACATAGCATAGCTTAATATAATTATAATTAGTATATATATCACTACTGTGTATATCTTATTCTGTACGATTTGATCTGCCTGTAAATAAAGAATCATATAAAAAGAGCGGTAATATTCAAGCTTGAACTCTCTTTAAGGAATCTTAACTTCATAATTTCATAAGTCATATATATATAAGGACTGCATATATTTATCAGCCAATTAATTTGTAAGCCTGACATAATATATTTGCAGATATATATGATAACGCATATTAATTTAAATATATCCATATATTAATAACCATATATGTTATATTGAATATTAATATTCATAAATATGATTCCATAAAGCAATATTGGCGACCACGAATTGGACTTGTTATTACTGAATCTGATTATCTGATTTATAATATTTATGAGGAGTAGCAAATGCTATAAGCTGGCTACCAAATCTGCAGAATCACGGTGGGGATGTATCTATGAAAATTTATTACCATTGTGTAATGTCAATTTTGTATTCTGTATAACCTAGGATAAATGTGTTAGTGCAATATACGTTATTTTAACTAACATAATATCTATTAGGAAGCAGCACCAATGGCTATAAGCCTGCTGGCAAAGTACAAGACCACAGTGGAATAGGTTACAAATGAGAATAAAGAATTTAAAGGCCTAGAATAGAAAATGTGCACAGTGGAAATGAGTATTTCCAAATAAATGTATAAATGTACCAGGTATTAGAGTTTAACCTTAAGACACCGGTCAATCTTAAGGAGAGGATACCGTCAGTACAAAAACAAGGAATATAAAAATTTAGCATTGTAAATGATTGCAATGTTAAAAATGCAAAAGTTTTCTGTAGCATTAAGAAAAATGCGCAGAACTGCGGCTTTAGAAGCCAAACAGAAATGTAAAGAAGAATCAGGTTCTCGTCTTCGTAAGGCGTGCCTGACCATTAATGCAAAAATGCATTCATTATTTAAGTCCCTTAAACAGAAAAATAAACAGAAAAAGTTTGGGGCAGAAGCAAAAAGCCTGGCAGATTGTAAGCAAACTGTCATGACCTCTCAGGAGGAGATAAAAGAAAGTACAAGGGAGAACATTGTAGATGTAGGTGAGACTCAGGACAGCATTGTCCATGTGCAGCACACAGAGTCTGCTATGGTCACACAGACCACCAGCAGAACAGCCTCTTTGGTAAAGGAAGAAAGTAGCAATGTGCAGGATGTGTCTATCATCAGACAGCACATTAATGTAAAGGAGGTAGCAGCAATAGGAGATGTCCCCTATACTGTGTCTAGTAAGGGGGAAGATCAGTGTAATTCAGATTATGAGTATTCTGCTGAATACACTCTCAGAGTTCCCAATGTAAATGAAGAATTTGTTATGCCCTTAGGCAAAGGTGAATTGTCAGCAGACTTAAACACGGATAGCTGCAGTACAGTGCACACAGGGGTGGAGAAGTTCTCCATGGTGAAAAATCTAATGGTAACCAGAGTTGAAAACCCTGAAATGTATTCACCTGGGAACATGTTTAAAGGGAAAATCCATGAAATTAATTCAGGAATGCATGTTTACAAACAAAGTTCCCAAACTTTTGTAACCCCCACACAACACTCAGAGAAATCTAGTGATGGTGCAAATGTTTGCATGCTCTCAGAGAGACCACATGCAGAGTGTCATTCTGCAAACCACACACCAATTAACAATGACACAAAGTATCACCAGGATGAGAATCTTTTTATGCCCTGGTGCCATAACCATTTTATTACAGGTGTGGAAAGACAGAAAGCCCTGGGACCTGCAATACATATTTGGCAAAGTCTAACAAGTTTCTCTCCCCACAAAAGTAGGTTTTTTCAGAAGCTCCAAGATTCTTCCAGACTAAGGAGCCATGCCAAGCAGCAAACACTATGGTTGGAGACAGTCTGGGCCCAGGCTGCATCACAAGGGAGTATAGTCACAAGTGAATACGGTAGTATCATTCCTTTACTTGTTAGATCCAATGTAGCCATTGTTTGCTTTGATGTTCAAACAGCCACAGTTTCCAAATTAAACCAGCATCATATCTGCAGCGACAATTGTGCTGTCATTGATACACAATGTGACAGGAAAGATTGGCACAGGCCAGAAACAATTGTTTGTTTGTTCCAGAAACAATTGTTTGTTTGTTATTCAATCTTTAAAGACACATTTGTAAATTCTGTACCTGATAACATGCAGCAGATAGGACAGAATGCATAGCAAGCTATGTTAAATCACTGTATAAATATCTGTGATATTCATTGTATGTATTTTTGTTTGATTCATAGTAATCCTGGCAACCTGTATACAGAATGGTGCAAGACTCCAAAAAGACTCCAATTTACAAGGGAAAAGGTCTTCATTAACCCTTTCATCGCTGCTATCCAGCAAAATCTACATAGCATCCCTAAAGACTGATATATGGACAAATCCTCAAGGAGTTTTCCAGTTTCACAAGAAAGGGGAAGGTTTTCATTAACCCTTTCATCACAAGTAATCATTACTTGTCTTTTAAACTACATGTACACCCCCACAACAGTGTACAGCACATCTCATCACTGTGATTATACAGAACTGTCTCATCCCTTCATATACCTTAATCAAATATATGTAAACATTTGTCTGATATATATATATATATATATATATATATATTATGTAATTGTATTATATACCTTGTAAATATTTTATGTTTTTTTAATATTACACAGTAGATACTACCTATGCTTCCTTCGTAAAAGCTTCAAAAGTAATTAAATATCTAATACAGGATGGTATACCACGTTTTAACAAATTGGGACAAGATTATTAAGTGGGATGAATAATTCTCTTAATAAAGACTGTAACAAGTCAAAGGGAATTATTTGTAGCGTAACAGGGTCAACTGTATATGCACATGGCTGCATATAAAATAATATTGGATGGAATTAGATATATTTAAAGCCATTCCTAAATGATATTTAATATCTGTTTGAAGCAAAATTATATTCATTTATTGTATTGATAGGATGTTACTATATACACATCAAAAGCATTTTAAATAATTATTAGTCAAAATATAGGTAGGATAGAAAACGCCTTTATATGGGTTAAACTGGTATAAGGTTATGTAAGATTGAGATGTATAAATAGGTACAAGGTAGAATAAGGAGATTTAAGACTGCATGGTAATTTATTCAGTGAGGAAATACAGTAAACAGAGTAGGTGTACTACTCACAGCCATTTGTGGTACTATTGCCCGAAGACAATTAAGACCTACTATTAACAAGCAAGGAAAGAAAGAAAGAAAGAAAGAAAGAAAGAAAGAAAGAAAGAAAGAAAGAAAGAAAGAAAGAAAGAAAGAAAGAAAGAAAGAAAGAAAGAGAAAAAAGAAAAAAAGACTGTTTCATATATGCCTGTTCTATTCAAAATCACAACCTGTTTGTGCAAAAGCAATATGGACACTTGTCACAACTGCGGCATTGGAAAAACATTTAAAGGACGCACAAGGCTAAAGACCATTACTGAGGGTCGTCACAAGTACTGAATGTTCAAGACACAGCACTCGACGTACACAGCCCTCTGCCTCAAACAGCGAAATGGCAAGCAAAGGAGCAGCTGCTATGAAGAATTCTACTTCAACTGCCTTCATGATGCAAACGTAATACGTCTCCAATGGCAAGCAAACCACGCAGATGACATTACTCTCCCAGTAAATTGCTACAGCCAAGAACAGCAAAAATGTCCAAACGTACTGATCCAGATACAGAAAAAAAGGTCTACAATTGGGCTATGGTATTCCAAATGTCTGTAGAAATTAGTTTTCCTCATGAATACTGAATAAAAACCTCAGTCTTGTCTGCTTTAGTTAAAAAGTAGAATAAGGTTAGGTAAGCTAAGAATTTTTATAGATTTTTAATTGAAACTGTTTGTGAAACTTATGTCATGTTGTTTTATGTTATGTAACGAAGGAAACATAGCATAGCTTAATATAATTATAATTAGTATATATATCACTACTGTGTATATCTTATTCTGTACGATTTGATCTGCCTGTAAATAAAGAATCATATAAAAAGAGCGGTAATATTCAAGCTTGAACTCTCTTTAAGGAATCTTAACTTCATAATTTCATAAGTCATATATATATATATATATAAGGACTGCATATATTTATCAGCCACTTAGTAAGCCTGACATAATATACTTGCAGATATATATGATAAATGCATATTAATTGAAATATATCCATATATTAAATACCATATATGATATATTAAATATTAATATTCATAAATAAGATTCCATAAAGCAATATTGCTTTATGGAATCTTATTTATGAATATTAATATTTAATATATCATATATGGTATTTAATATATGGATATATTTCAATTAATATGCATTTATCATATATATCTGCAAGTATATTATGTCAGGCTTACTAAGTGGCTGATAAATATATGCAGTCCTTATATATATATATATATGACTTATGAAATTATGAAGTTAAGATTCCTTAAAGAGAGTTCAAGCTTGAATATTACCGCTCTTTTTATATGATTCTTTATTTACAGGCAGATCAAATCGTACAGAATAAGATATACACAGTAGTGATATATATACTAATTATAATTATATTAAGCTATGCTATGTTTCCTTCGTTACATAACATAAAACAACATGACATAAGTTTCACAAACAGTTTCAATTAATTATTAGTCAAAATATAGGTAGGATAGAAAACGCCTTTATATGGGTTAAACTGGTATAAGGTTATGTAAGATTGAGATGTATAAATAGGTACAAGGTAGAATAAGGAGATTTAAGACTGCATGGTAATTTATTCAGTGAGGAAATACAGTAAACAGAGTAGGTGTACTACTCACAGCCATTTGTGGTACTATTGCCCGAAGACAATTAAGACCTACTATTAACAAGCAAGGAAAGAAAGAAAGAAAGAAAGAAAGAAAGAAAGAAAGAAAGAAAGAAAGAAAGAAAGAAAGAAAGAAAGAGAAAAAAGAAAAAAAGACTGTTTCATATATGCCTGTTCTATTCAAAATCACAACCTGTTTGTGCAAAAGCAATATGGACACTTGTCACAACTGCGGCATTGGAAAAACATTTAAAGGACGCACAAGGCTAAAGACCATTACTGAGGGTCGTCACAAGTACTGAATGTTCAAGACACAGCACTCGACGTACACAGCCCTCTGCCTCAAACAGCGAAATGGCAAGCAAAGGAGCAGCTGCTATGAAGAATTCTACTTCAACTGCCTTCATGATGCAAACGTAATACGTCTCCAATGGCAAGCAAACCACGCAGATGACATTACTCTCCCAGTAAATTGCTACAGCCAAGAACAGCAAAAATGTCCAAACGTACTGATCCAGATACAGAAAAAAAGGTCTACAATTGGGCTATGGTATTCCAAATGTCTGTAGAAATTAGTTTTCCTCATGAATACTGAATAAAAACCTCAGTCTTGTCTGCTTTAGTTAAAAAGTAGAATAAGGTTAGGTAAGCTAAGAATTTTTATAGATTTTTAAAATCACAATGGTTATTATTATTACACTTATGGTATATATTAGGGTTACAACAAAAGTTATGTTTTGAAGAAATATTTTGAAATGTATTTGGAAGCAATTACGCTAGTTTAATGTGTGGCCAATCAAAATAATTTCTCATGGCCACAAGGGGGCGACTGTTGCCTTATAGGTAATTGTCTGCACTTCGTCTAATATTAGGGCAATAGATGTTGTCTGAATCAAAATATAATTCATTATAAATAGGCGATGTTACCATAGTGGACAGTATAGTGGATATATATAGTAAGGAATAGATATGAAATAAGTTTGAATGTATGAGGTAATGTTTAGCTGATTTAAGAAATTAGGTTTGTGTATGTGTTTATATAGATATACTGTATATTTGTGTTTTACTGCAAGATGGTAAAAAATAGTGTAGGGAACAGGTTTATTCTGCTCTAGTCATAAATAAGGCCAGAGAGGTTACAGTAAGATCAAGAGTCATTGTAGAGAAAAGGTATTAGGCCATAAATGATAATAGGTATGTGACAGAGCTCTGTTGGTCATTGGAATTCACAGGTGTGCTTACAGTAGATCAGAATCTACTGGTTTGTCTATTGTCCAGTGAAGGTTAAAAGCTAGGGAGTATAAATTAACTACTATGAAAAGAGATCACATCCATTGATAAAACATTGTGTAACCGACCCCAGGAAAACTTGTCAATACAACAGAACTTTGGATGAAAAGACATTCCAGATTTTACAATACTATACTTGCTTAAGGCAGTGTGGACACCACACTTTTATGACACCATGCCTCCGTGAACAGGACACGACAGCCCAGTTCAATGTTTGTTTTATTACACCTTGGAATCTGACAAACCTATAATTACCTATTCCATTGGAAACTATGAGAATATGATAGTTTGAATTGGTAAAATATGAGATAAAAGGACCAGACTTGTAGTTAGAAGGAAGAGGGAGAGGGAGAAGAAGAAGGAGAAGGAAGGAAGTCAGTCAGGAGGAGAAGTCATGGAGAACATGCAGAAGGAATGATTCTTGGGATGGCAATCTTTAACTTGCAAGTATAAATATGATAATAATTGAAACTGTTTGTGAAACTTATGTCATGTTGTTTTATGTTATGTAACGAAGGAAACATAGCATAGCTTAATATAATTATAATTAGTATATATATCACTACTGTGTATATCTTATTCTGTACGATTTGATCTGCCTGTAAATAAAGAATCATATAAAAAGAGCGGTAATATTCAAGCTTGAACTCTCTTTAAGGAATCTTAACTTCATAATTTCATAAGTCATATATATATAAGGACTGCATATATTTATCAGCCAATTAATTTGTAAGCCTGACATAATATATTTGCAGATATATATGATAACGCATATTAATTGAAATATATCCATATATTAATAACCATATATGTTATATTGAATATTAATATTCATAAATATGATTCCATAAAGCAATATCACTGACAGCATTGCACAAATGAGTCAGAAATATATATAATAATTACAAACTGCGGTTGACTTCACTGACAGTGTCACACAAATGAGTCAGAAATGTATAAAATAATTACACACTGCGGTTGACTTCACTGACAGCGTCGCACAAATGAGTCAGAAATGTATGTAATAATAATGACACACTGCGGTTGACTTCACCGATAGCGTTGCACAATACGTGTATGAGTAGGAAATAATATACTGCAGTCTTACCAGCAGTGTCACAGTTCTTAAAATAAAAATTGTATAGTACACTGGGGTACAGCACAAACACAAAAATATATTTTTTTATAATTTTAGGCTTTTTGTTTTTAGCTTTTATTATTTTAGTTTTACACTGTGGCAGAGCCCCTTCATAGATGCACCCCTTTTTCAGAGACAGCAAACAGAGAGAGCACCCCTTTTTCAGATACAGCAGAAAGAGAGAGCACCCCTTTTTCAGATACAGCAGACAGAGAGAGCACCCCCTTTTCAGATACAGCTGACAGAGAGCACCCCTTTTTCTGATACAACACACAGGGCACCCCCACCCACCACACACCACACAACGCCATGCCACCCAGTACTGAGACAGACATATCCGTCCAGTACACTCTCCAATGAGTGAAGATGGCGCCGATGCACAGGGACTTATATAGAATCCAAAACCCGTGAGAATCCAACAGCGGGATGGATGACGTAAAGTTCAGGGGGGTTCGGTTTCCAGAGAAACAAACCCGTTCAGCTCTAGTTTTTGACACAATCCGAGGACAGTATCTCTGTGGCAGTACAGGCTGGGTCACTGTTCAGGTTGGTATATGCCCACTGGGTATCAGGCTTTTAATGCTTTTGGGCCATTAGTAGAAGTGAGGGGAGAGGATTCTGGGGCTAAAGATGCACTGCAGTGCTAGTTTTTTTCCTACCAATTGGCATTGCCGCACACCTATTGGAGTTGCGGTGCTGACTCTGCATAGCCGCAGCCTCATGTAACAGTATGTATCAGTGCGGGTACACCCTTTAGCTAGTGTCATGTCACCCTGACATTAGCATATTTGCTCCATACTTGGCACAGTGTTTTGCACAAAGCCAGCAGAGCAGAGTACTACCAGTCACTGCACCTTGTGTACATTAAGTAAAAATTCACTTCAAATGATAACAATATTTAAATTTACTGTGTATATACTGTAAGTAGACAAGACCTTTCCTTCTCTCTGCAACAGCTGCTCTCACCAAACCTTCAAGCGTTCCCTGAAAACTCCCCTCTCCAGGGAATAGAAGTGTTTGGAGATGTTTGCTATGCCAGAAATCTCTCTATGGGGTATATTTACTAAGATGTGAGTTTTTTAGAAGTGGAGATGTTGCCCATAGCAACCAATCAGATTCCACTTAACATTTATCTAGCTGCATCTAGAAGATAATAGCTAGAATATTATTGGTTGCAACATCTCCACTTCTACAAAACTCATACCTTAGTATATATACCCCTATCTCTGACACTGATGGAAGGGGTCAGAGTTTAGACCAACTGTCACTAAATGCCAACATGATGATAAAAAAAATGTTTTAATCATTTTTCAGCTTTATAAACAGGGATTATAATGTGGCAATATGAATTTAGCATTGTTTTAGTAGCACCGAAATTATAGTAGTGCCTACAGAAAACATAAAAATCCTTACCTTTTGTCACAATACACCCTGCAAAATAAAATAAATGAAATCAACTGTTTCCAGCTTTATTTACACATTGTAACCAATAACATAAAAATTAAAATAGCATTTACTCAAAATTTTACCAAATAATATAATTGAATTTAATTACTAAAATACTCAATTTGGATAAATGATCATACTCTCAGGGTTATAGTTACTAAGGTGAGGGTTTATAGAAGTGAAGATGTTGACCCAACCAATCAGATTATACTTATCATTTATCTAGCACCTTCTAGAAGATAATCAGCGCAATGTAATGGAGTCTGAGATCGCCGGAAGGGCGGGATGCCTGCCAATCTCGGGCATTTTTATCGAAGGGACAATCACTTACGAGGACCAGGAGGCTCGCAGTGGGACCTGACCTGCAGGTACAGGGGTGTGTGCTGACTCCCTCTCAGTGGGCTCCTAATAAGCCAGTTGCTGTGGCGAAGTGACTGGACTGTGGATCGGTGAAATAGTGGTCACCCACCCCTCCTCTATCTTGTACCCAGTTTAATTAAAATCTTTCAGCCTGTGTGGATACATACTCCACTCGATTACCTGGTAGGTTTACAACAGCTACAGTGTGTCTTTTGAGGGGCCTCCCAAACTCCTTTAGTAGATCCTTTAATCTGCATATAGTGATTACTTGTCACTACTCTGCAATATCAATCTGATTGTTTACTCTGACTCTGCTGAGTTACTGGAACCCGAGTTGGTCAGCATGGTGTGACCTGCAGTGGAGCGGTCTCCCCTCCTGCTCATTTCACCCAGCCTCCTGGTGCCTGACTGCCTTACCACATTCACAGCCATTGGTGGAAGCTCAAGGGTGGAACCTGCCCATGGGAACCACTCAATAACGTGTGCGCATTAATACTGTTCATTTCCTTCCATCACTCCTATATGCTGTAATTTTACATTCTTCAGACGGAAACCACAGCGGTGCTCTCTCTATACATATTTCCCACATAACTGTCTTCGACATCCAGATTCCTTAGGTGATTCTGCCTAAATGCCCAAAAGACACGGCTACAGTAGTTCACCCAGTGAATTTCTTCAAACTCTCCCCTCCTTCTCAGGCCTTGAAGGGTTCAGCTATGTCGGATACACACCTTAAATCTACGCAAGGATCTGAAGCTGCTATGGATCACTCGTCCTTGGCTACATTAAAGAAATCCGACGTTGGCGATGATGCTCCACTAACGGGCTCCATGAAGCAGTTGCTTGCCTCATTTAAAATGGATATTTTGGCAGATTTCACAGTGGTCTTACAGACGTGCCAGCAATCAGTCAACACTCTTGGTCAATGCACAGACCACCTCAACAATAAATTAGAGGAAGTGGTGAAATCCCACAATGAACTTATTACGCATTATGAGGACCTCCAATCGGAGGAGCTGAGATGGAAAACTAGTGACTTGGAGGACAGGTCATGACAGAATAATATTAAGCTCTGTGGCATTCCTGAGTCAGTTTCCAACTCCACCCTCAAAGACTTTGTCACTGATTTATTCATTAAGCTTCTGCCAACCACATCTATTGCTGACTTTCTTGGATCTTATTCATCGCCTTCCTATTCATCGCCTTCCTTAAGCTAAGAGAGCTAAAGAAGCTAAAGCCCCACTGGATGCTCCTAGGGATACCTTAATGCGGATTCACTACTGTATTTCCATGTTAAGGAACGGATTCTATGGATGTATGTACAACTATCCTGGGAGATCTCCAAGTATTTGGGGATCTTTCGGCTGCTACGTTGGTGCTACGGAGGTCCTTTACCCTGTCACTGGGTAGCTATGCAAGGCTGATATATCTTACTGCTGGGGTTTCCCAATGAAGCTCCTCATTAAAAGGAATGGCTCAACAACTGTAGTTACATCGCCTGAAACTGGTGTTAAGCTGCTGGTTTCCTGGAACTTGGAGACCATCTCCACAAGTGTCTCACAACCTGAGAGTGGCACAGTACTGGATCCTTCCTGGTAGTTCAACCGAGGCTTCACAGGCCATATACAATGGATCCTGCATTATATTGTCATAGACTGTGATTCTTTTTGCAATGTTTTCTTAAGCTGTATTGTTATTTTTCTCACTGCTCAAGTCATTAGGGTTATGGACTATGCCATGGTCGGTCTAACTGTCATAAAGTATAATCTGCTCTGATTCTGTGCTTTTTGATGGAACTGAAAACTGCATTGACATATTATGTTGTTATCTCCTTGTGAATCTCACTTTTTGCGCATAACCACATAATGATGGATGGGCTGCTTTATTGGTTGTTCCTTGGTAGCACTATAGGGACTTACACCTACACTACTGTATACCTTTTCTTGAAACTGTGACTTCCATGTAGCCTATATTCCCTCAGGTGTTCCACGTTTTTCTTTTCTATGTCATCTCTTGTATTCTTTTTGTATGTTGTCATGTCTTATACTTTAGAATGTAGCCCCTTGCTCTAACAGTATCCAACAGATATCCAATACTGGAGGGTCTAACCATGTGGATAGACCTCCTATATATGGTGTTTTGATTAAATCCATGACCTGATTCAGATTTAGATTTACTGTTGCACTTTTTCTACTTTTTGGGAGTCATTTGGCTCTGATGGTTTAACTGTTTACTGTTCCCTACAGGACGTGTTCCGAGAATACCTTATGTTGTTTTAGCATTATGTGTTTCCTGTGTGAGGTATGATAATTTCCTTTGACTGTAGGTTGTTCAGGAGTATTGGAGGGTACCAACCCCTGCCATGACCCCATTATGTCACCCCTATTGGTGGCTTATGAAAGCACCCATGTGGTGCTACTTTTGTTTTTGTCCCCTCAGCTCCATTTTTTAAAATCTTTTTTTATGCTTTTTGTAGTGTTTTCTCTGTCTGGCCTCATTGACGGTCATACTTTCTATTTCCTGGTGCACACGATTTTCTACTTCTATGCTTCTGGTGCTCAATTGTGCGAATTGTTTTATAATTCATTTACTAATGGTTAATGTATTGTCATTAAATGTCAAGGGCTTGAACTCACCTAAAAATGGAAGTTGGCCCTGTCTCACTTTGCTAAGTGTTAAGCCAACATAATTGCCCTTCAGGAAACTCACTTTTAAGCTTCGTCCCCACCTTCGTTCACGAATAACAGGTTCCCACATTGCTACATGGCTAATGCCCCAACTAAGAAAACCGGTGCTGCTTTTTTGTTTTCTAATAATTGCGACTTTATCTTAGAAAATCAGGTACCTAATTTTAATGGGTAAACTAGAGAATAGACCTACTACCCTAGCTGTTGTATATGTACATCATACCAAACAGGCCCACTTTTTGAGGAAGTTTTGCAAAGTTTTACAGAAGTATAGTTCGGGATCCCTCATGGTATTAGGGGATTTCAATATGGTCCTAGACCCTGGTCTTGACTGGTGTTCGGCTCACTGATCGAGTAGAGTTCTGCAAGTCCGTGATCTCTCCCACACCTTTATGCACATCCCCATGAATTAGAGATGGCACTTTTCGTGTTTTGTGTTTTTGTTTTGGTTCTAATTCTATTTTCGTGTTTTGGTTTTGGCTTGGTTTTGCCAAAACCACCCTTTCGTGTTTTGGTTTTGAATGATTTTTGAAAATAAAAACAGCTAAAATCACAGAATTTGGGGATCATTTTGCTCCTACAGTATTATTAACCTCAATAACAATAATTTCCACTCATTTCCAGTCTATTCTGAACACCTCACACCTCAATATTGTTTTTAGGCCTAAAAGTTGCACCGAGGTGGCTGTATGACTAAGCTAAGCGACACAAGTGTGCGGCACAAAATCCTGGCCCATCTAGGAGTGGAACTGCAGTTGCAGGCAAGATGGCACTATTCAAAAACTAGTCCCCAAACAGCACATGATGCAAAGAAGAAAAAGAGGTGCAATTAGGTAGCTGGATGGCCAAGCTAAGCGACACAAGTGTGCGGCACAAACACCTGGCCCATCTAGGAGTGGAACTGCAGTTACAGACAGGATGGCAGATTTAAAAAATAGGCCCCAAACAGCACACAATGCAAAGAAGAAAAAGAGGTGCAATGAGGTAGCTGTATGACTAAGCTAAGCGACACAAGTGTGCGGCACAAACACCTGGTCCATCTAGGAGTGGCACTGCAGGATGGCAGATTTCAAAAATAGGCCCCAAACAGCACATGGACATATAGAAACAAACAGCAGTGGACATTTAGCAGCAGCGTATATCGTCACTGGAATTACTGCTGACACAGGACACTACCACTGGTCTGATGTAGCACAACATGTTGTTGTTATAATTATTATACTGCAGCAGTGGACATATAGCAGCAGCGTATAACGTCACTGGAATTACTGATGACACAGGACACTACCACTGGTCTGATGCAGCCCAACAGGTTGTTATAATTGTTATACTGCAGCAGTGGATATATATAGCAGCAGCGTTTATCGTCACTGGAATTACTGATGACATAGGACACTACCACTGGTCTGATGCAGCCCAACAGGTTGTTATAATTGTTATACTGCAGCAGAGGATATATATAGCAGCAGAGTATATCGTCACTGGAATTACTTATGACACAGGACACTAACACTGGTCTGCACAACACAGCACCACTTTATACAGCTACACTGGATATATGGCAGCAGAGAACACCAACACTGTGAATGGCTGGACTGATACAGCACAATACACTGACTACACTGGACTGGTCTGCACAACACAGCACCACTTTACAGCTACACTGGATATATCTGCCTGGACTGATACAGCACAATACACTGACTACACTGGACTGGTCTGCACAACACAGCACCAGTTTACAGCTACACTGGATATATGACAGCAGAGAACACCAACACTGTGACTGCCTGGACTGATGCAGCACAATACACTGAGTGACTACACTGGACTGGACTGAGCAGTATAACACTTGCCACCCCACTTTCCCGCCCCAACACACAGACACTGAGCACACTGAGGACACGTCCTCTCACTCTCCGAGACTGGAGTGAAAATGGCCGCGACGCGTAGCTCCTTATATGGAATCCAAATCCCTCTAGAATCCGACAGCGGGATGTTGACGTTTTGCCGAGTTCAGGTTTCCGAGTCAAGAGGGAAAATCCGAGCCTGGCTCGGATCCGGACTCGGAAGGCAAAGTTCGGGGGGGTTCGGTTCTCTGAGAACCAAACCCACTAATCTCTACCATGAATGCGATTTATATGATATTTTGGAGGGCCAAGGACTCAGCCTGTAGGGATCCTACTCTAGGATCGATCTAGAGGTCTCAGATAAATGGACTCTTCAAAGAGTGAGAGAGGCCTCTGTAGCTTTACTTAATACAGATGTGAAAATGTATGCAAAGGTTATAGCAAATAGACTTAACCCTTTGCTTCCATGCCTTATCCATCAGGACCAAGTGGAATTTGTCCCCAGTCGGCAATCTCCGGATAACACTAGGCAGGTTATTAATATCTTGGATGCTTTCTCCGCCTCGGATGTACATTTGATCGACTGCACTGGGGTTATCTCTATGCAATTCTCAGGAAATTTGGAATAGATGGGAGGGCTCTTTCTTCTATGTTGGCACTTTACTCTAATCCATCAGCCCAAGTGTTTGTGAATGGGATGCTTTCTTCGATTTTTCAGATTTCCAATGGTACTCACCAAGGCTGCCCCTCATCTCCTTTGGTCTTCGCTCTTGCAATTGAGTCCTTAGCCAAGAAAATAAGATCCACTGATTCCATTAAGGATCCGGCTCTCTTTGGCAGGTCCTATAAGGTCTGTGTATTTGCGTACAACGTTTTCCTCACCCTTACTGACCTGGTATTGTCTTTGCAGGTGGAAAAGGCAAGAGAAAAAGACAAAAAACCCTTGTTTGGGAGCACTCATTTGTAATGATAAGAATAGTATATATGATGAAAAATATTAAGACATAACCTTTATTTAATCCTTGAATAAAAAGAACTTTTGGACAGAAAATTGGGACTCGTGTGTGGTATTGGGTGTTTATAAAAATCTTGTTTAACCTTTTTAGCAAATGAGGTACAAGATAATTGAAATGGTGAAAATATCAGTGGGGTGGTGGGGGATACCGAATGGTCTCTTGGAATATAGGGTATCCAGAAGATCACTGTGCTTGCCTGAATTAGGGATATCAATGATGGGACAATATAGACAACAATCTGAGTTTGGTCAAGGTAGATCTCAAGAGGAATGTGAAAAGGATGGAGCAAGGAATGTAATGGGGCTTCCCTTAGTGGAAGAGAAGGATGGGGGGGGCCTTGGGGCCTGGGGGGTGCAGGGGCCCACTGCACCTGGTATTCTCAGGAGTAGATCTCAAGAGGAATGTGAAAAGGATGGAGCAAGGAATGTAATGGGGCTTCCCTTAATGGAAGAGAAGGATGGGGGGGCCCTTGGGGCCTGGGGGGTGCAGGGGCCCACTGCACCTGGTATTCTCAGGAGGTTTCCCATCCTAGTACTGGCCAGGCCATGCCTGCTTAGCTTCCGAGATCAAGCAAGATCGGGCGTATTCAGGGTAGTATGGCAGTGGGCCGTTATTGGAAGCAAGGAGAGGAAAAGACACCTCTATTTTCTGTACTTTAATAAATCAATAAATAAATAATAATCAATAATAATCAATAAATAAATAAATAATCAATAAATAAATCTCCGTATTATCTGACTATTATTATGTAGTAATATTTTTCACTTGGTGTGCATTAGGGAACACAGTTTTTTTCCTACACAGAATTACCCCTCCCCTTTTAGCACCTGAGTGACATTACAATCTGATTGAGCAGCTTTCCATTTTGTGTATTGTATATAGAGAGGCATAAATGGGTCAGCATTAGGAGGGATTGCTGACTCCAGAAGTGCCATAGGGGAAGCCAGGGGTATCCCCAGGTAAGCTGGCTCTCAGATGCTGTAGGTGCCATTACCATGTGGCCTTACACTGGGAATTTAACCAAGATATATTTGTAATTATTTATGGGGTGGGTGTGGGGTGCGGTGGCCCCTGTGTCGGTATGGCTGGGCTGCTTCAGGTCGGCACACCCTAACACTTTATTAACACTTATTATTTTCCCTATCACTTTGTATATATTATTTTAATCACACCACTTACATAGCACTTCTGTGCTTCTTATTAAACCCCTATTAATTCTCACCTGTTTGCTGACCTGGGGTGGCCGACCAGTGCCGACATCGTGGGGTCCTACACCCCAGGCCCATACCTAGTATTAGGGACCCCCAGTGACGGAGAAGCCTTGTCGATCGGCCTGGGGGCTTAACCCTATATCTGCAGATATACGCAACTAAGATTTCCGTATTATCTGACTATTATTATGTAGTAATATTTTTCACTTGGTGTGCATTAGGGAACACAGTTTTTTTTCCTACACAGAATTACCCCTCCCCTTTTAGCACCTGAGTGACATTACAATCTGATTGAGCAGCTTTCCATTTTGTGTATTGTATATAGAGAGGCATAAATGGGTCAGCATTAGGAGGGATTGCTGACTCCAGAAGTGCCATAGGGGAAGCCAGGGGTATCCCCAGGTAAGCTGGCTCTCAGATGCTGTAGGTGCCATTACCATGTGGCCTTACACTGGGAATTTAACCCAGATATATTTGTAATTATTTATGGGGTGGGTGTGGGGTGCGATGGCCCCTGTGTCGGTATGGCTGGGCTGCTTCAGGTCGGCACACCCTAACACTTTATTAACACTTATTATTTTCCCTATCACTTTGTATATATTATTTTAATCACACCACTTACATAGCACTTCTGTACTTCTTATTAAACCCCTATTAATTCTCACCTGTGTGCTGACCTGGGGTGGCCGACCTGTGCCGACATCGTGGGGTCCTACACCCCTGGCACATACCTAGTATTAGGGACCCCCAGTGACGGAGAAGCCTTGTCGATCGGCCTGGGGGCTTAACCCTATATCTGCAGATATACGCAACTAAGATCTCCGTATTATCTGACTATTATTATGTAGTAATATTTTTCACTTGGTGTGCATTAGGGAACACAGTTTTTTTCCTACACAGAATTACCCCTCCCCTTTTAGCACCTGAGTGACATTACAATCTGATTGAGCAGCTTTCCATTTTGTGTATGTTTGAAAAATGACAGGTAGGAGCTGATTGACTGGTACTTTATCTCCAGCGAATTTATCTCCATCCAAGACTTAGTAAATAGACCCCTCAGTATTTTCTCTTATCACAAGAGTCCTAGGTTTACTGGTATCCCCTCATCCACAGTTAGCTCTTCTCCATGTATACTTTGGCGACCTAACATGAAACAAATGACCGATACGTAATGGGTCATATACTCATCGCAACTAAGCTTCGGATAGCCAGTCACTGATGTACACCTACTGTCCCCACTAGGGAAGCTGTTAAAAAATATGATCCAATCACACCTTGTGTTTGAAACTACAGGGGCTACCTATTACTCTTCAGCCACTTGTCCCTGGCTACGCAGGTTCTTATGGAGCAATTATTGGTAAGTGAGAATCCATGAACCCGTAATTGTTTATTTTCCTGTATATGCTTGAGATCAAGCCAGTAACTTGCCATTTTCTTATATTATCATATTATTATACCATTACTATGTGAAATGTTTCATATGTATTTTTCAAAACGAAAACTTCATTTTGGACCTGGACGCATTGTGTGTGCTCTTTGCACATTAGTGTGTAGCCCTTATTTCCTTCCCCCTATGTCTTCCGTCTTCTTTTCTGTACCCCCCCCCCCCGTTATCCATTACTGTTAAAACTTAATAAAAATACAATATGAAAAAAAAGAAAGAGAAAGGGGGGGGTCATTCCGAGTTGATCATAGCACAGCTACGATCATCTTCCCTGACATGCGGGGGGACGCCCAGCACAGGGCTAGTCCACCCCGCATGTCAGTCCAGTCTCCCCCGCACAAGTACAAAAGCATTGCACAGCGGCAATGCTTTTGTTCTTGCGGAGTAACTCCCGGCCACCGCAGCTCCTGCGGCTGGCTGGGAGTTGATCGTTGCTGCCCCTGGTCGCAGCGGCTGCATGTGACATCATGCAGCCGCTGCGGGCCGCCTCCCGCACGGCCCGGCCACACCTGCGTTGGCTGGGCCGCGCACCCATAATGGCGCCAAGCGCCGCCGTGCCGCCCCATCCCGCCCAGCAACCGCCTCTGCCTGTCAATTAGGCAGAGGCAATTGCTAGGGAATGACGGCCTTCGGCCGTCTGGCATGCGCTGATGCATGCGCAGTTCCGACCCGATTGCTGCACTGCGATAAACTGCAGCGCGCGATCGGGTCGGAATGACCCCCAAGGGACAATCACTTACAATAAAAAACCATGCCTTGTAAGTGATTGTTCCTATAAATAAATGACCAAAATCGTCTGGCAACCTGCACCTCCGGCGATCTCAGACTTCATTACATCCCGCCACATAGTTGTAATCTGATTGGTTGCAATAGGCAAAATCTCCATTTCTATAAACCCACACTTAAGTAAATATACCTCTTAGAGTAACCATTATAAACTTGCTCAGGTACAACCAGTGACATTTCCGATCACACAACAGGCTAATTGGCTACCAACTGACATCAATTGAAGTGGTTTTGATTACTTCAGTATTAAACTGGCTGTTATTTGAACATATCACTACTAGTAGTACACAGTAATACAAAGAATTCATCATTGGCGGAAAGGTGCTTTCAAAAGGGCTCTGGGAGAAAGTTGCACTTTAGGAGAAGGATACAAAAAGATTTTAAAGGCATTTATACCCCCTCTGAGACAGTGATGGATTAGGTCAGTAATTCAGCCTGGTGTCCCTTACAGCCACACCTGTGGCATGCATACATAAAGGGGCCATGCCATACGGAGCATGTCACGAGTCATAGGGCCTGACCAACACTTTGCCTAGCTTGGACCATCCCTCCAAAATGGATGACAAAGCCGGGAGGATTTTGAGAATGGTAACTTTGAAGGATTGGTTATTTTTGCATGTACCAAACATCTCACATGGTTTACACAAAGCTGGCCTGTATGGGTGGCAAGAAAGATTCTGAAAACAATGTCACACTGAGGGTCTAATTCAGGGGTTCACTACGATCTGCCGGCGGTCGGGGTCCCGGCGACCAGCATACCGGCGCCGGGAGCCCGGCCGCCGACATACCGACAGTGTGGCGAGCGCAAATGAGCCCCTTGCGGGCTCGCCGCGCTACGTGCGCCACGCTATTTTATTCTCCCTCCAGGGGGGTCATGGACCCCCACGAGGGAGAATAAGTGTCGGTATGCCGGCTGTCGGGATCCCGGCGCCGGTATACTGTGCGCCGGGATCCCGTCAGTCGGCATACTGAAGATCACCCTAATTCAGAGGTGGACATTAGTAAAACATTCTTTGCAAGCGTCTGATGTTTTACTTATGCGTATGCATCCAAGAGTCATTGTTGGTTACGACCACAGGATGGAGTTTGGAAATGCATGGGTGGTGACTTGATGGTTAGCTGTCATCAGGAATGTCGGGCGCATGCCAGTGTCACAAACTACATCAAAAGACTCAGTCAGGGCCGTTTCCAATAGCGAGCAAGCCGCGCAGTTGCAAGGGGCGCCCTCTGACCCCTTGCTGCTGGCTGTACAGGACACTGGATGTGCAGAGAGGAAAAGTCTGCCGGCAGATGCTACTGCTCACCGCTGAATCTACTGCTAATACCAGCGCAAATGGCTCACACACACCCGGAAAGTTGCTAGATCCATCAGCTGCTCAGACCTCAGGTACTATATATACCACACAATCTACTCTATGCTAGGGTGCACTTTCGGAAACCTGGAAGAGATCAAGGGTTAGACATAACTAGTGATGAGCGGGTTCGGTTTCCGAGAAACCGAACCCCCCCGAGCTTTACCTTTTTTACACGGGTCCGAGCCATACTCGGATTCTCCCGTATGGCTCGGTTAACCCGAGCGCGCCCGAACGTCATCATCCCGCTGTCGGATTCTCGCGAGATTCGGATTCTATAAGCAGCCGCGCATCGCCGCCATTTTCACACGTGCATTGGAGATGATAGGGAGAGGACGTGGCTGGCGTCCTCTCCATTTAGTAGAAGACAGTTGATTTGATTGCTTGTGCTTGTTTATGACTATAATTGTGGGGAGGATTGGGGAGCAGCTGTTAGGAGGAGTACAGTGCAGAGTTTAGTTTTTATCCGTTCTCTGCCTGAAAAAAACGCTCCATACCATATCTGTGCTCAGTGTGCTGCATGATATATCTGTGCTGAGTGCTCACACTGCTTAATTGTGGGGACTGGGGAGCAGCTATAGCAGGAGTACAGTGCAGAGTTTTGCTGACAGTGACCACCAGTATACGTTTGTCTGCCTGAAAAACACTACATATCTGTGCTCACAGTGTGCTGCTTTATTGTGGGGACTGGGGACCACCAGTATAATTAATATTATATAGGAGGAGTACAGTGCAGAGTGCACTGCTGTACCTACCTCTGTGTCGTCATCCATTAAGTATACTATCCATCTACATTCCTATACCTGTGGTGCATTTTAGTTTAGCAGTTTGCTGACAGTGTCCACCAGGTCCAGTATACTGTATATAGCAGTACGGTAGGCCACTGCTGTACCTACCTCTGTGTCGTCACTCGTCATCCATTAAGTATACTATCCATCCATCTACATTGTATACCTGTGGTGCCTTTTTTTAGACTAGTTAAGCAGTTTGCTGACAGTGTCCACCAGGTCCAGTATACTGTATATAGCAGACCGGTAGGCCACTGCTGTACCTACCTCTGTGTCGTCACTCGTCATCCATTAAGTATACTATCCATCCATCTACATTGTATACCTGTGGTGCCTTTTTTTTAGACTAGTTTAGCAGTTTGCTGACAGTGTCCACCAGGTCCAGTATACCGTATATAGCAGTACGGTAGGCCACTGCTGTGTACCTACCTCTGTGTCGTCACTCGTCATCCATTAAGTATACTATCCATCCATCTACATTGTATACCTGTGGTGCCTTTTTTTTAGACTAGTTTAGCAGTTTGCTGACAGTGTCCACCAGGTCCAGTAAACTGTATATAGCAGTACGGTAGGCCACTGCTGTGTACCTACCTCTGTGTCGTCACTCGTCATCCATTAAGTATACTATCCATCCATCTACATTGTATACCTGTGGTGCCTTTTTTTTTAGACTAGTTTAGCAGTTTGCTGACAGTGTCCACCAGGTCCAGTATACTGTATATAGCAGTACGGTAGGCCACTGCTGTGTACCTACCTCTGTGTCGTCACTCGTCATCCATTAAGTATACTATCCATCCATCTACATTGTATACCTGTGGTGCCTTTTTTTTAGACTAGTTTAGCAGTTTGCTGACAGTGTCCACCAGGTCCAGTATACTGTATATAGCAGACCGGTAGGCCACTGCTGTACCTACCTCTGTGTCGTCACTCGTCATCCATTAAGTATACTATCCATCCATCTACATTGTATACCTGTGGTGCCTTTTTTTTAGACTAGTTTAGCAGTTTGCTGACAGTGTCCACCAGGTCCAGTATACCGTATATAGCAGTACGGTAGGCCACTGCTGTGTACCTACCTCTGTGTCGTCACTCGTCATCCATTAAGTATACTATCCATCCATCTACATTGTATACCTGTGGTGCCTTGTTTTTAGACTAGTTTAGCAGTTTGCTGACAGTGTCCACCAGGTCCAGTATACTGTATATAGCAGTACGGTAGGCCACTGCTGTGTACCTACCTCTGTGTCGTCACTCGTCATCCATTAAGTATACTATCCATCCATCTACATTGTATACCTGTGGTGCCTTTTTTTTAGACTAGTTTAGCAGTTTGCTGACAGTGTCCACCAGGTCCAGTATACTGTATATAGCAGTACGGTAGGCCACTGCTGTGTACCTACCTCTGTGTCATCACTCGTCATCCATTAAGTATACTATCCATCCATCTACATTGTATACCTGTGGTGCCTTTTAGTTGTGCGCAGTAAATATAGTAGTAGGCCATTGCTATTGATACTGGCATATAATTCCACACATTAAAAAATGGAGAACAAAAATGTGGAGATTAAAGGGAAAGATCAAGATCCACTTCCACCTCGTACTGAAGCTGCTGCCACTAGTCATGGCCGAGACGATGAAATGCCATCAACGTCGTCTGCCAAGGCCGATGCCCAATGTCATAGTAGAGAGCATGTAAAATCCAAAACACAAAAGTTCAGTAAAATGACCCAAAAATCAAAATTAAAAGCGTCTGAGGAGAAGCGTAAACTTGCCAATATGCCATTTACGACACGGAGTGGCAAGGAACGGCTGAGGCCCTGGCCTATGTTCATGGCTAGTGGTTCAGCTTCAAATGAGGATGGAAGCACTCATCCTCTCGCTAGAAAAAAGAAAAGACTTAAGCTGGCAAAAGCACAGCAAAGAACTGTGCGTTCTTCAAAATCACAAATCCCCAAGGAGAGTCCAATTGTGTCGGTTGCGATGCCTGACCTTCCCAACACTGGACGGGAAGAGCTTGCGTCTTCCACCATTTGCACGCCCCCTGCAAGTGCTGGAAGGAGCACCCGCAGTCCAGTTCCTGATAGTCAAATTGAAGATGTCACTGTTGAAGTACACCAGGATGAGGATATGGGTGTTGCTGGCGCTGGGGAGGAAATTGACAAGGAGGATTCTGATGGTGAGGTGGTTTGTTTAAGTCAGGCACCCGGGGAGACACCTGTTGTCCGTGGGAGGAATATGGCCATTGACATGACTGGTCAAAATACTAAAAAAAATCAGCTCTTCGGTGTGGAATTATTTCAACACAAATGCGGACAACAGGTGTCAAGCCGTGTATTGCCTTTGTCAAGCTGTAATAAGTAGGGTTAAGGACGTTAACCACCTCGGAACATCCTCCCTTATACGTCACCTGCAGCGCATTCATCATAAGTCAGTGACAAGTTCAAAAACTTTGGCTGACAGCGGAAGCAGTCCACTGACCACTAAATCCCTTCCTCTTGTAACCAAGCTCCTGCAAACCACACCACCAACTCCCTCAGTGTCAATTTCCTCCTTACCCAGGAAAGCCAATAGTCCTGCAGGCCATGTCACTGTCAAGTCTGACGAGTCCTCTGCTGCCTGGGATTCCTCCGATGCATCCTTGAGTGTAACACCTACTGCTGCTGGCGCTGCTGTTGTTGCTGCTGGGAGTCGATCGTCATCCCAGAGGGGAAGTCGGAAGACCACTTGTACTACTTCCAGTAAGCAATTGACTGTCCAACAGTCCTTTGCGAGGAAGATGAAATATCACAGCAGTCATCCTGCTGCAAAGCGGATAACTGAGGCCTTGGCAGCCTGGGCGGTGAGAAACGTGGTTCCGGTATCCATCGTTAATTCAGAGCCAACTAGAGACTTGATTGAGGTACTGTGTCCCCGGTACCAAATACCATCTAGGTTCCATTTATCTAGGCAGGCGATACCGAAAATGTACACAGACCTCAGAAAAAGACTCACCAGTGTCCTAAAAAATGCAGTTGTACCCAATGTCCACTTAACCACGGACATGTGGACAAGTGGAGCAGGGCAGACTCAGAACTATATGACTGTGACAGCCCACTGGGTAGATGTATTGCCTCCTGCAGCAAGAACAGCAGCGGCGGCACCAGTAGCAGCATCTCGCAAACGCCAACTCGTTCCTAGGCAGGCTACGCTTTGTATCACCGCTTTCCAGAATAGCCACACAGCTGAAAACCTCTTACGGCAACTGAGGAAGATCATCGCAGAATGGCTTACCCCAATTGGACTCTCCTGGGAATTTGTGACATCGGACAACGCCAGCAATATTGTGCGTGCATTACATCTGGGCAAATTCCATCACGTCCCATGTTTTGCACATACCTTGAATTTGGTGGTGCAGAATTATTTAAAAAACGACAGGGGCGTGCAAGAGATGCTGTCGGTGGCCCGAAGAATTGCGGGCCACTTTCGGCGTTCAGGCTCGATCCTAGATTTAAAACCTACGTTGTATCTCTCTTTCCGGCAGACACAAGTCTGCAGAGGTTCAAAGACCTGCTGCTGAGAAAATTGTCAAGTCAAGCGGAACGTGACCCATCAACAGCTCCTCCTTCACATTCTCCCGCAACTGGGGGTGCGAGGAAAAGGCTAAGAATTCCAAGCCCACCCGCTGGCGGTGATGCAGGGCAGTCTGGAGCGAGTGCTGACATCTGGTCCGGACTGAAGGACCTGCCAATGATTACGGACATGTCGTCTACTGTCACTGCATATGATTCTCTCACCATTGAAAGAATGGTGGAGGATTATATGAGTGACCGGCCCGCATCCAAGTAGGCACGTCAGACAGTCCGTACGTATACTGGCAAAAAAAAGAGGCAATTTGGAGGCCCTTGCAGAAACTGGCTTTATTCTACCTAAGTTGCCCTCCCTCCAGTGTGTACTCCAAAAGAGTGTTTAGTGCAGCCGCTCACCTTGTCAGCAATCGGCGTATGAGGTTACTTCCAGAAAATGTGGAGAAGATGATGTTCATTAAAATGAATTATAATCAATTCCTCCGTGGAGACATTCACCAGCAGCAATTGCCTCCAGAAAGTACACGGGGACCTGAGATGGTGGATTCCAGTGGGGACGAATTAATAATCTGTGAGGAGGGGTGAGGGGTAACACAGTGAAAGGGGTGAGGAATCGGAGGATGATGATGAGGTGGACATCTTGCCTCTGTAGAGCCAGTTTGTGCAAGGAGAGATTGATTGCTTCTTTTTTGGTGGGGGCCCAAACCAACCAGTCATTTCAGTCACAGTCGTGTGGCAGACCCTGTCGCTGAAATGATGGGTTCGTTAAAGTGTGCATGTCCTGTTTATACAACATAAGGGTGGGTGGGAGGGCCCAAGGACAATTCCATCTTGCACCTCTTTTTTCTTTCATTTTTCTTTGCATCATGTGCTATTTGGGGACAATTTTTTTGAAGGGCTATTCTGCCTGACACTGCAGTGCCACTCCTAGATGGGCCAGGTGTTTGTGTCAGCCACTTGTGTCGCTTAGCTTAGTCACACAGCGACCTTGGTGCGCCTCTTTTTTTCTTTGCATCATGTGCTGTTTGGGGACAATTTTTTGGAAGGGCCATCCTGTCTTGATTGACACTGCAGTGCCACTCCTAGATGGGCCAGGTGTTTGTGTCGGCCACTTGTGTCGCTTAGCTTAGTCACACAGCCACCTTGGTGCGCCTCTTTTTTTCTTTGCATCATGTGCTGTTTGGGGACAATTTTTTGGAAGGAACATCCTGTCTTGATTGACACTGCAGTGCCACTCCTAGATGGGCCAGGTGTTTGTGTCGGCCACTTGTGTCGCTTAGCTTAGTCACACAGCCACCTTGGTGCGCCTCTTTTTTTCTTTGCATCATGTGCTGTTTGGGGAGAATTTTTTTGAAGGGCCATCTTGCCTGACACTGCAGTGCCACTCCTAGATGGGCCACGTGTTTATATCGGCCACTTGTGTCGCTTAGCTTAGTCACACAGCCACCTTGGTGCGCCTCTTTTTTTCTTTGCATCATGTGCTGTTTGGGGACTGTTTTTTTGAAGTGCCATCCTGTCTGACACTGCAGTGCCACTCCTAGATGGGCAAGGTGTTTGTGTCGGCCACTTGGGTCACTTAGCTTAGTCACACAGCTACCTTATTGCGCCTCTTTTTTTCTTTGCATCATGTGCTGTTTGGGGAGTATTTTTTTGAAGTGCCATCCTGTCTGACACTGCAGTGCCACTCCTAGATGGGCCAGGTGTTTGTGTCGGCCACTTGGGTCGCTCAGCTTAGTCACACAACGACCTTGGTGCGCCTCTTTTTTTCTTTGCATCATGTGCTGTTTGGGGAGTATTTTTTGGAAGGGCCATCCTGTCTTGATTGACACTGCAGTGCCACTCCTAGATGGGCCAGGTGTTTGTGTCGGCCACTTGTGTCGCTTAGCTTAGTCACACAGCCACCTTGGTGCGCCTCTTTTTTTCTTTGCATCATGTGCTGTTTGGAGACTATTTTTTTGAAGTGCCATCCTGTCTGACACTGCAGTGCCACTCCTAGATGGGCCAGGTGTTTGTGTCGGCCACTTGTGTCGCTTAGCTTAGTCACACAGCCACCTTGGTGTGCCTCTTTTTTTCTTTGCATCATGTGCTGTTTGGGGACTATTTTTTTGAAGTGCCATCCTGTCTGACACTGCAGTACCACTCCTAGATGGGCCAGGTGTTTGTGTCGGCCACTTGGGTCGCTTAGCTTAGTCACACAGCTACCTCATTGCGCCTCTTTTTTTCTTTGCATCATGTGCTGTTTGGGGACTATTTTTTTGAAGGGCCATCTTGTCTTGATTGACACTGCAGTGCCACTCCTAGATGGGCCAGGTGTTTGTGTCGGCCACTTGGGTCGCTTTGCTTAGCCATCCAGCGACCTCGGGGCAAATTTTAGGACTAAAAATAATATTGTGAGGTGTGAGGTGTTCAGAATAGACTGAAAATGAGTGGAAATTATGGTTATTGAGGTTAATAATACTATGGGATCAAAATGACCCCCAAATTCTATGATTTAAGCTGTTTTTGAGGGTTTTTTGAAAAAAACACCCGAATCCAAAACACACCCGAATCCGACAAAAAATTTTCGGTAAGGTTTTGCTAAAACGCGTCCGAATCCAAAACCAAAACACAAAACCCCAAAAATTTCCGGTGCACTTCACTGGACATTATGCACCATATGGTGGTTCCACCAGGAGACATTATTTTGTCTGTACCATGTTTATTGAAGAAGCAGCTGTATGTGATTCATGAGACACCTTTAGATTTGAGACTGCTGTCATATGGACAGGACAGTGATATTAGTGTTGTAAACTGAACTGCCTAGGTCTGAATTGGACAGATAGGCCATATACAACTCCTGTGCAGAGGTGCTGCATACCTATCTTGGAGTAATATTTGAAATAGTTTTAGATTTTTTTTATTTATTTAGATTTTTTGGATGATGTTTGTCCTGTATTTTGATATTAGGCACCATTGGGTATATATACATAGATTTATTTTTATTGTGGGGGCCAATGTATTCCTTTCTTTCCTACCTGGGTCAGTGTGTTTTATTTTTTCCAGTGGGATCAATGTGTGTATTTTTTTTCCTTTGGTGTCCAATGTCTAGGTGTGCAGGGTGCAAAACTGGGGTGTAAGATAGTATTTCCTGCAAGGCCACACCCCTTGCATTGAGGCCATGCCCCCTTTTTTGGACCACGTTCCTTTGTTACGTGCAAATGTTTCTCAGCATGCTACATTTTTTAAATATCCAGGGGGGAGCGCATTTTTACTGTTTGCACTGGGAGCCATATTGTCTAGAAGTGGCGTGGACACAGTTCCACTGGCACCGACAACCATATATGGTCAGACATCCTAAGCAACTGTTGATGCAGCAGTGCAGCTGATTTCCAATCAATGCTGTGACTTTTTGCATACATCGACATCAGCCGGTGGGCGTCTTAGTAGGAAAACAGATGCACCTCTGAAACAGGCCCTGAGTCTCGTTTGCACTTTGTGAAAAAGCACTTTTTTGATGTCATGTGGTAAAAGGTTGTATGGCCAGATGAACTATTTGGAGTGAACATCTAATACTAAGGGCTGGATGCAATGCAGTGTGAGACGGGTGAGAACGCTGAGATTCCGGCCGATCTCGTACGTTTTTTTTAAGCAGCAAACATTTACAAGGCAAAACCAGGTTGGTTTTGCCTCTTAAATGATTTCCGCTTAAAAAAAAGTATGAGTTTGGCTGGAATCTCAGTGCTCCGGCCGTCTCCCACTGAATTACATCTGGCCCCATGTTGGTTGAAACCAAACACAGCACACCACCCAATGCAAACCATACCTAATGGTGTGGTAGTGGGCAGTTGGTCAGGATAGAAGCAGGGGCTGACTGACAACTTTCAGCCTAGGGGGCACATTCAAGCAAGCAGCACCGCTTTTTCTACCAGCACATACAATATAAAATTGGGAGTCACAATGTTGGAGGAGTGGCTTGCTTACTGTCAATATGGAGGGATGGGGGTGGGGGGATGGGGGGGGGAGCAGCAGGACAGAGTGAAGAGTGTCGCCTATCATAAACCAGTAAGTGGAACACAAATAACTGCATCCTCAACAGCAGAGAAGGGATTATGGTACCATGGCACTAGAAGTGTTGCATCGGGATCCGGTTAAAATTTAAATAAAGAAAAAAAATACCTCAGTCCACAAAAATAGCGATAGCTACTCTAAATTTCTAATAGGATGGTAAGCTCCATTAATAAGTGCGCTCTGTCATAGATCTAAAATCGATACAGACCGTTGTTAGACAACCTACAACAATGCTAAAGCAACAGTCAGTAGTACCGCATATAGGCCCTCATTCCGAGTTGATCGCACGCTAGCTGCTTTTAGCAGCAGTGCAAATGCTAAGCCGCAGCCCTCTGGGAGTGTATCTTAGCTTAGCAGAAGTGCGAACGAAAGATTAGAAGAACTGCTTTGAAAAAATTTCATGCTGATTCTGAGTAGCTCCAGACCTACTCCTATCTTGCGATGACTACAGTCTGTTTAGTTCCTGGTTTGATGTCACAAACACGCCCTGCGTTCGGCCAGCTACTCCCCCGTTTCTCCAGCCACTCCTGCGTTTTTGCCTGGCACGCCTGCGTTTTTTAGCACACTCCCTGAAAACGCAGAGTTGCTGCCCAGAAACACCCACTTCCTGTCAATCATACTACGAACACTCGAGCGACTGAAAAACGTCGCTCGAGCTTCTGTAAAACTGCAAACTTTTGTGTGAAAGTACTTAGCGCATGCGCGCTGCATACCATGCGCATAAATGCCTTTTTTCACCTGATCGCTGCGCTGCGAAAAACGGCAGCGAGCGATCAACTCGGAATGAGGGCCACAGTAACTATAAATATAACACAAATATTAGTATATCACTATCTAGTCCAGTCTACAACAAAATGTGAAAAATTTGAATGTTAGGCAAAAATTAGGCGGGATGTATCAAGCAACACCTTTTGTATGTGATGGATCCCGCCATTCATCACATGCATGGCGGCGTCTAGTAGCGCCATGTGCTTTCAAAAAAAATCACAAAGGAAGAGCTGTCCTTAGCGATACATGGACTTCTGGGCTTAGATGACGTGCACGCCACAGGGGACACTGAGAGGGATCTGATTGTATCACTCTCAGTGCACATTGTGAAAAGGTAGGCTTCTATTAGGCAACACCGTCTACAGATGACGTTTCCTACAATATCCTACTTCCAGAATGTATTATATTCCAGAGGTTAGTGCATATAAGAAATGCGGCCAAACCTCTGAAAACAGCATTTTCAGAGGTTTGACCTCATTTTTACCTTTGATGCATACTGCCACAGTGAGTATATAATATAAAATCAATCCAGTAAAAAGTATAAGGTCAAATCCCCAAAGAGAGGGGGAAAAAAAAGAAATCAGTTATTTGTGCGGTGCACACAACCCAATATCCACTATGTTAAAATTAATTTCTTTTAAACATCTTAGTGATATTTGGTGGACCCCTTTCTTTGAAAGTAAAGCATTCATAATCATAACCAGAAATAACGACACTGAGACTTGAATTTGGCAGAAAATTGCTAGCTATTTATTTGTCCCTAACCATTAGGAAACCTGTAATAAAAAGAGATTAATTTAATATGCCGCTCCATCTGGCATATGGTGGCGGCCCAAAAGAACGGCTCCTTAATCTAAATTAACTTAAATAACTCAATCCTATAAATTTACTAAAAGCTTACCATAAACCGGTAATAGGTGACAACTCAACCCCCACAGTGGCTACCCACCGCTCCTGGGTGCCCTGCCGCTGCCTTCCCGGATGGGTGGTCAAGCGGCCATAAGTCGATGGAGGTGAGTGCACCTAAACCACAACAAACTGTAAAACACTACAGTTTTCTCTACCATACGAAACTGCCGTTCTTTTCCGCCAATAAATAGCCAACGAAAACAGCCAACAACTTAGAGCCAAAGCACCACGTGCCACAATCTCCAACTACCAGGGCGGGAGGGAGGGAAACCAAATCACCAAGAGACTTAAAATGGCCTCGCCTTCCCTATATATATCAAGCCCTCCCCTTAAAGGCTGTACTTTCCTAACAGCTAGGTCCACCCCTCCCCAGATGTTTAACTCTTTTCTCTCCTATGCAGTCAATACTCTCTTCTAAACATCTTAGTGATATTTGGTGGACCCCTTTCTTTGAAAGTAAAGCATTCATAATCATAACCAGAAATAACGACACTGAGACTTGAATTTGGCAGAAAATTGCTAGCTATTTATTTGTCCCTAACCATTAGGAAACCTGTAATAAAAAGAGATTAATTTAATATGCCGCTCCATCTGGCATATGGTGGCGGCCCAAAAGAACGGCTCCTTAATCTAAATTAACTTAAATAACTCAATCCTATAAATTTACTAAAAGCTTACCATAAACCGGTAATAGGTGACAACTCAACCCCCACAGTGGCTACCCACCGCTCCTGGGTGCCCTGCCGCTGCCTTCCCGGATGGGTGGTCAAGCGGCCATAAGTCGATGGAGGTGAGTGCACCTAAACCACAACAAACTGTAAAACACTACAGTTTTCTCTACCATACGAAACTGCCGTTCTTTTCCGCCAACAGCGAAAGACTCATCCCCAAAGTCTTTCGCACCGCCACCAGAAACCTACCCTAACTCCTGCAAAGCGAAACCTAGATCCTCCAGAAAAAACATCATCTCCTCCTCGGATAGATGTACTCCATCGCACCGGAAAAGGTGGCTGTCTCTGCACCGTATCCTCGGGTGGCGGACCACCCTACCCGCCGTGGGACAGCACCCACTGTGCCACAGCTCCTTACACCATTTTCCGGGCCTCATCAATCCGGCGACCATCCGCCACACCCCTCCAACACAAATCTCGGCACCATCATGGAAAAAACCAACACACAAATTGGTCCATTGCGCGGTCACACTTGCCAGATCCTGTATCATGGCCCACCGCAGCTCCAAGGATGTCCTCTTCCCCTAGTCGCTGCCCCCTAGATGGACAACGAAAACCTTAGGGACTCCATGCTTGCTGGCCTGACTCACTAACCTACTACTCAGCTCACCCCACATCATTCCGCGCCAGCCAAGCCATCTGACACCCTGTATTCCAAACAATGCCTGAGACCCTTCTGAGGCCACAAACCTGGCCGCCCCGTAAATGTAAGAGTGGCCAACCACCCAAATGGTCAAATTGACTTAAAACCATCCTGAAGGGAAAAAGAGGGGTAGGATTGATTACTAAGAGGCTTATTCATTGTTTATACTGAAGGATCTGCCAAAAAAGAAAACTTTATGACTCGCTGTTGCAGCAGTCACGGCCTAGCCGACTGCACCACTTTTCGTTGCCAATTTAGAAGTGCAATTAAAGACACAAAGGGGGAAAATCAAATAAAATTAAACGAAATAAAAACAGGGGGGGGGGGGGGTGGAAGGGGGGGGGGGTATAAAATGGGAAACACATGTAATAACTCAGCTGGAGGTGAAACGTAAAGACCTGCTGAGGGACTCTGATTAGACCAAATTAGCCGAATTACGGATTAGAATTCAGTCCGTCAAGTCAGGCAAAAAATCGCAAATAACTCCAGACCCCCGCTGCCGACTCATGCCAGCAACGGCGAGTAGCTAATCCCTGAGTAGGATAACAAACAAAAACAAAACAAAAGGGGTAACACCAACAGACGCACAACACCACAAATTCACAGAACTGTAACAGCATAATACATTGCGACTTTACGCAAAGCACCAAGCGCAAACCGACCTCTCATGCGACGGGGCGAATATATCGTCTATAACTCGCTGCTTTCCATCGCCCCACCGCCTGTATATCCGTTCTGGAGTAGCCCGCCGCAGCAGCCGACGTCACTGCGCCTATGCGAAAGGAGTGGGTACCAAAAACAGTGGGTGGGAGGCCCAGGCCCGCCAAACAGCGACTCAGCATCCATTGAAACTGGTATTTCGTGACTGGCAGCCCATCATAATGCAACAGCCCAGACCCCTCCTTAACGGGTCGCACCCCCACGTATTGCAGTGCCAGCCTCACCGGGCAACGCTCTCTTCCAGCGCTGATACCATTGTAACCCAGCGCCCTCTCCCCACCTGATCCGTCTTGGAGCGTCGTAACCTGCACAGCCAGGACCTCTCACCCACTACCAAGTCCTCGACCAGCAAACGCGAATCTGCTCTCTTGGAAGGCGCTAACAACTCAGAAAATCGAAAGGCTCCGTGGAAAGCCATCGAGAACGCCAAACTAAACAAAAGCGTCTCAAACCTGGACGACTCAACTCGCCCTCCGGCCATTATTACGGCCGGCAACAAAGCCGCATCGATGGCCGCCTCCTATCTGGTGGCGACGGCGCAACTCGCGCCCACCCTTTCACTGCCTTCCGCAGAACTTCGCTTTTCGTTACGTCAGGGACGCCTTGCAGCTTGCAGAAAAAGAAATGCCTGCCAAGTACCGAGAAACCACTGCTCGTGACCTGTCGGAGACGTAGCGCTGCCACCTAACAGAAAGCAACAGCCGATGCCTGCTCTTACCTTGATGTTGCCGCCCCCGGACAAACTCCTCCCACTCACTCCAAGCCTGTCCGTACACCTTGCGCGTGTCCGGCGCGATTGACCGCAACGCTAAACCCTTCAGTCCGGTACGGTCACCTGCCAAACATAACCGGGACAGTGAAAACCTTGCTCTTCGGCCTTGGGAGCCAAACCCCCGAAATCTCTCCCACTGTCCACGCGACAACGCGTCTGCGATTTCGTTTTCCAACCCGAGCACGTGCTGCGTCCGGAACTATAGGTTCTTACGCAAGCAAGTGAAAAGCAGTTGTACAAGAACCCGTAGTACCACCAGCGATTTCGCCCTTTGGTTATTAATCGCATGTACCACGGCCAGATTAACTCCCTGAACACTATGCTGCGGTTAGCCAACCGATCGCCCCAAACTTCCAGCGCCACCATAATGGGAAAAAAGCTCCAGCAGCACCAGATCCTTTTTAAGACCTTCGCTATGCCACTTCGCCGGCCAAGATGCCGCACACCACGATCCCTACAGAAGACAGCCGAATCCAGAGGAACCCGCAGCATTGGTAAAAAACTGCAAACTCTCGCTGTCAATGGCTGGCGCTTGCCATATGCTCACCCCGTTGAATTCCTCCAGGAATGAAGCCCAAACGGCCAAATCCCTTTTTAACTCAGAGGACAAACGAACGAAATGATGCGGCCTGGCACACCCCGCTGCAGCTCTGTCGAGCTTCCTGCAGAAAACCCTGCCCATCGGTATCACCCGACAAGCAAAGTTCAGCATGCCCCGCACGGACTGAGCCTGCCGCAGCGTGACTTTACGCGAGCCGTTGAAACGGCGAATAGTTTCGCGGAGCTTTGACACTTCGTCCTGGGGCGGGCTACACTCTCCCGCCACGGTGTCAATTTCATTCCCCCAAAATTGATAGACAGGATGCCGCAGTAATCTAAAAGCTGACTCAACATCGATCTTAGCCATGAGGGCCCCGCTCCCGTAGCTGCGGACCATACCTAGCGTCTCGTCGAACGACTGATACACCACCGAGCAATGAGCCGGTGGTATGGCGTCGCTGACCGACGCTCGTGGCGGGTAAGAAAAATGCTGAATCAGCCGAAAGGCGCCCGGAGTCTTCTTTGGCACCACCCGAACCGGGGAGATGACCAAGTCATCCACCGGGATTGACTTAAACGGCCCCTCCATCCTGCTCAACCTGAGCTCCCTATCCACTTTTCCCGCAACACCATCGGCGAAGCTCGGGCGGATTGAAGGTTCTGTGCGCACGCACGGACATCTCGCTTGCAACAGGCAAGCGGAACCCGAACTTAAAAACATCTAACCAAAAATTTGCATCCCGTTTATTAGGATAAAGACCCAACCAATTACCCATAGTTTCCAACTTAACTGGCGCTGGTGCCCTGCTGAGCGGTCCCGCTCGCGGCCTGCTTAGGGTAGGGTTGTTTCCCCCGTTTGCCCTGTCGTCCCCCTTTGGAACGCGAGGAGGCTGGTTGGGTTCCACCGCCCTGCTGGCAAGAGTGGCGAAAACGGCACTGTTTGTCAATGAACATGCTCCGCTGTTAAAAGCGAAGCATTTCCCCCGAGGGGCAGACCGCCCGCCCATGCGAACGGCCAATCCGCCTGTTTTGGCAAATGCCCCGTCCGCGCCCGCTCCCTGCGCTGACGACCCCCCGCGGCGCCCCCCCGTACCCTGTTCCTGGGTCTCGTCCTCCCGCTGGGATGCCCGGGTCACTTTGAGACAGACCTCCAGGTCTTTGAACGCGAAGTCCATGACCCGTAACCTGTCCTGCTTCTCCCGAAACTCTTGGTCATATCGCCGCCATTCCGAACCCCAGGATGTGCGCTGCATGTCGTGCACTAGATGAAGGTACCGGGTGATATTCACGTGCTCTTCCGGCCTGTCCTCCAAATAGCAAGCCGCAAACACCCCAATCCGGCCAGCCATTTATCAAAAGACCTGGAAGCTTCCGCCCCCATGCCCTTTGTAGCGGCCGCCGCTTTGTAATCCTTCTTCATGGCCTTAGTCAAACCAAATAGTCTACAAAGTCACCCTTACGTATCTGTTTGCGGCAGCTATCTCGCAGGCCCCGCGTCACTGCCGTATACCCGCAGCGCACTACCCCCGGAAGATCTCGCCTCTTCTTCGCCCTACGCTCCTCTTCCCACATTCGCCTGCCGCTTACGCCTCTTCTGCTGCTTTGCCGCCCTTTTGGCAAGTTTCTCAGTCTCCTTCCGTGTCCTAGCAGTACTATCAGCGTCGGACGTCTGCGATGCCCAAGAGGAGGATGAGGAGGGGGATGAAGAGTTACGCGAACTCGAGCTCGCGGCGGAATTTGATAAAGACTGTCCCAACTCACCGGATGCCGTCGACCTCTCCGACCCGGATTCTTCGTCGTCATCCTTCCAATCATCGTCAATCACGAAGTCTGCCAAATCCCTGTCACCTCGGTCCTCTGTGGAAGATAAAACAAAAAGGGGGGGGGGGGGGGCCGGCCCCCTCCTGCGGCGCACGCCGGGCACCCCGCGTGGAATACGCAGCGACCGTGCTCCCCTGCCGTAACCGGTCTGATCCTAGCTTATAAATGAATATATATATAAATCTCGCAGCCTTTTTCTAGTGCTGCATGCGTGATTTTGCGATTCACCTGGAGATTCCATCTGCCAAGTCCTTTGCCATGACCTATGCGGAGCACTGTTTCCAGGTGTAGGGTCCTTGCTTTAGACATGTTGGTTAAAACCCCGTACCAGGGTATTTCACAGCACTGCCACCCTTTTAACTAGGAAGAGAAAGGCTGTGAGTGATGACGGAGCAAGGCTATCGGATCCGGCTGGAATTACTGTTCTCTTCTTTACATAGAATCCAGAACATGAGAAATGTATATATATAAATAAATGGGGGAAAAACGTTTAAACCACCAGCCGACATGCCGATATACACCCTTAACTGTAACTCAGCTACGCGGTAGAGTTGGTATCCGCTTGCTTCGTTGTATTCCTTTCAGGATCTTTATGATAGAAGTCCTTTGGACATACAATAGTCCAAAGGATTATTTTGTAAAGTAGATCCTCACATTTCTGCATATACTTTTTCGCCATTAGAGGGAGCTATTGGCACACATAAAACATCCCTCTGATCTATACAGGGGGGGGGGGGGCTATCCCTTCCCCGTAAATGGCGCTCGTTTGGGATATTTAAGATAGCTGACTATTAAGACCTTTTTAATAATTCTAACCATATGGGGAGGCGCGCTATTGTACTGAGCGGCCTCTCCCCCACACAAAGCTGAGGAGAACTTCTCCTACAGCCGCCCGGAAACACTGCGGCGTCTCTGGTGTGCGCATGCGCTACGAGACCGTTTCACACCAAGTCCCGTAGCGGCGCCATACAGTGTCTCCCCGCACGCTGGTAATGTCCCGGACGCGGCTCTCCCCCTGGCCGCTGGTGATTAGCACCCATTCAGTGCCTGCCCGCAGCTGAGTAAATCTCCTCAGCTGCGTGCTCACTGCCGCGTCTCTCCCCTGCTCCCCGCCTCCGGCGGCTGAGGGCATGTGCACCGCCGCACGGCATTGGGATCTCCCGCTGGCTGGGCGCGCTGGGACCGCTCGATCAGGTCCCGCAGGGCGCCACCCTGTTAGGGGAAACTTTGCGGGAGGGATCCCGGCCGCCTCACAGCGGTGTGTCCGCTGCGATACAGAGGGGAGGGGGAAACTGACCACAATAAATGGTTTCTAAAACCTGTCATATGCAGGAAGCTGTGCTAACTGGCCCTTAATACAACCAGTACTCACAGCCAGATGATTTGCAGAGGATCGCCTGTGCCTCTCCCAGTGATGCAGATCCCTTCAAAAGGGGATCTTTGTCTCCTCTGCATTATCAGGCTTTGTCCCCCTTTTCCTAGGGAGACGCAGCACTGTCTTGCATAAAACCAAATCACCAAGAGACTTAAAATGGCCTCGCCTTCCCTATATATATCAAGCCCTCCCCTTAAAGGCTGTACTTTCCTAACAGCTAGGTCCACCCCTCCCCAGATGTTTAACTCTTTTCTCTCCTATGCAGTCAATACTCTCTTCATTGATAATTCATTAAAATCCCTATATTGTTCGTACACATAGGCAAAAAATGCCACATTCAACGTTTATTAATTTTATATATAATCAAGTTAATTTTACAGACTTGTATTGTCTTTATTTTAAATCAAGCGAAGTAATAAAAGATAGTGAAGAAAGTGAAAAGGATGAAAGTAAGTGAATAAAGATTAAAAATAGAGCTGGTGTGTCGAGTGCATTTTATATTTGTATTTTTAGGTAATCCTAATATGTGTAGACCGTACTTGCTCCTACTATGTTATACTGAGATTAGTCGTTCTCACTGATATCAGCACAATTGCTTTGATAGTACTAGCAACATAGACTGTAAGTCTGCTGTAGGATACTGTTAATATGATATCATGTGTTGTTAAACCACCTTGTTATACTTCCCATATGATCTGCAGCTCAAGCAGATCTAGATGTGGTCAGTTAATTCAATAATTGGGGCTGACAGAAGCACCTATATAGTCATATAAGGTCCAACTTAATATGATATGCACAGTATATACGTGTCAATGTGCAATCTGCAATTATAAATGACACCAATGTAATTATGCTCTTGCTTTCTGCTACTGATATTGCGCAGTTCACAGTATCATTGTCAGGATTTCCTCACAGATATTAAATATATGATAACCTCATATGTTATGCAGCTGAATCAGCGTGTTTAATCTGCCCTTATTCACTTTAATGATTCCTATATAATGTAACACGTTAGTGGAGTGTCAGCAGAGGAATTCCTTAATTCATATAGTAGCTGCCACGAAATTAGCAGTGCCGTCACAGGCTATTTATTTCTAACAGTCACATATATTTTGTATTCAATAATTGGGGCTGACAGGAGCACATATATGGTCATACAAGGTCCAACTTAATATGATGTGCACAGTGTATACGTGTCAATGTGCAATATGTAGTTATAATACCACTGTAATCAAACTATTGCTTCCTACTGCTAATATTGCGCAGTTCACAGTATCATTATTAGAGTATCCTCACAGACATTGGATAATGTCTGTGAGGATACTCTAATAATGATACTGTGAACTGCGCAATATTAGCAGTAGGAAGCAATAGTTTGATTACAGTGGTATTATAACTACATATTGCACATTGACACGTATACACTGTGCACATCATATTAAGTTGGACCTTGTATGACCATATATGTGCTCCTGTCAGCCCCAATTATTGAATACAAAATATATGTGACTGTTAGAAATAAATAGCCTGTGACGGCACTGCTAATTTCGTGGCAGCTACTATATGAATTAAGGAATTCCTCTGCTGACACTCCACTAACGTGTTACATTATATAGGAATCATTAAAGTGAATAAGGGCAGATTAAACACGCTGATTCAGCTGCATAACATATGAGGTTATCATATATTTAATATCTGTGAGGAAATCCTGACAATGATACTGTGAACTGCGCAATATCAGTAGCAGAAAGCAAGAGCATAATTACATTGGTGTCATTTATAATTGCAGATTGCACATTGACACGTATATACTGTGCATATCATATTAAGTTGGACCTTATATGACTATATAGGTGCTTCTGTCAGCCCCAATTATTGAATTAACTGACCACATCTAGATCTGCTTGAGCTGCAGATCATATGGGAAGTATAACAAGGTGGTTTAACAACACATGATATCATATTAACAGTATCCTACAGCAGACTTACAGTCTATGTTGCTAGTACTATCAAAGCAATTGTGCTGATATCAGTGAGAACGACTAATCTCAGTATAACATAGTAGGAGCAAGTGCGGTCTACACATATTAGGATTACCTAAAAATACAAATATAAAATGCACTCGACACACCAGCTCTATTTTTAATCTTTATTCACTTACTTTCATCCTTTTCACTTTCTTCACTATCTTTTATTACTTCGCTTGATTTAAAATAAAGACAATACAAGTCTGTAAAATTAACTTGATTATATATAAAATTAATAAACGTTGAATGTGGCATTTTTTGCCTATGTGTACGAACAATATAGGGATTTTAATGAATTATCAATAAAGAAATTAATTTTAACATAGTGGATATTGGGTTGTGTGCACCGCACAAATAACTGATTTCTTTTTTTTTCCCCTCTCTTTGGGGATTTGACCTTATATCTTGACCTAAATCAGTTGGTAGCACCTATAATTACTAGAGATGAGCGGGTTCGGTTTCTCTGAATCCGAACCCGCCAGAACTTCATGTTTTTTTTCACGGGTCCGAGCGACTCGGATCTTCCCGCCTTGCTCGGTTAACCCGAGCGCGCCCGAACGTCATCATGACGCTGTCGGATTCTCGCGAGGCTCGGATTCTATATAAGGAGCCGCGCGTCGCCGCCATTTTCACACGTGCATTGAGATTGATAGGGAGAGGACGTGGCTGGCGTCCTCTCCATTTAGATTATAAGAGACTGAGAGAGATTTACTGGAGCTGACTAGGAGGAGTACTGTTACTGTAGAAGTGTAGAGACTGAGTGGAGAGAGTTTACTAGTGAGGACAGTGCAGTTTACTTTATAATCCGTTCTCTGCCTGAAAAAAGCGATACACAGCACACAGTGACTCAGTCACATACCATATCTGTGTGCACTGCTCAGGCTCAGGCCAGTGTGCTGCATCATCTATTATCTATATATAATATTATATATATCTGTCTGACTGCTCAGCTCACACAGCTTATAATTGTGGGGGAGACTGGGGAGCACTACTGCAGTGCCAGTTATAGGTTATAGCAGGAGCCAGGAGTACATAATATATTATATAGTGAGTGACCACCAGACACACAGTGCAGTTTATTTAATATATCCGTTCTCTGCCTGAAAAAAGCGATACACACAGTGACTCAGTCAGTCACATACCATATCTGTGTGCACTGCTCAGGCTCAGGCCAGTGTGCTGCATCATCTATTATCTATATATAATATTATATATATCTGTCTGACTGCTCAGCTCACACAGCTTATAATTGTGGGGGAGACTGGGGAGCACTACTGCAGTGCCAGTTATAGGTTATAGCAGGAGCCAGGAGTACATAATATATTATATAGTGAGTGACCACCAGACACACAGTGCAGTTTACTTTATAATCCGTTCTCTGCCTGAAAAAAGCGATACACAGCACACAGTGACTCAGTCACATACCATATCTGTGTGCACTGCTCAGGCTCAGGCCAGTGTGCTGCATCATCTATTATCTATATATAATATTATATATATCTGTCTGACTGCTCAGCTCACACAGCTTATAATTGTGGGGGAGACTGGGGAGCACTACTGCAGTGCCAGTTATAGGTTATAGCAGGAGCCAGGAGTACATAATATATTATATAGTGAGTGACCACCAGACACACAGTGCAGTTTATTTAATATATCCGTTCTCTGCCTGAAAAAAGCGATACACACAGTGACTCAGTCAGTCACATACCATATCTGTGTGCACTGCTCAGGCTCAGGCCAGTGTGCTGCATCATCTATTATCTATATATAATATTATATATATCTGTCTGACTGCTCAGCTCACACAGCTTATAATTGTGGGGGAGACTGGGGAGCACTACTGCAGTGCCAGTTATAGGTTATAGCAGGAGCCAGGAGTACATAATATATTATATAGTGAGTGACCACCAGACACACAGTGCAGTTTATTTAATATATCCGTTCTCTGCCTGAAAAAAGCGATACACACAGTGACTCAGTCAGTCACATACCATATCTGTGTGCACTGCTCAGGCTCAGACCAGTGTGCTGCATCATCTATTATCTATATATAATATTATATATATCTGTCTGACTGCTCAGCTCACACAGCTTATAATTGTGGGGGAGACTGGGGAGCACTACTGCAGTGCCAGTTATAGGTTATAGCAGGAGCCAGGAGTACATAATATATTATATAGTGAGTGACCACCAGACACACAGTGCAGTTTATTTAATATATCCGTTCTCTGCCTGAAAAAAGCGATACACACAGTGACTCAGTCAGTCACATACCATATCTGTGTGCACTGCTCAGGCTCAGGCCAGTGTGCTGCATCATCTATTATCTATATATAATATTATATATATCTGTCTGACTGCTCAGCTCACACAGCTTATAATTGTGGGGGAGACTGGGGAGCACTACTGCAGTGCCAGTTATAGGTTATAGCAGGAGCCAGGAGTACATAATATATTATATAGTGAGTGACCACCAGACACACAGTGCAGTTTATTTAATATATCCGTTCTCTGCCTGAAAAAAGCGATACACACAGTGACTCAGTCAGTCACATACCATATCTGTGTGCACTGCTCAGGCTCAGGCCAGTGTGCTGCATCATCTATTATCTATATATAATATTATATATATCTGTCTGACTGCTCAGCTCACACAGCTTATAATTGTGGGGGAGACTGGGGAGCACTACTGCAGTGCCAGTTATAGGTTATAGCAGGAGCCAGGAGTACATAATATATTATATAGTGAGTGACCACCAGACACACAGTGCAGTTTATTTAATATATCCGTTCTCTGCCTGAAAAAAGCGATACACACAGTGACTCAGTCAGTCACATACCATATCTGTGTGCACTGCTCAGGCTCAGGCCAGTGTGCTGCATCATCTATTATCTATATATAATATTATATATATCTGTCTGACTGCTCAGCTCACACAGCTTATAATTGTGGGGGAGACTGGGGAGCACTACTGCAGTGCCAGTTATAGGTTATAGCAGGAGCCAGGAGTACATAATATATTATATAGTGAGTGACCACCAGACACACAGTGCAGTTTATTTAATATATCCGTTCTCTGCCTGAAAAAAGCGATACACACAGTGACTCAGTCAGTCACATACCATATCTGTGTGCACTGCTCAGGCTCAGACCAGTGTGCTGCATCATCTATTATCTATATATAATATTATATATATCTGTCTGACTGCTCAGCTCACACAGCTTATAATTGTGGGGGAGACTGGGGAGCACTACTGCAGTGCCAGTTATAGGTTATAGCAGGAGCCAGGAGTACATAATATATTATATAGTGAGTGACCACCAGACACACAGTGCAGTTTATTTAATATATCCGTTCTCTGCCTGAAAAAAGCGATACACACAGTGACTCAGTCAGTCACATACCATATCTGTGTGCACTGCTCAGGCTCAGGCCAGTGTGCTGCATCATCTATTATCTATATATAATATTATATATATCTGTCTGACTGCTCAGCTCACACAGCTTATAATTGTGGGGGAGACTGGGGAGCACTACTGCAGTGCCAGTTATAGGTTATAGCAGGAGCCAGGAGTACATAATATATTATATAGTGAGTGACCACCAGACACACAGTGCAGTTTATTTAATATATCCGTTCTCTGCCTGAAAAAAGCGATACACACAGTGACTCAGTCAGTCACATACCATATCTGTGTGCACTGCTCAGGCTCAGGCCAGTGTGCTGCATCATCTATTATCTATATATAATATTATATATATCTGTCTGACTGCTCAGCTCACACAGCTTATAATTGTGGGGGAGACTGGGGAGCACTACTGCAGTGCCAGTTATAGGTTATAGCAGGAGCCAGGAGTACATAATATATTATATAGTGAGTGACCACCAGACACACAGTGCAGTTTATTTAATATATCCGTTCTCTGCCTGAAAAAAGCGATACACACAGTGACTCAGTCAGTCACATACCATATCTGTGTGCACTGCTCAGGCTCAGGCCAGTGTGCTGCATCATCTATATATATTATATATCTGTCTGACTGCTCAGCTCACACAGCTTATAATTGTGGGGGAGACTGGGGAGCACTACTGCAGTGCCAGTTATAGGTTATAGCAGGAGCCAGGAGTACATAATATATTATATAGTGAGTGACCACCAGACACACAGTGCAGTTTATTTAATATATCCGTTCTCTGCCTGAAAAAAGCGATACACACAGTGACTCAGTCAGTCACATACCATATCTGTGTGCACTGCTCAGGCTCAGGCCAGTGTGCTGCATCATCTATATATATTATATATCTGTCTGACTGCTCAGCTCACACAGCTTATAATTGTGGGGGAGACTGGGGAGCACTACTGCAGTGCCAGTTATAGGTTATAGCAGGAGCCAGGAGTACATATTATATTAAAATTAAACAGTGCACACTTTTGCTGCAGGAGTGCCACTGCCAGTGTGACTGACCAGTGACCTGACCACACTGACCACCAGTATAGTTAGTAGTATACTTATATTGTGATTGCCTGAAAAAGTTAAACACTCGTCGTGTGACTTCACTTGTGTGTTTTTTTTTTTTTTATTCTATAAAAATAAAACTCATTCTGCTGACAGACAGTGTCCAGCAGGTCCGTCATTATATAATATATAATATATACCTGTCCGGCTGCAGTAGTGATATATATATATTTTTTATATCATTTATCATCCAGTCGCAGCAGACACAGTACGGTAGTTCACGGCTGTGGCTACCTCTGTGTCTCTGCACTCGGCAGGCAGTCCGTCCATAATTGTAATACCACCTAACCGTGGATTTTTTTCATTCTTCTTTATACATACATAGTTACATAGACATCTTCTCTTTATCAACCAGTCTATATTAGCTGCAGACACAGTACAGTACGGTAGTTCACGGCTGTGGCTACCTCTGTGTCTGCACTCGGCAGGCAGTCCGTCCATAATTGTATACCACCTAACCGTGGTTTTTTTTCTTTCTTCTTTATACATACATAGTTACATAGACATCTTCTCTTTATCAACCAGTCTATATTAGCTGCAGACACAGTACAGTACGGTAGTTCACGGCTGTGGCTACCTCTGTGTCTGCACTCGGCAGGCAGTCCGTCCATAATTGTATACCACCTAACCGTGGATTTTTTTCAGTCTTCTTTATACATACATAGTTACATAGACATCTTCTCTTTATCAACCAGTCTATATTAGCTGCAGACACAGTACAGTACGGTAGTTCACGGCTGTGGCTACCTCTGTGTCTGCAGTCGGCAGGCAGTCCATAATTGTATACTAGTATCCATCTCCATTGTTTACCTGAGGTGCCTTTTAGTTGTGCCTATTAAAATATGGAGAACAAAAATGTTGAGGTTCCAAAATTAGGGAAAGATCAAGATCCACTTCCACCTCGTGCTGAAGCTGCTGCCACTAGTCATGGCCGAGACGATGAAATGCCAGCAACGTCGTCTGCCAAGGCCGATGCCCAATGGCATAGTACAGAGCATGTCAAATCCAAAACACCAAATATCAGAAAAAAAAGGACTCCAAAACCTAAAATAAAATTGTCGGAGGAGAAGCGTAAACTTGCCAATATGCCATTTACCACACGGAGTGGCAAGGAACGGCTGAGGCCCTGGCCTATGTTCATGGCTAGTGGTTCAGCTTCACATGAGGATGGAAGCACTCAGCCTCTCGCTAGAAAAATGAAAAGACTCAAGCTGGCAAAAGCAGCACAGCAAAGAACTGTGCATTCTTCGAAATCCCAAATCCACAAGGAGAGTCCAATTGTGTCGGTTGCGATGCCTGACCTTCCCAACACTGGACGTGAAGAGCATGCGCCTTCCACCATTTGCACGCCCCCTGCAAGTGCTGGAAGGAGCACCCGCAGTCCAGTTCCTGATAGTCAGATTGAAGATGTCAGTGTTGAAGTACACCAGGATGAGGAGGATATGGGTGTTGCTGGCGCTGGGGAGGAAATTGACCAGGAGGATTCTGATGGTGAGGTGGTTTGTTTAAGTCAGGCACCCGGGGAGACACCTGTTGTCCGTGGGAGGAATATGGCCACTGACATGCCAGGTGAAAATACCAAAAAAATCAGCTCTTCGGTGTGGAGGTATTTCACCAGAAATGCGGACAACAGGTGTCAAGCCGTGTGTTCCCTTTGTCAAGCTGTAATAAGTAGGGGTAAGGACGTTAACCACCTCGGAACATCCTCCCTTATACGTCACCTGCAGCGCATTCATAATAAGTCAGTGACAAGTTCAAAAACTTTGGGTGACAGCGGAAGCAGTCCACTGACCAGTAAATCCCTTCCTCTTGTAACCAAGCTCACGCAAACCACCCCACCAACTCCCTCAGTGTCAATTTCCTCCTTCCCCAGGAATGCCAATAGTCCTGCAGGCCATGTCACTGGCAATTCTGATGAGTCCTCTCCTGCCTGGGATTCCTCCGATGCATCCTTGCGTGTAACGCCTACTGCTGCTGGCGCTGCTGTTGTTGCCGCTGGGAGTCGATGGTCATCCCAGAGGGGAAGTCGTAAGCCCACTTGTACTACTTCCAGTAAGCAATTGACTGTTCAACAGTCCTTTGCGAGGAAGATGAAATATCACAGCAGTCATCCTACTGCAAAGCGGATAACTGAGGCCTTGACAACTATGTTGGTGTTAGACGTGCATCCGGTATCCGCCGTTAGTTCACAGGGAACTAGACAATTTATTGAGGCAGTGTGCCCCCGTTACCAAATACCATCTAGGTTCCACTTCTCTAGGCAGGCGATACCGAGAATGTACACGGACGTCAGAAAAAGACTCACCAGTGTCCTAAAAAATGCAGTTGTACCCAATGTCCACTTAACCACGGACATGTGGACAAGTGGAGCAGGGCAGGGTCAGGACTATATGACTGTGACAGCCCACTGGGTAGATGTATGGACTCCCGTCGCAAGAACAGCAGCGGCGGCACCAGTAGCAGCATCTCGCAAACGCCAACTCTTTCCTAGGCAGGCTACGCTTTGTATCACCGCTTTCCAGAATACGCACACAGCTGAAAACCTCTTACGGCAACTGAGGAAGATCATCGCGGAATGGCTTACCCCAATTGGACTCTCCTGTGGATTTGTGGCATCGGACAACGCCAGCAATATTGTGTGTGCATTAAATATGGGCAAATTCCAGCACGTCCCATGTTTTGCACATACCTTGAATTTGGTGGTGCAGAATTTTTTAAAAAACGACAGGGGCGTGCAAGAGATGCTGTCGGTGGCCAGAAGAATTGCGGGACACTTTCGGCGTACAGGCACCACGTACAGAAGACTGGAGCACCACCAAAAACTACTGAACCTGCCCTGCCATCATCTGAAGCAAGAAGTGGTAACGAGGTGGAATTCAACCCTCTATATGCTTCAGAGGTTGGAGGAGCAGCAAAAGGCCATTCAAGCCTATACAATTGAGCACGATATAGGAGGTGGAATGCACCTGTCTCAAGTGCAGTGGAGAATGATTTCAACGTTGTGCAAGGTTCTGATGCCCTTTGAACTTGCCACACGTGAAGTCAGTTCAGACACTGCCAGCCTGAGTCAGGTCATTCCCCTCATCAGGCTTTTGCAGAAGAAGCTGGAGGCATTGAAGAAGGAGCTAAAAGGGAGCGATTCCGCTAGGCATGTGGGACTTGTGGATGCAGCCCTTAATTCGCTTAACAAGGATTCACGGGTGGTCAATCTGTTGAAATCAGAGCACTACATTTTGGCCACCGTGCTCGATCCTAGATTTAAAGCCTACCTTGGATCTCTCTTTCCGGCAGACACAAGTCTGCTGGGGTTGAAAGACCTGCTGGTGACAAAATTTTCAAGTCAAGCGGAACGCGACCTGTCAACATCTCCTCCTTCACATTCTCCCGCAACTGGGGGTGCGAGGAAAAGGCTCAGAATTCCGAGCCCACCCGCTGGCGGTGATGCAGGGCAGTCTGGAGCGACTGCTGATGCTGACATCTGGTCCGGACTGAAGGACCTGACAACGATTACGGACATGTCGTCTACTGTCACTGCATATGATTCTCTCAACATTGATAGAATGGTGGAGGATTATATGAGTGACCGCATCCAAGTAGGCACGTCACACAGTCCGTACTTATACTGGCAGGAAAAAGAGGCAATTTGGAGGCCCTTGCACAAACTGGCTTTATTCTACCTAAGTTGCCCTCCCACAAGTGTGTACTCCGAAAGAGTGTTTAGTGCCGCCGCTCACCTTGTCAGCAATCGGCGTACGAGGTTACATCCAGAAAATGTGGAGAAGATGATGTTCATTAAAATGAATTATAATCAATTCCTCCGCGGAGACATTGACCAGCAGCAATTGCCTCCACAAAGTACACAGGGAGCTGAGATGGTGGATTCCAGTGGGGACGAATTGATAATCTGTGAGGAGGGGGATGTACACGGTGATATATCGGAGGGTGAAGATGAGGTGGACATCTTGCCTCTGTAGAGCCAGTTTGTGCAAGGAGAGATTAATTGCTTCTTTTTTGGGGGGGGTCCAAACCAACCCGTCATATCAGTCACAGTCGTGTGGCAGACCCTGTCACTGAAATGATGGGTTGGTTAAAGTGTGCATGTCCTGTTTTGTTTATACAACATAAGGGTGGGTGCGAGGGCCCAAGGACAATTCCATCTTGCACCTCTTTTTTCTTTTCTTTTTCTTTGCATCATGTGCTGATTGGGGACGGTTTTTTGGAAGGGACATCCTGCGTGACACTGCAGTGCCACTCCTAGATGGGCCCGGTGTTTGTGTCGGCCACTAGGGTCGCTAATCTTACTCACACAGTCAGCTACCTCATTGCGCCTCTTTTTTTCTTTGCGTCATGTGCTGTTTGGGGAGGGTTTTTTGGAAGGGACATCCTGCGTGACACTGCAGTGCCACTCCTAGATGGGCCCGGTGTTTGTGTCGGCCACTAGGGTCGCTAATCTTACTCACACAGCTACCTCATTGCGCCTCTTTTTTTCTTTGCGTCATGTGCTGTTTGGGGAGGGTTTTTTGGAAGGGACATCCTGCGTGACACTGCAGTGCCACTCCTAGATGGGCCCGGTGTTTGTGTCGGCCACTAGGGTCGCTAATCTTACTCACACAGCTACCTCATTGCGCCTCTTTTTTTCTTTGCGTCATGTGCTGTTTGGGGAGGGTTTTTTGGAAGGGCCATCCTGCGTGACACTGCAGTGCCACTCCTAGATGGGCCCGGTGTTTGTGTCGGCCACTAGGGTCGCTAATCTTACTCACACAGCTACCTCATTGCGCCTCTTTTTTTCTTTGCGTCATGTGCTGTTTGGGGAGGGTTTTTTGGAAGGGACATCCTGCGTGACACTGCAGTGCCACTCCTAGATGGGCCCGGTGTTTGTGTCGGCCACTAGGGTCGCTTATCTTACTCACACAGCGACCTCGGTGCAAATTTTAGGACTAAAAATAATATTGTGAGGTGTGAGGTATTCAGAATAGACTGAAAATGAGTGTAAATTATGGTTTTTGAGGTTAATAATACTTTGGGATCAAAATGACCCCCAAATTCTATGATTTAAGCTGTTTTTTAGTGTTTTTTGAAAAAAACACCCGAATCCAAAACACACCCGAATCCGACAAAAAAAATTCGGTGAGGTTTTGCCAAAACGCGTTCGAACCCAAAACACGGCCGCGGAACCGAACCCAAAACCAAAACACAAAACCCGAAAAATTTCAGGCGCTCATCTCTAATAATTACCTTAATAGTGTTCCATGATTTATTCACTTAACAGTGAAAGTGGTATCAATATATGTAAAGGTATCCCAAGCGAACAAAATATCTGGATAATTACATCTTGGTGCGGGTTATCCTCCAACTTGGAGGAGAGTTATACTCTCTCCATTGTTTGGGAAACTTGCCAGTAAAAAGTATATTACAAAATAACGGAAAGGTATTCAAAATCACTTCATACTATTGATACAACCTGAAGCAATAATGTAGTCCTATTCATAAACCTCATATAATGGGGGTAATTCCAAGTTGATCGCAGCAGGATTTTTGTTAGCAATTGGGCAAAACCATGTGCACTGCAGGGGAGGCAGATATAACATGTGCAGAGAGAGTATAATTTGGGTGGGGTGTGTTCAATCTGCAATCTAATTTGCAGTGTAAAAATAAAGCAGCCAGTATTTACCCTGCACAGAAACAAAATAACCCACCCAAATCTAACTCTCTCTGCACATGTTATATCTGCCTCCCCTGCAGTGCACATGGTTTTGCCCAATTGCTAAAAAAAATCCTGCTGCGATCAACTTGGAATTACCCCCAATATGCAAACAAGCACTAAAAAGGCAAATACTGTATATACAGTATATGTATACAGTGCATCCAGAAAGTATTCACAGCGCTTCACTTTTTCCACATTTTGTTATGTTACAGCCTTATTCCAAACTGGAATAAATAAATGTTTCCCCTCAAAATTCTACACACAATCCCCCATAATGACAACTTGAAAAAGTGTTTTTGAGATTTATTCTAATTTATTAAAAATAAAAAAACTAAGAAATCCCATGTATATAAGCATTCACAGCCTTTGCTCAATACTTTGTTGATGCACCTTTAGCAGCATTTACATCCTCAAGTCTTTTTGAATATGATGCCACAAACTTGGCACACCTATCTTTGGACAGTTTCGCCCATTCCTCTTTGCAGCACCTCTCAAGCTCCATCAGGTTGGATGGGAAGCGTCGGTGCACAGCCATTTTCAGATCTCTCCAGATGTTCAATCATATTCAGGTCTGGGCTCTGGCTGGGCCACTCAAGGACATTCACAGAGTTGTCCTGAAGCCACTCCTTTGATATCTTGGCTGTGTGCTTAGGGTTGTTGTCCTGCTGAAAGAGGAACAGTCACCCCAGTCTGAGGTCAAGGGCGCTCTGGAGCAGATTTTCATCCAGGCTAGTCTCCCAGTTCCTGCTGCTGAAAAACGTCCCCACAGCATGATGCTGCCACCACCATACTTCAATGTAGAGATGGTATTAGCCTGTTGATGAGCGGTGCCTGGTTTCCTTCAAACATGATGATTGGCATTCACACCAAAGAGTTCAATCTTTGTCTCATCAGACCAGAGATATTTGTTTCTCATGATCTGAGAGTCCTTCAGGTGCATGTTGGCAAACTCCAGGTGGGCTGCCATGTGCTTTTTGCTAAGGAGTGGCTTCCGTCTGGCTACTCTACCATACAGGCCTGATTGGTGGATTGGCGGATTGCTGCAGAGATGGTTGTCCTTCTGAAAGGTTCTCCTCTCTCCACAGAGAGGTGTAGTATGGTATGCCGGCAGCCAGAATCCTGACGGCCAGCATACCAACCGCCGGCATACCGACAGCTGGGCAAGTGCAAATGAGCCCCTTGCAGGCTTGCTGCGCTCTCTATGCTGCGGGCACAGCCATGCTATCTATTCTCCCTCCAGGGGGGTCGTGGACCCCGAAGAGGGAGAAATGGTGTCGGTATGCTGGGTGTCGGGATTCCGGCGCTGGTATACTATGCGCGGGGATCCCAACAGCCGGCAAACTGAAGACCACCCCCACAGAGGAATGCTGTAGCTCTGACAGAGTGACCATAGGGTTCTTGGTTACCTCCCTGACTAGGGCCATTCTCCACCGATCGCTTAGTTTAGACGGCCGACCAGCTCTAGGAAAAGTCCTGGTGGTTCCGAACTTCTTCCATTTACGGATTATAGATGTTACTGTGCTCATTGGGACCTTCAAAGCAGCAGATATTTTTGTGTACCCTTCCCCAGATTTGTGCCTCGAGACAATCCTGTCTCAGTGGGCTACAGACAATTCCTTTGACTTCTAGCGTGGTTTGTGCTCAGACATGCACTGTCAAGTGTGGGACCACACTGACATAGGGATGTCCATCGACCATTGATGAATCAAAATCATCAGTGGTGTATGACCAATGTCGAATACTTTTACCATTGATGGGGGAGAACCAGATGGTTTCCCACCATCGATGGTTCAGTGTTACAGAATATATTTTTTTCAATCCCTCAAAGTGTCAGGGCACAGAGTTTAGCCCTGCCGTGCAGGGGTAACCATCGATGAGTAAAACCATTGATGGATTCCTTCCAGATGGTTTTACACCATCGAGGTTATCCATCAATTGTACCATCGATGGTGACCATCGATGGATAATCCACCAATGGCCATCCCTACACTGACACATATATTTTAACACACACATACAGCCCCCCAGACACACATTTATGCCACACTTAAATATGTATTTTTACACACACACACACACACACACACACACACACACAATGGTACACAAACTCTAACACACACTGTATGTGCCACACTGACACATACAGCCCCCCTACACACACACACACACACACACTCACACATACATGTATGCCACACTTACACATGTATTTTTTCTACAGACACACTTAGTACACACACTCACAATAAGGAACAAAACAACAGCCACCCCACACACATACATAATCACACACTAGTTTATAACAGACTTAATATGTATTTTACACACACACACAAATGTTTACCACACTGACATATGTAATTTTTCACATATTTCGCATTAGCCTTGTGGGTGGATAAAACAGGGATCAGGATGATTGCTGCCCAAAAGAGAGCAGTAAGTAAGACAGAAGGGAGGAAGTCGGGAGACAGGAGAGGAGGGGCCAGTCTGTATAGGAACTCAGCTTATTGATGGCGGGTCCCAGGGGAGTAGCATAGTTGCCTATCCTCCCGCATTCTTCAGGAGACTCCCTGAAGCAATCTCCCTGACTCCCTGAATAGTTCATCAATCTCCCTGATTGCACATTACCCCCATTATGTAGCCGTTACATTCTTGGGGATAAAAAAGAAATCAGAGTTATATACTGTACATTCAAATGGGATCATCAGTGCCATTTCCCTGCATTGGTTATAATGCACAATAATCCCTTTGGCTACACACATTTTAAATAAGGTTTCTTGTGGCCGCTTACAGTATATGGACCTCTTGTAAAGCACAATACACAAACAAATCCTAAAAAATATAAGTGTCTTTTTTTCATCAAGTAGATATTACTAACTTTGGAGCTCATTTACATTTGGATGTAAGTCATTTGTATGATGCGCCTCTCGGATGTAGCAGTACACATCTGTGCTGATAGGTATAATTTTCACAATCTCCCCGAAATGCGGTTTCAAATATAGGCAAGTATAGGGAGGAGTTGGCCCCAATAATCCAACCCGTACTGCAGCAGCTGTGAAGATCAGGAACCTGTGACCTTGACCTAACTGCTCCAGGCCGAAACTACAGTGCCAAACAGCTACATTGTACCAGCCATCTGACCCCCGGCCCAGCCCACCACTGTATTGAAGGGAAGATTGATGCTGCCAAGTAAACCCAAATTCTTGATGAAAACCTGAGGCTGTCTGCTTACAGCTGAAGATGGGTAGTCGGTTCACCTTGCAGCATGACAACAATGCTATCCATAAGTAGAGATGAGCGGGTTCGGTTTCTCTGAATCCGAACCCGCCCGAACTTCATGTTTTTTTACACGGGTCCGAGCGACTCGGATCTTCCCGCCTTGCTCGGTTAACCCGAGCGAGCCCGAACGTCATCATCACGCTGTCGGATTCTCGCGAGGCTCGGATTCTATCGCGAGACTCGGATTCTATATAAGGAGCCGCGCGTCGCGGCCATTTTCACACGTGCATTGAGATTGATAGGGAGAGGACGTGGCTGGCGTCCTCTCCGTTTAGAAATTAAAATAGATAGGAGAGTGAGAGTGAGACACTTCATTTACTTACTGGAGCTTAGGAGGAGTTATACTAGTGACTGATGACCAGTGACCTGACCCACCAGTGCAGTTTTATAATTTATTATTATTTAATAATCCGTTCTGTTCTTGTTCTCTGCCTGAAAAAAACGATACACAGTGACTCAGTCACACTCACATACCATATCTGTGCTCAGCCCAGTGTGCTGCATCATCTATGTATAATATCTGACTGTGCTCACACAGCTTAATTGTGGGGGAGACTGGGGAGCAGTTATAGGTTATAGCAGGAGCCAGGAGTACATATTAAACAGTGCAAACTTTTGCTGCCAGAGTGCCACTGCCAGTGTGACTGACCACTGACCACTGTGACCAGTGACCTGACCACACTGACCACCAGTATAGTATATTGTGATTGTCTGCCTGAAAAAGTACACTCGTCGTGTGACTTGTGTGGTGTTTTTTTATTCTATAAAAATTAAAAAACTAATTCTGCTGACAGACAGTGTCCAGCAGGTCCCTCATTATATAATATATACCTGTCCGGCTGCAGTAGTGATATATATATATTTTTTATATCATTATTTATCATCCAGTCTATACTAGCAGCAGACACAGTACGGTAGTTCACGGCTGTAGCTACCTCTGTGTCGGCACTCGGCAGTCCATCCATAATTGTATACCACCTACCCGTGGTTTTTTTTTTCTTTCTTCTTTATACATACTACATCTCATTATCATCCAGTCTATATTAGCAGCAGACACAGTACAGTACGGTAGTCCACGGCTGTAGCTACCTCTGTGTCGGCACTCGGCAGTCCATCCATAATTGTATACCACCTACCCGTGGTTTTTTTTTTTCTTTCTTCTTTATACATACTACATCTCATTATCAACCAGTCTATATTAGCAGCAGACACAGTACGGTAGTTCACGGCTGTAGCTACCTCTGTGTCGGCACTCGGCAGTCCATCCATAATTGTATACCACCTACCCGTGGTTTTTTTTTCTTTCTTCTTTATACATACTACATCTCATTATCATCCAGTCTATATTAGCAGCAGACACAGTACAGTACGGTAGTCCACGGCTGTAGCTACCTCTGTGTCGGCACTCGGCAGTCCATCCATAATTGTATACCACCTACCCGTGGTTTTTTTTTTTTTTCTTTATACATACTACATCTCATTATCATCCAGTCTATATTAGCAGCAGACACAGTACAGTACGTTAGTCCACGGCTGTAGCTACCTCTGTGTCGGCACTCGGCAGTCCATCCATAATTGTATACCACCTACCCGTGGTTTTTTTTTTCTTTCTTCTTTATACATACTACATCTCATTATCAACCAGTCTATATTAGCAGCAGACACAGTACGGTAGTTCACGGCTGTAGCTACCTCTGTGTCGGCACTCGGCAGTCCATCCATAATTGTATACCACCTACCAGTGGTTTTTTTTGTCTTTCTTCTTTATACATACTACATCTCATTATCATCCAGTCTATATTAGCAGCAGACACAGTACAGTACGGTAGTCCACGGCTGTAGCTACCTCTGTGTCGGCACTCGGCAGTCCATCCATAATTGTATACCACCTACCCGTGGTTTTTTTTTTCTTTCTTCTTTATACATACTACATCTCATTATCATCCAGTCTATATTAGCAGCAGACACAGTACAGTACGGTAGTCCACGGCTGTAGCTACCTCTGTGTCGGCACTCGGCAGTCCATCCATAATTATATACCACCTACCCGTGGTTTTTTTTTTCTTTCTTCTTTATACATACTACATCTCATTATCAACCAGTCTATATTAGCAGCAGACACAGTACGGTAGTTCACGGCTGTAGCTACCTCTGTGTCGGCACTCGGCAGTCCATCCATAATTGTATACCACCTACCCGTGGTTTTTTTTTCTTTCTTCTTTATACATACTACATCTCATTATCATCCAGTCTATATTAGCAGCAGACACAGTACAGTACGGTAGTCCACGGCTGTAGCTACCTCTGTGTCGGCACTCGGCAGTCCATCCATAATTGTATACCACCTACCCGTGGTTTTTTTTTCTTTCTTCTTTATACATACTACATCTCATTATCAACCAGTCTATATTAGCAGCAGACACAGTACGGTAGTTCACGGCTGTAGCTACCTCTGTGTCGGCACTCGGCAGTCCATCCATAATTGTATACCACCTACCCGTGGTTTTTTTTCTTTCTTCTTTATACATACTACATCTCATTATCATCCAGTCTATATTAGCAGCAGACATAGTACAGTACGGTAGTCCACGGCTGTAGCTACCTCTGTGTCGGCACTCGGCAGTCCATCCATAATTGTATACCACCTACCCATGGTTTTTTTTTTCTTTCTTCTTTATACATACTACATCTCATTATCATCCAGTCTATATTAGCAGCAGACACAGTACAGTACGGTAGTCCACGGCTGTAGCTACCTCTGTGTCGGCACTCGGCAGTCCATCCATAATTGTATACCACCTACCCGTGGTTTTTTTTTTCTTTCTTCTTTATACATACTACATCTCATTATCAACCAGTCTATATTAGCAGCAGACACAGTACGGTAGTTCACGGCTGTAGCTACCTCTGTGTCGGCACTCGGCAGTCCATCCATAATTGTATACTAGTATCCATCCATCTCCATTGTTTACCTGAGGTGCCTTTTAGTTGTGCCTATTAAAATATGGAGAACAAAAATGTTGAGGTTCCAAAATTAGGGAAAGATCAAGATCCACTTCCACCTCGTGCTGAAGCTGCTGCCACTAGTCATGGCCGAGGCGATGAAATGCCAGCAACGTCGTCTGCCAAGGCCGATGCCCAATGTCATAGTACAGAGCATGTCAAATCCAAAACACCAAATATCAGTAAAAAAAGGACTCCAAAACCTAAAATAAAATTGTCGGAGGAGAAGCGTAAACTTGCCAATATGCCATTTACCACACGGAGTGGCAAGGAACGGCTGAGGCCCTGGCCTATGTTCATGGCTAGTGGTTCAGCTTCAAATGAGGATGGAAGCACTAAGCCTCTCGCTAGAAAACTGAAAAGACTCAAGCTGGCAAAAGCACCGCAAACTACTGTGCGTTCTTCGAAATCCCAAATCCACAAGGAGAGTCCAATTGTGTCGGTTGCGATGCCTGACCTTCCCAACACTGGACGTGAAGAGCATGCGCCTTCCACCATTTGCACGCCCCCTGCAAGTGCTGGAAGGAGCACCCGCAGTCCAGTTCCTGATAGTCAGATTGAAGATGTCAGTGTTGAAGTACACCAGGATGAGGAGGATATGGGTGTTGCTGGCGCTGGGGAGGAAATTGACCAGGAGGATTCTGATGGTGAGGTGGTTTGTTTAAGTCAGGCACCCGGGGAGACACCTGTTGTCCGTGGGAGGAATATGGCCACTGACATGCCTGGTGAAAATACCAAAAAAATCAGCTCTTCGGTGTGGAAGTATTTCAACAGAAATGCGGACAACAGGTGTCAAGCCGTGTGTTGCCTTTGTCAAGCTGTAATAAGTAGGGGTAAGGACGTTAACCACCTCGGAACATCCTCCCTTATACGTCACCTGCAGCGCATTCATAATAAGTCAGTGACAAGTTCAAAAACTTTGGGCGACAGCGGAAGCAGTCCACTGACCAGTAAATCCCTTCCTCTTGTAACCAAGCTCACGCAAACCACCCCACCAACTCCCTCAGTGTCAATTTCCTCCTTCCCCAGGAATGCCAATAGTCCTGCAGGCCATGTCACTGGCAATTCTGACGAGTCCTCTCCTGCCTGGGATTCCTCCGATGCATCCTTGCGTGTAACGCCTACTGCTGCTGGCGCTGCTGTTGTTGCTGCTGGGAGTCGATGGTCATCCCAGAGGGGAAGTCGTAAGCCCACTTGTACTACTTCCAGTAAGCAATTGACTGTTCAACAGTCCTTTGCGAGGAAGATGAAATTCACAGCAGTCATCCTACTGCAAAGCGGATAACTGAGGCCTTGGCATCCTGGGTGGTGAGAAACGTGGTTCCGGTATCCATCATTACTGCAGAGCCAACTAGAGACTTGTTGGAGGTACTGTGTCCCCGGTACCAAATACCATCTAGGTTCCATTTCTCTAGGCAGGCGATACCGAAAATATACACAGACCTCAGAAAAAGAGTCACCAGTGTCCTAAAAAATGCAGCTGTACCCAATGTCCACTTAACCACGGACATGTGGACAAGTGGAGCAGGGCAGGGTCAGGACTATATGACTGTGACAGCCCACTGGGTAGATGTATGGACTCCCGCCGCAAGAACAGCAGCGGCGGCACCAGTAGCAACATCTCGCAAACGCCAACTCTTTCCTAGGCAGGCTACGCTTTGTATCACCGCTTTCCAGAATACGCACACAGCTAAAAACCTCTTACGGCAACTGAGGAAGATCATCGCGGAATGGCTTACCCCAATTGGACTCTCCTGTGGATTTGTGGCATCGGACAACGCCAGCAATATTGTGTGTGCATTAAATATGGGCAAATTCCAGCACGTCCCATGTTTTGCACATACCTTGAATTTGGTGGTGCAGAATTATTTAAAAAACGAGAGGGGCGTGCAAGAGATGCTGTCGGTGGCCAGAAGAATTGCGGGACACTTTCGGCGTACAGGCACCACGTACAGAAGACTGGAGCACCACCAAAAACTACTGAACCTGCCCTGCCATCATCTGAAGCAAGAAGTGGTAACGAGGTGGAATTCAACCCCCTATATGCTTCAGAGGTTGGAGGAGCAGCAAAAGGCCATTCAAGCCTATACAATTGAGCACGATATAGGAGGTGGAATGCACCTGTCTCAAGCGCAGTGGAGAATGATTTCAACGTTGTGCAAGGTTCTGATGCCCTTTGAACTTGCCACACGTGAAGTCAGTTCAGACACTGCCAGCCTGAGTCAGGTCATTCCCCTCATCAGGCTTTTGCAGAAGAAGCTGGAGACATTGAAGGAGGAGCTAACACGGAGCGATTCCGCTAGGCATGTGGGACTTGTGGATGGAGCCCTTAATTCGCTTAACAAGGATTCACGGGTGGTCAATCTGTTGAAATCAGAGCACTACATTTTGGCCACCGTGCTTGATCCTAGATTTAAAACCTACCTTGGATCTCTCTTTCCGGCAGACACAAGTCTGCTGGGGTTGAAAGACCTGCTGGTGAGAAAATTGTCAAGTCAAGCGGAACGCGACCTGTCAACATCTCCTCCTTCACATTCTCCCGCAACTGGGGGTGCGAGGAAAAGGCTCAGAATTCCGAGCCCACCCGCTGGCGGTGATGCAGGGCAGTCTGGAGCGACTGCTGATGCTGACATCTGGTCCGGACTGAAGGACCTGACAACGATTACGGACATGTCGTCTACTGTCACTGCATATGATTCTCTCAACATTGAAAGAATGGTGGAGGATTATATGAGTGACCGCATCCAAGTAGGCACGTCACACAGTCCGTACTTATACTGGCAGGAAAAAGAGGCAATTTGGAGGCCCTTGCACAAACTGGCTTTATTCTACCTAAGTTGCCCTCCCACAAGTGTGTACTCCGAAAGAGTGTTTAGTGCCGCCGCTCACCTTGTCAGCAATCGGCGTACGAGGTTACATCCAGAAAATGTGGAGAAGATGATGTTCATTAAAATGAATTATAATCAATTCCTCCGCGGAGACATTGACCAGCAGCAATTGCCTCCACAAAGTACACAGGGAGCTGAGATGGTGGATTCCAGTGGGGACGAATTGATAATCTGTGAGGAGCGGGATGTACACGGTGATATATCGGAGGATGATGATGAGGTGGACATCTTGCCTCTGTAGAGCCAGTTTGTGCAAGGAGAGATTAATTGCTTCTTTTTTGGTGGGGGTCCAAACCAACCCGTCATATCAGTCACAGTCGTGTGGCAGACCCTGTCACTGAAATGATGGGTTGGTTAAAGTGTGCATGTCCTGTTTATACAACATAAGGGTGGGTGGGAGGGCCCAAGGACAATTCCATCTTGCACCTCTTTTTTCTTTAATTTTTCTTTGCGTCATGTGCTGTTTGGGGAGGGTTTTTTGGAAGGGCCATCCTGCGTGACACTGCAGTGCCACTCCTAGATGGGCCCGGTGTTTGTGTCGGCCACTAGGGTCGCTTATCTTACTCACACAGCTACCTCATTGCGCCTCTTTTTTTCTTTGCGTCATGTGCTGTTTGGGGAGGGTTTTTTGGAAGGGACATCCTGCGTGACACTGCAGTGACACTCCTAGATGGGCCCGGTGTTTGTGTCGGCCACTAGGGTCGCTTATCTTACTCACACAGCTACCTCATTGCGCCTCTTTTTTTTCTTTGCGTCATGTGCTGTTTGGGGAGGGTTTTTTGGAAGGGACATCCTGCGTGACACTGCAGTGACACTCCTAGATGGGCCCGGTGTTTGTGTCGGCCACTAGGGTCGCTTATCTTACTCACACAGCTACCTCATTGCGCCTCTTTTGTTCTTTGCGTCATGTGCTGTTTGGGGAGGGTTTTTTGGAAGGGACATCCTGCGTGACACTGCAGTGACACTCCTAGATGGGCCAGGTGTTTGTGTCGGCCACTAGGGTCGCTGAGCTTAGTCATCCAGCGACCTCGGTGCAAATTTTAGGACTAAAAATAATATTGTGAGGTGTGAGGTATTCAGAATAGACTGAAAATGAGTGGAAATGATGGTTTTTGAGGTTAATAATACTTTGGGATCAAAATGACCCCCAAATTCTATGATTTAAGCTGTTTTTTAGGTTTTTTGGAAAAAAACACCCGAATCCAAAACACACCCGAATCCGACAAAAAAAATTCGGTTAGGTTTTGCCAAAACGCGGTCGAACCCAAAACACGGCCGCGGAACCGAACCCAAAACCAAAACACAAAACCCGAAAAATTTCCGGCGCTCATCTCTATCCATAAGTCCAAGAATAAAATGCAGTGGCTTAAAGATATCAAGGAGAATGTGTGGGCAAGTCAAAGCCCTGACCTGAATCTGTGGCTTGACTTGAAGCTACTGTAACACTTTTTTGCTGCTCACCACGAAATGTCACTGAACTTGAAAAATTCTGCAAGGAAAAATGGGCCCCAATCAAGGTGCTCACAGTTGGTATAGCTATATCCAAACAGACTGATGGCTGTATTTGCAGCAAAAGGTGGCTCAACAAAATATTCATTTTCAGAATTGTTGCCTTTTTTTCATTCCATGAATGTTGTAAATCAAAATGTCTATATAAAGCTGGAAGAAGTTTCATTTAATTTATGTTATTTTTTTAGAGTGTACTTTGCCAAGACGGAAGGGTTTTGACAGTTTGTGATGATTTTCTATAGGCACTTTATGTTATTCTTTTGAGGTTTTTGGCAAACAGAGCTAGACATGACAGAGCAGATTCAGACAGGCAATTTAATTTATCAGAGGATACAGCAGTAGGGCACCTAGCAAGCTATACAAAAGAAACAATTAGAAGTGTTACTTTACGTTCCTTTGATATTCAAGAACCATTCCCCAGAAGCATATATACTGAATGAAATTCACAAACATCACTTTCTAAAGAATTTGTAAGTATCCTATTTCATTTCCTGCTTGGTCATCCTATCAAAATTATTTTCATGGAATAATATACAATTGTTTACAAAATGGAATTTTAAGGGGAATCCAATTAGCCACACTGTTCGCTGTGTGCTGGGAATACTGTAGTTTCAGGTTTCATGCCCTGCAACTATTCTCTAAAACAGCCTTTTCCCAAATGGTAAACACAGAATTAACGCGCACTAACAATTACATTCCACGTAAAATGTGGGCTGTATGGATTTCTCCATGTGTTAAAGCCCCAGATGGTGGCTTTTCTTGCTGTTACTCACAGCTCCTGAGGCATCGAGGATAAGTTCTCCCTTGGTGCATAACGTATGTGGTCAACCGCACTAAATGAATCAAACTACATGCGTACTTAGCCGCGGGGTAAACCTTGTGGCTAACTGGAATTTCCACTATATGTTACTCCCAAGTAAAGGTTTTGGAGCACTTTTACTGTGGCTGAGATGGCATATTGTGGCATTATTATTATTATTATTATTAAATTTTATTTATAAGGCACCACAAGTGTTTCTCAGTGCCGTACAAAGGACAGCACAGGGAGACAAAACTTAACATTACAGTAAATAAATCACAGAAATAGAGTACAGGTAAGAGAGAGCACCAGAATTCTCAAGACATAATACAGCTAAGATGTAAGTAGTGAGGGAGTGATCATCGTACTACTAGGAGCTGGCGGCCACAGGTAGAGATTAGCCTTTATCAGCAGGAGAAAGAGCGTATAAATATGGTCGCTGAGTAGGTGAGAGCTGCACGTGAAATGTGTCGAGAAGAGGGCTTAGATAACAAGAAGAAAGAGGGCCCTGCTCTGAAAAGCTAAAAATCTAGTGAGAAGGGTCGACAGACAGATAACATGAGGTTCAAGCAAGCGGGAGGTAGCCTGATGGCAGAATGTAAACAAAGCTGAGATGTTCAAGGCATGAGGCAGGGGGATGGAGGAGCGAATTCAGGACTAGGTTATGCATCGGGAGGGTATTCTTTGATGAATAGGTGGGTTTTTAGTGCCCGTTTGAAGCTTTGCAAGGTCGGGGAGAGCCTAATGGAGCGGGGGAGTGCGTTCCACTGAAGGGGTGCAGCACGGGCATAGTCTTGAACTCGAGCATGGGAAGCAGTGACCAGGGCAGTGGAGAGGCGATGGTCATTGGTCGACCGTAGGGGGAGGGAGGGAGTATGAAGGGAGAGGAGGTTGGAGATGTAGGGAGCAGTGGAACTAGAGATGGCCTTTTATGTGAGGGTGAGGAGTTTGAAGAGGATTCTGTAGGGGAATGGGAGCCTGTGTAGATTTTGGAATGGGGATGCGGTTAATATACCGGGTGTCAGGATTCCAGCGTTCAGGATACCAATGCCGGAATCCCGAGAGACGGTTAAATGCTGGTGGTGGAATACCGACCGCAGCCTGGAATTCACACTCGAGAGGTGGATCCATGCCACCACCCAAGTAAGAATATAACCTGCGGCGAGCAATGCTCACCACCGGGCCTGAGTCGTGTCGAGGGGACTCAATGCACTCGCTGCCGGGATTCAAGCTGGCGGGATGCCACTGTCGGTATACTGACAGCTGGAATCCCGTCTGCAGGCATCACGTATATGTATTCCATGGCATGATATGGCTGTAGACTAGGGATGTGCATTGACATTTTGGTGGAGATGGACTAAGCCCTGGAGAGTGATAAAGTGGAGAGAGATAAAGTACCAGACAATCAGCTCCTAACTGCCATGTTGCAGGCTGTGTTTAAAAAATGACTGTTAGGAGCTGATTGGTTGGTACCAAGACTCGACAGAATGGTTGGTTTGACCGCGTTTTCCGATGTTGTATGCAATTGCATTGTTTCCAGCAAAACACGGGCGAGTAAACATGCATGAACATGGAAACATGTTTGGATTGGTAGATGTCACGTGTAATTTGGACATAGGGAAAACTTATACAACACCCCACACTTTCTGAGTAAGGTGGAGCTGGCTGCTGATGAGCCCCTACTTACAGTACTGCAGATGAGGACAGTGATGACATGCCCACCCTGAGGGGAAAGACCAAAACTGGGAAAAATGTGAATTCTGATTTGCTGAGAACATGGCCCTGGTGCAGAGGTATTAAAGGTGCACCAGTTGCTTTTTGGGCATAAGGCGGTCAGCACATCTGAAAGAAGCACATCTAACACACCCAGATGAACACTCTGCACCAGAGGTGGGTCACAAGCACCCTGGGGTGGGAAGGGAGCACCTAGGGCAGACATTCCCAACCTCGGTCCTCAAAGAACACTAACAGTTCTGGTTATAGTGATATCCAGGCTTGAACACAGGTGACTTCATTGGTACCTCAGTTATTTTGATTTAACCATCTGTGCTGAAGCCTGGATATCACTAAAACCTGCACTGTACCTTGAGGACCGCGGTTGGGAATGCCTGACCTAGGGAAGGCTGTGAAAGTTGTGTTGAACAAAATTACATTAGTGTTATTGTTAAATTGTGTTACAAGTGAGGAGCAACATTTGCAAACATTTATTTACATACTTGTTTTGTTGTGTCCCTTATTGTGGGACAAAAATGTTCAGGGATATTTAAATTTTTTGGAACATAACTACTTTGCTATTTGCAAAAAAATATTTTTTTGTTTATACAAACAAATTTGTTAATTTTTTCTAAACATTTAAACAAAAAACTGTTTATTGTGTATAAATTGTATGTGGAAACAATTGTGTCTATTCATCATAACAAAGTTGTATGTTTGACTTGACTTTAATGGGCCCTACACACTGGGCGATGTTACCGATTTTATCGCCCAAAGATATTATCGATAGTCAATTTTGCCGCCAAAGATTCTTGTCTACACACTGGACGATATCGATGGCCAGTTTGGACGATATGAGAGTACATACATCTATATAGTCCAAATTGACTTGCATGTATAAATGAGGATAGATCAACGATGAATGATCGCGGGGCCACACATCGTTCATCGTTGATGCATACACACTGACCGAAATGAACGATTTATCATTAATTTTTGAACGATATCGTTCATATTGATAATCTTTATCGGCAAGTGTGTAGGGCTTTTAACTTAACACACATGAAAAAACATGCATACTCACTGCAGCGAAGGGAGTCTATTTGAAAAGTGTATTTTGGGACAAGTTTAATCCATTTATAGGCATGTTTGCAAACACAATTATTGGTACATTTGCGTGTTGAATTGTTTTCTATTGAAAGTACTTTCAAGTTATTTCCAAGGGTGTATTTAGTCATATTTGTGTTTTCGGGTATGTTTTGTGGATAGTGTCGTGTTTGTTCACCCGTGTTTAGCGTTAGTGCATCTCCGTATTTTGAAAATTGGTCAAATATGCCCAAGAATGCTTTCTCTGCCAAACACGATTCTTGGACATATACCCTTTATCTCTATCCACTTTATCACTCTCCTTAATACATCTGCCCTTTTGTCCGGATCTGATGCCATATTTAAGTCAATGTTATTCCTGCAATGTATGGTATAAATTGATTCCTCCATTACGGTATTTCTCTCCAATCCACCCATCTGCTTTTCCCACCCCAGCTCTCTCCCGCATCCATATGGGGCTGTCCTGAGATTCTCCTTGGTGTCTGCAGATGGGCTCTATCAGCGTAACAGAGGAACTCAGACCAGAAGCCTCTACAACCACTGGCTAATCTACAATGGGTGCAGTGTGAACGGTGCACACAGGCCCACACCTGCACCCATTTTTTTCAATACTTACCCTCCAGAGTTCCGCGCCGCAGCACGAGCGCTGCAGAAATCACTGGGAAAATGGCCACCACACATGTGCAGTCAGAAAATCACTGGAAAAATCAGTGGGAAAATGGCCACTGTGCCATTTTCCCAGAGATGTACGCATGCGCACTAGACTTTGGGACAGCGCTAGTGTCCCCTAGCATACTTGATAATATTCAGGCAGCCAGCTCGGCATGTCGAGGAACGTGGCTCAGCATACCAGGGGCGTGGCAGAGGGGTGTTTTTTGCGGGATATGGGTGGACTGGGGGGGTGTCCATAAAACTGCATCATCGCGGACCCGACCCTCCTACACAATGCCGACATTACAGGCATCGTAAGGCAGGGGATGGGGCCCCGATGACATGATTCACCTCAAATCACATCACCCCCCTCCACACTGTCTGTGGGAGTTTGTGTGTGGCTGCAGGGGAAGTGCGGGCTGGTGCTGTTGGCCGGGAGACTTGCCCTCTCTTCCGGGGGGCCAGGAGCGCCACGTGATTTTTGGGAGCATCCCAGCCATTCCGGGAGAGTAGGTAAGCATGTCACCTAGTGAACCTAGTTCCCAGAATCAAGAGCGCTAGAGAGGCGGGGGCCCAGAAGGAGACTGCACACGGGCCACCTCCTCTGTAAAGACACCCACAAGACAGCTCATTCGCTGTTTCAGATATCAATATTTCAGCATATTGATATTATTCTCATGATCATTTTCCGTATCAATACACATAGTTTGTTAGTGGCAGCTAAAGTAGCAATCATTTTTCTTAAGCAAAACCTGCTAGTATGCCTCAGAAAGCTTGAAAACTGGAGGCACTACAGCAACAAAAAGAAAATCCTTTAAGCCAGTAAAGGTGATTTGAGAAATAAATTATAACTTGTGGTCGTTTATCCATTCTGCATATCCTAAAGTAATTAGGAAACCAGGTCCATCCATTTGCATGACTGTAAACATGTTGTTTACCCTGAATAATAGGAATCTATAACAAGAATACAAGCATAACACACTTAAATGTTTTTTTCAGCCTGTACTTAATAGGATAGAATTTAGTTCATTTTAGCACAAAAATCAATAATGAAGTAGTAACAGTTGTGGCGTAAGTGGCACCGTCTGGAAGTACAGCCACTTCTACATACCTCCCGTCAGCTCATTGTACATTGTTTCCATCAGAGGCTTTAACAGGCATACAAATTACATTAGTAAAAACCTCTACAGAAAAATGAAAGTGTTATACAGTATGTAATCCCATTAACACAGCAGAAGCAGCTCGTTTAGAAATATAATCACAGTGCAAAATCCTTTCCTTTACACAAAACTACCATGCTGTGTTTTACCTCCTCAATGTAACAATCTTATGCATTGTGTTAGAAGTGCACACATGGGTGCTGATCACTTCCTTGCACATGATCAGGGACAGTAAAGGGGGAAATGTGGGGAACTGCTATTTGTCCAAAATGTACATTTTTGCAGTAGGATTCAGTGCAGCAAATTTTATTGATAAAATCTCTGTTTCACTGTAAATCCCTATTCAAAAATCGACAAAAAAGACGGTTTTTGAGAAATCACCGTTAAATTCCCCCCAATCCCTGATAAACAGAGGAGTGACAGATTTTTATAGAATTATCTAGTAGTCCCCCGCACTGGTGCACACAGGGTCAGTTCTAAATTCCCGTTAACACCCCCCCCCTTCCATTCTCTGGTGTATTGATCCCCCAACTCCCCGGGCCAAATGGAAGATGAAGAGCCAATATGACCAGCCCTGTGCCATCTCTATAGCCCTGTAAAATGCGGCACTACATTGTGATGGGCAGAGCCTAATCTAATATATTTATGTGTGTGCTATAGCCCCCCCTCCCCCCTAAGAAATCCTGCATTGGCCGTGCTGTGCATGTACCAGTCATGGTGTGTAGATGATCAGCATTACCAAGGTACATTTTCTCATTTACAGTGACCAACGCAATAAAAAGTGCATAGGTTATTTGACAGTGTCCAACATTCTGCTGTTCAAGAGTGGTATGGCTTGGGAGCAAAAAAGGGGTGGGGGGTTGATCTAGGTATTTGGGTTGTGTGCAGATGCGGTTGTGTGAATAAATTCACTGGACCGGATGTCTGATTGAGAGATGTGTTTAATTACAATGATAAAATTAAGTCACAGTGCACACTAGTCTGGTGTGTCTCTGGAGATTAACCTATAGGTGTAACGTCCTGATGTTTGTTCCCATAACACGGGGATCCCTCTTTAAAGTAGGTGTCAGGTGAACTTTTGGGGAACACCTTTTACATTCACATAACAGGATCTTCCATACGTATGGGGGGAACTTGGTTCTGGGATTAAGGGCCTAATTCAGAACTGATCGCTGTGCTGCAAATTACACTGTCCTGCGATCAGATAGTTGCTGCCCAGGGGGAGTGAAAATTCACCCCGTGCAAGTGTGTGAATGCATGTGTACGCTGTGCTAAAATTCCCCTCAGTCAGCGGACAGTCGCATAACCGAACGCATCACACTCACCATCAAATGTTTTTCCCATTCTGTGCAGTGTGTGTAGCTCAATACTTACTCCTCCAGTGCAAAGAAATCAGGCTGATCGGGTCCGGAGCTGACGTTACACCTGCCCTAAAAACGCTTGAGAACGATGCGTTTTTCCTGACACACCCAGAACACGGCCAGTTACCACCCACAAACGTCCTCTTCCTCTCAATCACCTTGCGAACAGCCATGCGATTGACATTTTCGCACCATCCTGTCGCTGGTTGATGATGCGCGTGCTCATTGCAGTGCATACGCATGTGCAATAGTTTGATAATAGCCCGCTGTACTGTGAGAAAACGCACAGCAGCGATCAGGTCTGAATCGGGTCCTAAGTCTTTATGTAAAAGGTGTTCCCTAAAAGGTCACCTGACACCCACTTTACAGACATTTCCACTTAGCGTTTGTCAGGCATGTTGGTCAGTCTGGGGTCTGATATGCATCTAAGCACCTGGGTGATATGTATTAAATGGTCTTCCCATATGTAACTGAAAATAGCAATATCATCTAAAAATGATTGTGCAAATTCCTGATATTCATCTAGCAGATCATCCACCATCCTCTGGAAGGTGGCTGGGGGATTCTTCATACCAAAGTCATTACTTTGATTTCAAATTGCCTAAACAGTGTAATGAACGTAGATTGCTCTTGCACCTCTTTGGTGAGGGGGAATTGCTAGTGCCTCTTAATAAGATCTAAAGTTTTCATATAATGAGCGGCTACTAGCTGTTCCAAGATCTCATCTACTCTGGGCATGGGGTGTACTTCAGTCACTGTCATCTCATTCAACAGTCTATAGTACATGCAAAAGTGGGTATTATCATCCTTTTCGGGCACTAAGACTACCCCAGCGGACAAGGGGCTGCGGGATAGGACAATGACATTGATGGCTAGCATGTTATTTAGCTCTGACCACATCATGGTGAGTATCTCGGGGGGTACCTGTTATGCAGATTTTCGCAGTGGCGATACATGTTTGGTATCAACATGGTGTGAGACTATATGAGTGCAACCTGGCTTTAGGGTAAATTGTGATCTATGCATCTCCAACACTTTTCTCATTTGGGTTATCTGTTGTTTCTGCAACTTTTGCCCTAGAAGTACGGCCTCCACCCCTACGTCTTTCTGAGACGCAGCCCTCAAATTAGGAACATTGTCCATTTCGGGGTTGTCCACAGGAGGACAGAATATGGCCAAACTCCCTGCCTCACAGTTGACTTAAGCTTTTAATCAATAAATGTGGTAATTCCTATTGTGATTACCTGCTGCGTCTAAAACCACAACATAAGCTAACTCCCCCAACATCTGCAGTACAATAAATGGGCCAGTCCAGGTATATTGTAGTCTATGATTAATGTCTTGCATGTAATACTACTGTTGCTGAGCCTCTTAAGTCTGTTTTAACTTGGCAAAATACTCTAGTATTGGCTCTTGTGGCTCCTAGACTCCAAGAATGCATCCTCCCAACTCTCCCAAATTAAGTCAAGGGGTACCCCGCAGCCAAATAGCAATTCAAACAGGGGGAAATGAGTGGAAGCCCAACAGTAAAGCCTTCTGCCAATCTCCCTTGGAGTGGACATATGCTTTTAGTAACTGCTTGAGGATACCATTGGACCACTCACATGCATTTTTTTGGAGAGTAGCATGGAGTGGTAGGCATGGGTTTCACTCCAAATTTTTGCCAAATGGTTGGCGTGAGATTGCCTAGAACTGCATTGCCTGATCACTGAAAAACTCCTGCAGGAATCTTACATTGCTGAAAATGTCTATTAGGCAATGTGTACTGCATCAATGAAGGTTAGAGCCACTGCTTCAGGATACCGGGGCTTTGTAATCGCCAATTGTTCGAATAAATTGATTCCCAGATCAGGAGCAGAACTCCCAGAGGCAACGGAGATGCCTGCCTTTGGGCAACAAGCCATGAAGGGGCATTATCCAGGTCTGCGTCCTGGATAATTTAAGAACTTTACGTTTAGCTGTCTCAAGTTCCCCCAACGGATACCCACGCTGTACAAATTTCTCAACCATTAGATCAAGGGCTGCCACAGTTTCCCCAGGATCAGAGGTGATGCGTCTAACTCGTAGGAACTGTGAATAGGGAAGCCCTCGGCGTAGTGACTGCGGGTGAAAACTGTGGTAATTTTTTAACCATCACTATGCATAGAGTGCTTAATCAATTGTACCAATACTAACAGTTCGGTTAACTTTTAGTTACTGCTCTATTACTATAGCAAGTCATTGCTTACTAAATGCCGTTTTTTAATGTTTTCTTTTCACAGTAATGTCTGTTTAAATATTGTGTTCACTTTATATAAATTATATTTGTATTACACAGGAAGTCACTGGGGTTGCAGCTGCGGCGCCCTGTTGAGACGCTACAGCCGTTCCCATGGTTACTACCCTGTTCTTCCGGCGCACCTGACACGCCAGCATCTAGCGACGCAGTACACAGCCGAGCGGAGTGGCGGGCGGGAGCGCCGATGAACAGGTGAGTATGTTCACGTTTATTGGGTTGGGTATATATGTCTGTTATTTGTATTGTATTTCTTACTTGCTGTCTGACCCTGAGGACGGGGTTCTGCCCCGAAACATGTCGGTTTCCATGGTCTAATAAAATGACCTGATTCTTCATATTGATGAGACTGTTTGAGTGCCGCCGTAAATCTTCGCTGTATACCTGTGACTTAGAGTCACCCGGAGGGCACCGCAGCAGCTACACTCCAGGCTTTAAGGAGTGCCGGGCTTTACATAACCAGTATATATATATATATATATATATATATCAGACAAAGTGACTGGCACTCTATGTAGTATTGACACAATGCCTGGGTGCCCTCTGATATATCATAAATACAGCCAGGAGAGGGGGAGCAGCAGCACTCACAGGTCTTCCATAACACAGTTAATTCAGCTCACCATCCACATTAACTGAAGGGATGATCCAATGCAGTGCAGCATATCAACGTTTCATTTTAATTGATAAAAATTAGTCAGGACGCGTGTCCAGACGAAATTTTATCAATTAAAATGAAACGTTGCTATCCCTTCAATTAATGTGGATGGTGAGCTGAATTAAGTGTGTTATGGAAGACCTATGAGTGCCACTGTTCCTCCACTCCTGACTATATATAAATTTAAACTGATCACCAAATTGATAAAAAATGTATAACCATATGCGCACGTGATGCATTTAATTATGCAGGTGATAAGGTGGTTTACTCACATATGATATAGGATTTCATTTGGGGCTAGTAAAAATAATATTCTATGAGCACTTTAATAATGACACACTAATCACATTATATTTAGTAATGGTCAGTATTTAAGGTCTATTACCCCATTATCTATATTTTTTAAATTATCTCTTTTTAGCAGTAATTCTGAATATGTCTTATGATCTATTCCTCCGTTTTTTCTATTAGTATAATACTCCTGTCCATATACTATTGTTTTTATCCTGTATTACTTGGTCTCCTTAAATATGGCACCGTATGTGTGGACACTGGTGTATAGCTTCAGATGCCCGTGACGTAGGGGTGCGGCGACGGCAGGCGGCATTGTGACCGGCCAGGCCAGCGCATGCGCCCTGTGCGCTGCGAGGCTGAATGAAGTAAGGGCGGCTGTGATGCCCTGTCCGTCCGTGATTTCCGGCGATCGCGGCGGACTGGAGCGGATCAGCCTCCCCACCCCACACAACATAACTCTGTGCAGTGGCACAGGGTTAGTGAGTCTGTTAGGACTCTGTTTCAAACTTATAATATTGATTATGCTATGGTAATAATGGGATTCTAAGTCTTCCGGGCGGAATTGATATCACTTCCGGGAAACTGACAGCCATCAATTTCCTGTTTGATTGAAAGATTGGTATGGGTATAAATATAGGATCAGTGTAACATGTATCATTATACTCCTGAGGAAGTCCAGGCCGTGGGCAAAGGACGAAACGCGTTGAGTGTTTTCTCGTATGGACGACCACTAACAGATAAGCTGTCTTTTATCTTTTGCATTGTACGGGCAACTACTTTTATTTATGACCAGTTTTTGAAATAAATGTGTTTTTATTTGTTATGAAACATATTGCACTATTGGTCCTTTTTGCTTTTATCCTTTTTGTGTGAGATACAAACTTGGGAAAAGCACCACCAGGATTATCGTGATGAAAAATATCCCCATTATACACTGAAATACATGGTATTTTGCGACTCATTTAGGTGGTTGGAATTCCACCATACAAGGTACACCTTGAATTCACCAGGGTGTTACTAAAGGTGGAGGTCACAGTTTTATGTGAGATAATGCACTAGGAGGCGCCTATTCTCATCTTTTGTTTTGTAGATTTCAAACGGTTAGCCTGAACAGCAAACCACAGGAGAAAAGGGCTGCCACCCTATATAACGCGGGTAGTGCACTTCCAAAAGGAAAGTCCTGTTACCACAGAGGAGGAAAAAGGACATTTTACTAAGCTTTAAGGAGAGGAGTAGCGCCAGTACCACCTATACTATTTTCTATATATATATATAATATACACACAGTATAAATATATATATATATATATATATATATATATACACATTTATATATATATATATATATATATATATATGTATACACATATACACACACACACACACACACACACACACACACACACACACACACACATTCACACACATACCAGTACACCATAATTGTTTTCCATTTATTTAAGGGGGGCAACAAACTCCAACTTGCCTTCGGGCGTCCCGGATTATCCATGGTTACTCTCCACAAAGCCTCCTTGATGACAGACATATACATTAAAATGGGGCTTTGCTAAGGTCTCCACCAAGTATCTGACATACTTAAGCACATCCTGGGACAAGCTTGCCCAGTAAAAGCTGCATAATAAACAGGCTTTGGTTTTCTTAACCTCAAGATGCCCATCTACTGGGACATTATGAGTAAGTGCTATTAACTGTGACCTGTACTCTTGAGGCACCACTAACTGCTTCTGAGTTTCAACTACCACTGACGCTTTAGCTTCCCGATGCAACAAATT